>NC_138063.1:43866225-44263725 GCF_964194185.1 Rhinolophus hipposideros
TGACATATAGATGATGTATTACAGAATTGTACACCTGAAACCTATGTAACTTTACTAACCATTGTCAACCCAGTAAACTTCAACTAAAAAAAAAAAAAAAAAAGAAAGGAAGGAAGAAAGAAATTTCTCCTGAAAATTTTCTAGCACTTTACTACATTTTTTTATTTTAGTGATTTTAGGTGTATTGTAATGATAATGTGGAAGAAGTTCTACCCCAGATAAATTATGTCCAGACTTTTAGAAACACATCAAATAAATAAAGTGAGATGATACCTATGATATTTGAAAAATAATTTAAGTTGTATAATTTGATATTTTACTTTGTCTCCTACATTAAGGGAATTATACATTGGCACATTATCTATAGAGGGTAATTAATTAATATCTATCAAAAGTTTTAAAAAGTACATTCTTTGACCCAGACACTACATCTTTAAGTATTTATCCTATGAATATAGATATATTCATCAAGGCATATATATACACATATATTGCACACACACACACACACACACACGCGCACGCACGATTTCTGACAATTAGTTCGTGAACTTGTTGCTAACCTTTTTTGATATCAGAGGGATTATTCGTTATGAATTTGTACCAACTGGACAAACAGTTAACCAAGTTTACTATTTGCAAGTGCTGAAAAGGCTGCATGAAAAAGTTGGATGACCTGAACTTCTCGCCAACAATTCATGGCTCTTGCTTGACAACAATGCACCAGCTCACATGGCCCTGTCTGTGAGGGAGTTTTTAGCTAATAAATAACTATATTGGAACACTGTCCTACTCACCTGATCTGGCCCCCATTGACTTCTTTCTTTACCCGAAGATAAAGAAAATATTGAAAGGAAGACATTTTGATGACATTCAGAACATCAAGGGTAATACGACGACAGCTCTGATGGCCATTCCAGAAAAAGAGTTCCGAAATTGCTTTGAAGGGTGGACTAGACACTGGTGCATAGCTTCCCAGGTGGAGTACTTTGAAGGTGACTGTACTGATATTCAGTAATGAGGTATACAGCACTTTTTCTAGGATGAGTTCGTGAACTTGATAGTCCATATCGTATATATATGTATATATATATGTATATATATATATATGTGTGTGTGTGTATATATATATACATATGTATGTATATATATATGTATATACATATGTGTGTGTGTATATATATATATATATATATATATATATATATATATATATAGAGAGAGAGAGAGAGAGAGAGAGAGAGAGAATAACATATACAGAACTCTCAAAATACTGTCAGAAGAAGGCATATGACCAATAAAAAAATGGGGAAAAAGTATAAAAGACCCTTTAACAGTGTACAAGCAGCCAAAATTACCCATGAAAATATGTTCAAAGATATTAATTTTCAATGAAATAAAAATTAAAACTACAATAAGATATACTATACACTCTTTAGAATGGCTAACCATGAAGAAAAGATTTCTCACAATTCTAAATCTTTGAGGATGTAGAGCAACTGGAACTCTTCATATGTTGCTTGTGGGAGTAAAAACATGGTGGAAGCACTTTGGAAAACAGTTTTGCAGTTTCTTACAAAGTTAAAAGACAACACAAAGCATATGTGCACACAAGAACTTATTCACAAATGTTCATATCACTTGTATGAACAAAATCACCTAAATGGGAAAAAAAATGTTCATCAACTGGAGAATAAATAAGTTGTGGTATATTCTTATATTGACAAATTACTCAGCAATAAAAAGGAATGAACAACTGATACAGGCAACAACATGAATGAATCTCAAAAGTATGCTGAGAGAAAGAAGTTAGAAACAAAAAGTACATAGTGTATGATTCTGTTTATATAACATCTAGAAGAGGCTAACTCAATATATCTTTACAGAAAACAGATCAGTGGTTAAGTAGGACGAGGTTGACTGCAAAGGGATACCAGGAAACATTTTGAGCTGATGAAAATTTTTTATTTCTCGAGTGGTGATTATATGGATACACACTTTTTTTAAATTAAAGTTTATTGAGGTGACAATGGTTAGTAAAGGTACATAGATTTCAGGTGTACAATTCTATAATACATCATTTGTATGTCATATTGTGTGTTCACCACCCAGAGTCAGTTCTCCTTTTATGTCTATGAGTTTTTGTTTCTTTGTCTTGTTCCTTTGTTGTTTTCAGTTTTATGTCCAATGGAATACTATTCTTCCATAAGAAAAGATGAAATAGTGCCATTTGTGACAACATGGATGGATCTTGAGATTGTTATGAGAAGTGAAATGTGTCAGACAGAAAAAGTTGGGAACCATATGATTAAAAACTGATACACGGGATAGAAATGTGGTATACACATTCTTAAAAACTGATTTACCTGTACATTTAAAATGGCCACATTTTAGTATATGTAAATTATATCTTAATAAAAGTGATTAAAAATAATGATAGTAATGAATCGTAGACCATTGAATAAAATAGAAAACCATTAGCCCATACTGATATAAATGAACACATTATAAGTCCGGTGAAGAACAGAAATGTTACATAGTTTCAAAGCACTTCCACACAAAATCCTTATTCATTACAAAAAGAAAAATCATACTTTTGTAATGGAGAAGTCTGGTAGACACCACCTTAATCAAGTGATCAAAGTGAAGATCGTCAGTAATAGGATAAATAAAAATCAAGTCCACCTGATAGGATGCAATGAGAGGAACACATTAGTTCTGTGATATTCCTGCCAAAGGTGTTTTTATCAGTATTGAATCATAAGGAAACATCAGACAAATTCAAATTAAACAACTCCCTACCAAATAACCAGCATGGGATCTTCTAAAATGTCAAGGTCATAAAAATCAAGGAAAGATTGAGAAACTGTTTCAGACTGATGGACTCTAAAGAGATAGTACAAATAGACACAACATAGGATTCTGAACTACATCCTTTTGTTATAAAAGACACTATTAAGACAATTGGTGAAACTTGAATGTTTTCTGAGGATTAGATGTTAGTATTAGATCAATGCTAACGTCTTGATTTTTGGTAGATGTATGGTGTTTGTGAAGGAGACAATCGGTGTTTGTAAGAAGTACACACTGTTTTGGGGCTGATATGGCATCAGATCTACAACTTTCAATTACTTGAAGAAAAAAGTTTCTCTGTATTGTACTGGAAATTTTTATGTAAATTTGAGATTGAAATGAAAACAATGAAATATTTAAAGAATAAAAGAAAAAACTCCCTTGTAACTTTATATCCCTTGAAGAAATTATGAAAACAATGTGTGGTATTTTAAGTCAAATGGTTAAAAATGATATTTCCTTAAATCATATGCCCTCATGGAAGATTAAATGCTCTTTCTCCTTTCCTCACTGAGAATCTACATGTTTAGTTTGTTTTAGTATATGTGCTGCCGAAGCGAGTACATGTTTAGTTTATTTTGAATTTTTAAAATATATATATATTTTCAATATTTTTTACTTCAGGTTCCTAGTAGTTTCTGTGATTCTTTTCTGGATTTTCTCTATTTGTAAGAATTATACACTGCAACAATTTCAATTATGCATTTGAGATGATAAATATCTTTGTGTTCGAAGACCTAGGTAATGGAAGCTATAGATGATTTTCAAGTTTTATAAGACATGTTATTTGCTTCATATCAATAACCTGAAACCACTGATCATTTTACTGTCTCTATAGTTTTGGCTTTTCAGAATGTCATTGTTAGGTATGTAGCACCTAACACCTAGGTAGCACCTAGGTAGCTAAATGACAGCATAGAATTTGGTTTTGTACGTTTATCCAACTTAAACCAACTTCTTTACTTAACATTATGTATTTGTGGTTCTTCCACATATTTTTGTGGCCTGATAACTCACTTCTTTATATCACTGAATATTATTTCATTGTATGGCTGTACCACAATTTGTTTATCCATTCACCATTGAAGGACGTCTTGGTTGCTTCCATTTTTTTGGCAATTATGAAAAAAAGAACTGCTATAAGCACTCAGGTTTTTGTGTTAACGTAAGTTTTCAACTCACTTGATTAAATACCTAGGAGTACTATGGCTGGACCGTATGGTAAGACTATGCTTAGCTTTGTAAGAAACTGCCAAACTCTTATCCAGAGTGGATATAAAATTTTGCATTCCCATCCACAGAGAATGAAAGTTGTTTTTGCTTCATATCGTAACCAGCATTTCATATTGTCAGTTTTATGGATTTTAGCAATTCTAATAGGTGTGTAGTGGTATTTAATTTAGTTTTACCTTGTATTTTCCTAATTATTTATAAGGGTTAGCATCTTTGCCGTCTGTATATGTTGCATATGTATATCTTCTTTGGAGAAGGATTTGTTCAGATCATTGGCTATTTAAAAAAAATTGAATTGTTTGTCTTCTTATTGTTGAGTTCTCAGTTCCATTTTGATATAAATCTTTGATCAGTTATGTTTTTGTAAAGATTTTCTCCAAGTCTGTTTCTCGTCTTTTCATTCTTTTACCAGTATGGTTGCAGAGCAGAAGATTTAAAAAATTTTTTGTTGTTCAATTACAGTTGACATATACTAGTATATTAGTTTCAGGTGTACAACATAGTGATTAGACATTTATGTAACTTACAAAGTGATCACCCTGATAAGTTTGGTACCCATCTGACACCATACATAGTTATTACAATATTATTGACTATACTCTTTATGCTGTACTTTACATCCCCATGACTGTTTTTATAACTATCAATTTGTACATCTTAATCCCTTCACCTTTTTGAAGAATTGATGTCTTTATCATTAAGCAATGTCCCTTTTTATCCCTGATATTTTTCCTTGCTCTGAATTCTGCTTTTTCTGAAATTAATATAGTTACTCCAATTTTTATTTTATTAATATATCATGGTATGTATTTCTCCATCCCTTTCTTTTTTAATATATCTGTGTCTTTATATTTAAAGTGGATTGCTAAATGACAGCAAATGATAGAATTTGGTTTTGTATTTTTATCCAATCTGACAGTCCCTGTCTTTTAAGAGATGTTTTAGGTCATAGACTTTTAAAGAGAGTAATAATGTGGTTGGATTGATACCTACCATATTTATTATTGTTTTCTATTCATTGTCCTTATTCTTTGTTTCTTTGATTTCCAGTATTTCCAGTTTCTTTGATTTCCAGCTTTCTATAGTTTTAATTGAGCATTTTATGTGATTCTATTTTTCTCCTCTCAGCATATCAATTATTCCTCTTTCTGCCTCTCTCTCTCTCTCTCTCTCTCTCTCTCTCTCTCTCTCATAAGTGGTTGTTCTTGAGTTTGCAGTATTGTACTATATCATTTCATTGTTAGTGCGAGTGCCTATAACAGAGTATTCCTAATTTCTGCCTCCAGTACTTAATAACATTCCTGTCATTCATTTCATTTATCCATAAGATATAATCACTGAATACAATGTTGCTATTATTATTTTGAACTCTTACCTATTAGATCAATTAAGAATAAGAAAAATAAAATGTTTTCCTTTAATTTCATTTATTCATTCTCTAACACTTTTCATTTCTTTATGTATATCTGAGTTCCTAATCTGTATCATTTTCCTTTTTCCTGAAGAAATTCTTTTAACATTTTTTGCAAGGCAGGTCTATTGGTGACTGATCCCCTCCAGTTTTGTTTGTATGAGAAATTCCTTATTTTCCTTTCACTTTTTAATTATTTTTAATTTTTTATTAAGTTTATTGAAATGACATTGGTTAGTAAAATTATATAGGTTTCAAATGTATAATTCTACAGTGTTTCCCTGAAAATAAGACCTAGCCGGACAATCAGCTCTAATGTGTCTTTTGGAGCAAAAAATTAATATAAGACCTGGTATTATTATATTATGTTATGTTATGTTATGATATGTGATATGATATGATATGATATGATATATTATATTATATTATATTATATTATATTATTATATTATAGATCCGGTCTTATAATAAAATAAGACCAGGTCTTATATTGATTTTTGCTCCAAAAGATACATTAGAGCTGATTGTCCAGCTAAGTCTTATTTTCAGGGAAACAGTATAATACATCGTCTGTATATTGCATCATGTGTTCACCACCCAAAGTCAATTCTCCTTCCATCACAATATATTTGATCCTTTTTACCCTCTTTTACCACCCCACCCCCTTTACCCTGTAGTAACCACTAAACTATTATCTGTGTTTATGAGTTTTTTGTTTGTTTGGGCTGTTCATTTGTTGCTTTCAGTTTTATATCACACATATGAGTGATCATGAGGTTCTGAACTTTTTCTATCTGACTTATTTTGCTTAGCATAATAATCTCAAAGAAGATGTGGTACATGTATACAATGGAATGTTACTCAGCCATAAGAAAAGATGAAATACTGCCATCTCTTGCTCTTTTGAAGGATAGTTTCATTGAATACAGAATTTGAGTTGGTGGCTTTTTCTTTCAACACTTAAATATTTTACTTCACTTCTTGCTTTTGAGGTTTTTGAAGAGAAATGCCATTTAATTCTTATTCTTGCTTTTTTATAGGTAAGGTTTATTATATTTATTTATTTATTTGTTTGTTTGTTTATTTACTTATTTATTTCTAATACACCTTACTCTTTAGAGCAATTTTAGATTCACAGCAAAAACTGAAGGGAAGGTATAGGGTTCTCATATGCCCCTGTCCCATACATGCATTGCCTCCCCATTATCAATATCTCCCACCAGAGTGGTGCATTTGTTATAACTGAATGCACCACTCTGCATTAGAACCTTTGTTGAGAAATCATTATTAACAAAAGTCCATAGTTTACATTAGGGCTCACTCTTGGTGTTGTACATTCTATGGGTTTGTACAAATTTATAATGACAAGTGTCTACCATTATAGCATTATACAGAGTAGATTTCACTGCATTAAAAATTTCTTGTGCTTTGCCTATTGACCCATTTTCCCCTCACCTCCATCCCTGGCAATCACTGTTTTTTTTTTTTTTTTTTTTTTTTTTTTAGTGTCTATAGTTTTGCCTTTTCTAGGATGTCATGTGATTGGAGTCATACAGCATGTAGCCTTTCCAAATTGGCTTCTTTCACTTAGTAATATACATTTAAGGTGTCTTCATTTTTTCATGGCCTGATAGCCCATTTATTTTTAATTAATGATATTCTTAATAATCTCAATAATAATTAATAGTAACCTTAATAACTAACATTGTTAATAATATTGTTCCATTGTCTGGATGTACCAGAGTTTATTTATCCATTCACTTACTGAAGAACATCTTGGTTGCTTCCAAATTATGAATAAAGCTGCTATAAATGTGCATATGCATATATATATATGTGTATGTATATATATATATATATATATATATGTATATATTTTTTTTTCCAACTCCTTTTAATGCTTGACAAGTATCACAATTCCTGGGTTGTATGCTAAGAGTATGTTTAGTTTTGTAAGATATTGCCCAACTATCTTCCAAAGTAGCTGTGCCATTTTGTATTCCCATCAGCAATAAATGAGAGTTTGAGCTGCTCCACATTTTCACCAGCATTTGGTGACATTGTTCTAGATATTGCCATTCTAATAGGTGTATAATGGTATCTCATTATTACTTTAACTTGCACTTATCTGATGACATATAATGTGGAAGATGTTTTTATATGATATATATAATATATACATAATTTCTATTATGTATAGATATATATCTTCTTTGGTGAACTGTCAAGGTTTTTTGTTGATTTTTTTAATCAAGTTGTTTGTTTTTTATTGTTGAATTATGACAGTTATTTGTATATTTTGGATAATAATTCTTTATAAGATATATATTTTGCAAATATTTTCTCTCAGTCTGTCCCTTGTCTTTTTATTGTTTTGATAGTGTCTTTTACAGAACATAATATTTTAATGAAGTCTAGATTATCTAATTTTTTCTTGCATAGATTGTGTCTTTGGGGTTGTATCTGAAAAGTTAAATCCAAAGTCATCTAGAATTTTTCCTGTGTTATTTTCTAGAAGTTCTATAGCTTTCATTTTATATTTAGGTCTGAGATTCATTTTGAGTTAATTTTTGTGAAGTGTATGGTTTGTCTAGATTATTTTTTTTGCATATGAATATCCGGTTGTTCTAGCACCATTTATTGAAAAGACTGTCTTTTCTCCATCATATTACCTTTTCTCCTTTGTCAAAGATTAGTTGACTATCTTTATGTGGTTTTATTTTTGGGAGCTCTACTCTGATTTATTGATTTTTAAACTTATTTCACTAATAACAAATGGTCTTTATAACTGTAGCTTTATAGTAAATCTTAAAGTTGGGTAGTGTCAGTTCTCTAAGTTTGTTCTCCATTAACATTATATTGGCTAGTCTTTTTTTTTTTCCTCTCCATATAAACATTAGAATTAATTTGTCAATATACACAAAATAACTTGGTGGGATTTTTATTGGAATTACATTGATCTATAGATTATGTTGGAAGAACTGACATCTTCACAATATTGAGTCTTCCTATCCAAGAACATGGAATATCTCTCTATTTATGTAGTTCTTTGGATTCTTTCACTAAAGTTTTATAGTTTTCCTCAATAGATCTGGTATTTATTTTGTTAGATTTATACCTCCAAATTTCAATTTTATAAGTGCTAATGTAAATAATATTTGTTTTTAATTTCAAATTCCACTTGTTCTTTGCTGGTGTATAAGATAGTAATGGCTCTTAAATATTAAACTTGTATTCTGCAACATTACTATAATCATTTATTAGTCCCAGGATCTTTTTTAGGGGGGATTGATTTTATATACAGATGATCATGTCATCTGCAAATAAAGACAGTTTTCTTTCTTATCAATCTGTATATCTTTTATTTCCCATCTTGTCTTACTACATTAGCTAGTACTTCCAGGACAATGTTGAAAAGTAGCTGTGGGAGGAGACATTCTTGCCCTGTTCCTGATCTCAGTGGTAAAACTTTGAGTTTCTCACCATAATGTATGATGTTAGCTCTAGATTTTTGTAGATATTCTTTACCAAGTTGAGGAATTTCTCTATTCCCAGTTTAGTGAAAGTTTGAGTCATTAATGGCTGTTGATTTTGTCAAATGATTTTTCTGCAGGTATTGATATGATCAAGTGATTTTCTTCTTTAGCATGTTGATGTGATAAATTACATTAATTGATTTTCAAACGTTGAAGCAGCCTGGCATACTTGAGATAAATCCCACTTGGTTGTGGTGTATAATTCTTTTTATACATGGTTGGGTTCAATTCACTATTTTGTTGAGGATCTTTGCCTCTATGTTCATAAGAGATACTGATTTGTAGTTTTGTTTTCTTGTAATGTCTTTCCGGTTTTGGTACTAAGGTAATGCTGGCCTCATAAAATTAATTAATAAGTATATCCTCTGCTTCTATTTTCTGAAAGAGATTGTAGAAAACTGGTATAATTTCTTGCTTAAATGTTTCGTTAGATTCACCAGTTAAACCCATCTGGACACAGTGCTTCTGTTTTGGAAGTTTCTGAATTATTTATTCAATTTCTTTAATAGGTATATGCCTGTGCAGATAGATAGTCTGTTTCTTCTTGTGTGGAGTTTTGGCATATTGTGTCTTTTAAGGAATTGGTCCATTTCACCAAATTGAGTTGTTTGGGTATAGAATTGGTAATAATATTTTTTATTATCCCTTTAATATCTGTGGGATGTTTAGTGCTATCCCTTCTTTCATTTCTGACTTTAGTAATTGGTGTCCTCTCCCCCCCCACCCCTTTGTTAGCCTGGCTAGATGCTTATTAAATTTATTTATCTTTTCAAAGAAGATAAATTTTGTG
This sequence comes from Rhinolophus hipposideros, assembly GCF_964194185.1. Classification (NCBI taxonomy): domain Eukaryota; kingdom Metazoa; phylum Chordata; class Mammalia; order Chiroptera; family Rhinolophidae; genus Rhinolophus; species Rhinolophus hipposideros. Next base: position 43,876,049 of record NC_138063.1, read on the forward strand.
TGTTTTTTCACCATTGATTTCGTATTTTCAGCTTCATTGACTAGGTGTAGGTCTTTGGATATTTATTCTACTTAGTATCCTATGAGTTTCCTGGATTTGTAGTTGGTGTTTACCATTAATTTTATGAAATTTTCATACTATTACTTTAAATATTTCGTCTGTTCCTTTCTCTTTTTTTCTTCTTCTTTTAGTGTTTCATTTATGTATATATTACAGATTTTGTAATTGTCCCATAGTTCTTAGATATTCTGTTATATCTTTTTATTATTATTATTATTATTATCATTATTATTATCATTATTTTGCTTTGCATTTCCATTTTGGAAGTTTCTCTAAGACATCATAACAGAATTGAAGAATGCCTTTGTTTTCTCTCATCAGCCATGTCCAGTCTATTTTGAAGCCATCAAAGGCATTCTTCAATTTTGTTATAGTAATTTATATTTCTAGCATTTCCTTTTAATTCTTTCTTAAAGTTATTATCCTGATTATATTACCTATATTGCATGTTGCCTCCTTTCTTTCCATTAGAGCCCTTAGCATATAAATCAGTTGTTTAAAATGACTGATCTGATAATTCCAATATCTCTGCTATATATGAGTCTGGTTCTGATGCTTGTTCCTACTCTTATCTTTCTGTCTTTTAGTATGTCTTGTAATTTTTTCTTTAAAGCTGGACATGATGTACTGGGTAAAATAAAGAGTAAATAGTCTTTTACTGTGAGGTTTTATGTTTATGAAGCTAGGGTTTAGGTTGTGTTTATTGTTTGTTGTAGCTATAGATTTCAGAGGCTAAAAATTTCCTCTCATGTCCTGTTTTTTATGTCCCTTGTTATCTTATGTGTCCCCTGGAGATGTCTTATGTAAGTCTGAGATACTCAGTTCTTCAGCTGTATTCCCCTGTTATTTTCTAGGAGCCCTATTGATGTTGTGATAAAGTTTGTGTATGGGAAACATTCTATAGTTCTTTTATTAAGTTTCTTACATTTATAGTGCCTCTGTCTCTCAGTTCTGACCTTTACAAATGAATCTAAGTTCTCACATCCCTCTTTAGGTGAAGTGAGACAAAAAGGGCAGGGTACAAGTATTTCATCTAGGCATATCTCTTTCTTTATGTCGAGGGCTAGAGCAGGCTGAAGTTAGTATTTATCTTCCCCAGGTTAGGTAGGTTGTGGTAAAACCCAAGTCAGTTAGGCTCTGGTGAAATAGTTTCGAGGAAAAACTTTATTGAGAAGAGTAAAATACTCTCAGTTTATTTCAAAATGGTTACTTTCCCCCTTCCTCTGCCAAAAGCATATGAGGATTATTTCCCAGTCTTTACTGTGAGAACCTGGTAGGATTCCTGGAGTCAAAACTCATAAAAGTGTGGAGCCCCCCTAAAACTAGTCCTCCATGGAGTGCTTAAGTCTTAGACTTGTTCACACTAATCCTCCAGCAATTTTTAAATTATAATTTAGATTTTTCCTACCCCAGTACTTGTTCCCATGGTGGTTTCTGCTCCAGTAAACTGTAATTGTTTGTCTGTCTTTAATTATTGGGCAGTGGTTTTCTCTTAGGATCTCACTTATCTGATAGATCTAAGAAGATTTGTTAATTTTCAGGCCATTCTGCTTTTGTCTTATTGTGTGAATGGGAATAATAGCTTTCAAGCTTCTTACATGCAAGACTGGAAACTGGGAGCTTAGTTTTTCTATTTTTTAAGTATATATTAATGAGTTATTTTTAAGTTCTTGGTCTGGATTATCAGTCCATCTACTAATATTGCCTGTTTTTCTTTTCATGGTTGGTCATATATCTTGCTTTTTCATGTATCTAATCATTTTAAATTATAGCACAAACATTGCATAGTAAACAATTATAAGGGCTCAAGAGGACCTTATTATCCACCAGAGAGGTGTCTCACTTTCCTCTGCTAGGAATTTAGGATTCAGGAGTTGATCACTTCAAGCCCATAAAAGACTGAACTGGATTTAAGAGCAGTTATAGTTTTAGTAAGGTTCAATTTATTTATATCTCTCATGTTCTTTAAGAAAACTCCTGGACTTTTGATTAAGTGCCTTTAAAGTGCTTGTGTCTACATTTTTGAGAGTATTCAAGGAATTGAACTCTGTATTTCTGATTTTTCCAGGCCAGAGCTCCAGAATGCAGCCCCATGCAGTTTCAAAATAAGGCAAATGTCTCGAGGGGAAACTGACATATGAATGAAGAAGGCCCTTTGTAAAACATATCTTTGTTTTATCTGTACTGTGAGACTGCAAGAGATTTACTATTACTTTAGAAGCTTTCTTGCTAACTCTTTGGCCTCCAACACAGCTCCAAACTCGTTAAATATCCTTTGGGAAAAACAGACAGTGCATTTGAGGCCCATCAAGCTTAAAATTTATTATTCCAGCTACACAGCCATTAAAGTCTTTTTGCTTTTCTTTTACCTCCAGAAGAAACTTTTTGCGTGGGCTACCCCTGATCCTCAGCCCACTCTCAGAATTGGTAAATGTCCATAGGTGCTTGTAAACTAATCTGTGAAATGTTCTCTCTTCTCTGGAATTTTAGTTTATTAGATATTTTTAGTTGTCTTTCCTGGAGCAGTAGCATGCTTTGACTTATGATATTCACCTGAGATGTGGAAATTTCCAACCCCCAGCATTTTGCTGCAGGACATTGTGACCAACATAAAAATGTGTTCTTATTGAACAATACCATTTTTCCCCCAGCTTCTGTTTTTAGGAATTGTAGTGTCTGAGTCATGGTGATTAGAGGTACTAATGAGGCAAATAGGAAAATGACACTCCTACTAATATTCCATATAGTAGAAAGATGGTGGTTAAGCTTCATAATTGGTACTTATTTTGTGTTTATAAACAAAGCAATAGAAAATGGAGTATACAGGAAATTTTTTGTTTACTTATTTTAAAGTGGCCAGAGTACTCTGTTTATAGCCTCATAATATAAATTAGCCACTGATTGCATGTTTAAGCAAGTTCCATAGATTTAATAGCTATTAGGAATTCCTATTACATTGGCAAAAGTTTGTCCAAGGGAAAAAGGTCAGATTTTTGGGGATGGGATGGGTTGGTTAATATCTTTTTTATTAACAATGTATCAAATGGTAGACCTGCTAGAAGAGTTCTCATCAAAATGGCATAGAAAGTAAATGCTGTGCTTGCCTCCTTTCATGACCATTTCAAAATTATAACTAAACTACAGAACTACCCTCATTGAGAATCTCTGGAAGTCTAGCTGAACCAAAGTCCTATAACTAACAACGTACAGAAGAAGCCACCTGAAGACTGATACAAGGGGCAGATATGCAAAATGGGCTGGCCGCATACCAATGTGTGACCTTTTAAAACTAGGGTGATATCTCAGATGCAGAGGTACCGCCCCATCCTTGCAGGAGAGATCATCCCAGTCACATGCCTGGCATTTCAGTCCAGGGTTGCAGTGCCTGGGAGAGAAGTCCCCACAACTTATAGCTGTGAAAACCAGGGGAGATGTGCAAGAGTGAGCAAGATGACTGCTGCAGTCCTAGGTACTCCTCTTAAAGGGCTCACACATGGACTTAGGCACTGTTGAACTCATTTGCTCTGAGCTCCAGTGCTGAGGAAACAGCTTGAAAGGTGCCAGGGACATATGGGGAGGAACTGAGCTGTGTGGCTACAGGGCAAGAGCTGGAGGGGAAACTTTCTCCCAGAGAGAAGTGCTGGCAGAATCCATTGTTTCTTTGCTGACTGCTCCCCTCTTCCCAGCATGTAGACACAGGTGGCTGCCATCTGAGTTGCCATCAACCTGGCAAACACTGGTCATCTGCCTAAGGTTTCTCTGAAATCTCACCCCATCCAACTTGTGGACCCCACCAAGCCACTTCCAGACTTTTCCATACAAACGGCCTGTTTTGGTTCATGCTGAGGACTTTTCTAAATTCTCTTAAAGGTTCACAAAAAGCAACCAAGCAGCATCTTACTTTACCATGTCCCATACCTCTGGCTGAGCAGACCAAAGACTGGCAACATTGGCACCAGCATTGGTTTGTGATTTGACCTCTTGAGGCACCTCCATGCCCAGCCCAGATGACAACTATCTGCAGATGGCTTTGTGTCTTGTACCAGATGGCCCTGGGCAGGGCACAAGCTATGGCTTAATTTGGCCTCTGGCAGGACCCTTCCCAGGATGCCCCAGGACTGACATGCCTAGTAGCCAGATTAGGACTCAGCCAGAGAATCACCCAGCTATCCCCAAAAATGACATAACTAAAGGGCAGATTGGGCAGGCAACAAAGCTCTGCTAAAGTAAATCCTTCTCTGTAGGGTCAGCCCCTATACAACAACTCCAACTTCTCCACTCTAGTCACAGCCAGTCCTCATACACAATCAGCCCAAGGGTCATTCCCTCCTACTGATCTGTAAACAGAAACCGAGGCTCAACTACAATGGGAGGGCACACACAACCCACAAAAGGGACACACCTGGAGCTCCCAGATAAGGTGACCAGGAAGACTGCACCACTGAACCCCACAATACACCTACTACATAAGGCTACTCTAGTAAGACCAAGAGACATAGCAGCTCTACCTAAGACACAGAAACAAACACAGGGAGGCAGCCAAAATGGGGAGACAAAGAAACATGTCCCAAATAAAAGAACAGAACAAAGCTCCAGAAAAAGAACTAAACAAAATGGAAAGAAACAATCTACCCAATGTAGTGTTTCAAACAGTGATTATAAGTATATTCAATTATCTCAGGGACAACTTCTAGAAAGATACAGGAAACATAAAAATGGAGAGAGAAAACATAGAAAAGAATCAGTCTGAAATAAAGAATACAATAACTGAAATGAAGAACACCTTAGAGGGAACCAACAGTTATTAGATGAAGCAAAAAATCAAATCAAGGATTTAGAAGATAAGGTAGCAGAAAATACCCAAACAGAACAGCATAAAGAAAAAAGAATAATAATAATAATAAAGGATAGTTTAAGGAGGCTCTGGGACAACATCAAGCATAACAACATTTGCATCATAGGGGTACCAGAGAAAGAGAGAGAAAGGAATTGAAAACCTATTTGAAGGAATAATGACAGAAAACTTACCTCAGTTGGTGAAGGAAATAGACATAAAAGCCCAGTAAGCATAGAGAGTCCCAAAAAATGTGAACCCAAAGAGGCCCACACCAACACACATGATAATTAAAATGCCAAAGGTTAAAGACAAAGAGAGAATCTTAAAAGCAGCATGAGAAAAATTATGATTAGAATTGCCATATGACAATGATTAGTAAAATTACATAGGTTTCAAGTGTACAATTTTGTAATACATCATCTATATATCACATTGTATGTTCAATAAATTTTAATTAAAAAGAAAAGAATTACCATATGATCCAGCAATCCCTCTTCTGGGCATCTACCCCAAAATATCTTAAAACACTTATCAGTAAAGGTAAAGATATATGTACCCTGATGTTCATTGCAGCATTATTTACAGTGGCCAAGACATGGAAACAAACCCTGTGTCCTTGGTTTGATGATTGGATTAAAAAGATGTAGTATATATACACAATGGAATACTACTCTGCCATGAGAAAAGGTAAAATACTGCCATTTGCAACAACATGGATGGATCTTGAGATTATTATGCTAAGTGAAATAAGTCATACAGAAAAAGTCAAGAACCATATGACTTCACTCATATGTGGTATATAAAACTGAAAGCAACAAAGGAACAAGACAAACACATAAAGAAACAAAAACTCAGACACAGACAATGGTTTAGTGCTTACCAGAAGGTAACGGAGATTGATAAAAGAGGCTAAAGGGGGTCAAATATATGGTGATGGAAGGAGAACTGACTACGGGTGGTGAGCACACAATGTGATATATAGATGATGTATTATAGAATTGTACACTTGAAATCGATGTAATTTTACTAACCATTGTCACCCTAATAAATTTAATAAGAACAAAAAAAGAAACGCAGTTAGTTATGCACAAGTGTGCTCTCATAAAACTATCAGCTGAATTCTCAATAGAAATTTGCAGGCAAAAAGAGATTGGCATGAAATATTAAAAATGATGAAAAGCAAGGACCTTGAACCAGAATTGCCATGTTTCCCCCAAAATAAGACCTAGCCATACCATCAGCTCTAATGCGTCTTTTGGAGCAAAAATTAATATAAGACCTGATATTATATTATATTATTATATTATATTATATTATATTATATTATATTATATTATATTATATTATATTATATTATATTATATTATATTATTGTAATATAAAGACCAGGTCTTATATTAAAATAAGACCGGGTCTTACATTAATTTTTGCTCCAAAAGACGCATTAAAGCTGATGATCCGGCTAGGTCTTATTTTCGGGGAAACACGGTACTGTACCTAGCAAAGCTATCATTTAGTATCAAAGGAGAAATAAATAACTTCCCAGAGAAAGGAAAGCTAATGGAGTTTATCGCCACCTAACCAGTATTGCAAGGAACATTAGAAGGACTTTTTAAGGACTTTTTGAAAAAAATCAAAATATGAATAATAAAATGGCAATAACTACATATCTATCAACAATTACTTTACATGCAAGTAGATTAAATGCTCTAATCAAAAGTTAGAGTGGCTATATGCATAAGAAAACAAGACCCTTATATATACCACCTACAAAAGACAGATGGAAAAACATATACAGACTAAAAGTAAAGGGATAGAAAAAGATATTTCATGAAAATGGAAACAAACGAAAAAAGAACTGGTAGCAACACTTACACCAGACAAACAGACTTTAAAACAAGGGCTATAACAAGAGACAAAGAAGGACCAAATAATCCCACTTTTGGGTATTTATCAGGAGATACCAAAAACACTACTTCAATGGGAGGTATGTTTCCATGTGTTCATTGCAGCATTATTTATAATGGCCAAGATGTGGAGGCAGCCTGGGTGTCCATTGATGGATGAATAGATAAAGAGAAAGTGGTACATATGTACAATGGAATACAGCTCAGCCATAGAAAAGAATGGGTTCTTGTTATCTGTGGTTTCATGGATGGATCTAGAGGGTATTATTCTGAGTGTAGTGTGTCAGACAGCTAAAGACAGATGTAATGTGATTTCACTTATATGTGCTATTTAAAGAACAAAACAAACAAAACCGAAAGAAACTCATGGATAGAGAGAACAGTTTGATGGTTGCCAGATGGGAGTGGTGGGTGACAAAGAGGAAGAAATTAAGATGTATAAGTTGGGTTTTACAAAGTAGTCATGGAATATAGGGTATATAGCATAAATAATATAGTCATTAATATTGTAATAACTATGTATTGTGTCAGGTGGTTACTAGATTTATCAGGATGATAGATGGAAGTGGGTTGAGGGACTGGGTGAGAAAGTTGAAAGGATTAAGTACAAATTGAGGAGTTGGAGTACCCCGGCAGAGCTCTGGACACATGCAGAGGGGCCAGTTGTAGACTTTGGACAGATATAGTGGTGCTAGATGACTTGAAAGTAGGGCATCCTTGGCGCTCCTGAAGAGAGGAAATTAGTGGCAGGTGGACAGTCTGTGTATAACGTTTTCAGATGCATTCATCTGAGTGAGAAGCCTGCCTCCATCATGACCTCAGATGTCTGACAGCCAGCTCTGTGTTGATACCAAGAGAAGTAATTATTTAAAGAAACTACTGTCAACAGACGTTTGCATTGAAAATTTGTATCATTGTCCTCTATATTCTATTAACATTCCATTTTTAATATTGAACACATTTTATCCTATGGTCTTTGTTTATTCTCTTTCATCCAGAAGAGTAGTTGAACCTGTAGTCTTTTATAGCAGATGTTGCAGTCCCGAGATAACTGATTATTTTTACCACATGAGTTCACAGTAGAGGATGAAAATTTTATGTCAGCTGCTGATAAAAGGGAGAAGCCCAGCCCAGGCCATAGTCTCCTAATAAATTGAAGGAGAGTGGAGGTGCCCTCAAGACACAGATCCCCTAAGTTAGAATCTGGGCTTCACCAGAGTGGCAGATGGTAGAATTTCCTCTCCTTCTTCCTTTCAGTTGTAATTCTCTAGAGAATTCCAGGAGCTAGGTGAGCTTGTAATGTGCCTGCCACCCCAGCAAGTGATGGGTTAGATGGAAAGCAGTGAACAGGAAGGGAAAAGGACAGAATAGAAAAGTTCTGTCCCAGGCAATACTATTTCCATTCCCATGGCATACTACCCTTTTCTACATTGGGCTTCCATTTCTTGTCCCTGTATAAGTAAGACCCAGTCATAATCTGTTCATCTGGATGGGGGATGGGGGGACTCCTCATATTTAATTTCTGAATCCCTAACCTCCATGGGTGAGTTAGAGACAGTAACCTATGTTAATTACTCATCTTGTCAAAAGACTGGTCATTTAATTCATACCCTTTTAATGGTTTTTATTAGCTGAACCCTCTGCTAGGCACTGGGGATAAGCGATGAACAAGACACAGTCCCTGCTGTCCTTAATGTGGCCTATCAGTTCTTGCACATTCTACCCCTTGTCTCTCCTGCTGTATCTTTACCACCTTCAGATTCCCTTCTGGGGCAAACTGGCTTAGTATTTCAGTCCTCAATAAGCCTTTTGCTACTGTCTCTGCACATGCTGTTTCCTTTTCTGGTTCCATCTTCCATTTCTACTTTGTCTACTTTGAGATCTTAGCTCAGACTGTACTTCTGCAGAGAAGCCACCTTCCATGATTATCTGAGCACGGTATAATATGTCTTTGCACCATGTTTTACCAAAAAGCTAGACAGTAAGATGCCATCCAAGAGTCCTTTGAAAAGGTATTCGTCAACTTCTAAAGGTTTACCTCACTCCCAAATAGCCAAGGAGACTCAATTCTACTGATGGCTAACTATAGAGCCCCAGGTGGTAAATATTAATATCTATGTGTCATAATGTACCCAAAATAGAGTAAGGTCATAGCATACCCTGCTTTTTTCTCTTTTTTCTTTTGAAGTACGTATTGTCTCACTTGGTTTATTTAAGTAAACTAAATATATTTCTGGAATTTGCTGCGGGCCAATTAACAATGGATTGTGGGCTGCAGTTGACCTTTGGGCCGCAGTTTTGACATCCCTGGTTTAGAGCCTACTAAAACATTTTCGTGGTTTTTTAAATTATTATTAATACATTTTTTAATTTATTGGGCTGAAAATTGCTAGTGAAATTACATAGATTTCAGGTGTACAATTCTATATTACATCATCTATAAAGCCCATTGTCTGTTCACCACCCAGAGGCAGTTCTCCTTCCATCACCATATATTTGATCCCCCTTACCCTCATCTCCCACCCCCCAAGCCCCCTTACTCTCTGGTAACCATTAAACTATTGTCTGTGTCTATGAGTTTTTGTTTCTCATTTGTTTGTCTTGCTCTCTTGTTGTTTTTGGTTTATATACCACATATCAGTGAAATCATAGGTATCTCTGCTTTTTCTGTCTGACTTATTTCGCTTAACATTACACTCTCAAGATCCATCCATGTTGTCACAAATGTTCTTATATCATCTTTTCTTACTGCCAAGTAGTATTCCATTGTGTATATATACCAAAACTTCTTTATCCATTCATCTATCGAAGGACATTTTGGTTGTTTCCATGTCTTGGCCACCGTAAACAAAGCTGCAATGAACATTGGAACATACGTGTCTTTATGTATAAATGTTTTTAAATTTTTTGGGTAGATATCCAGGAGAGGGATTGCTGGGTCATATGGTAATTCTATTCATAATTTTTTGAGGAAACTCCACACTGCCTTCCATAACAGCTGCACGAGTCTGCATTGCCACCAACAGTGTACGAGGGTTCCTTTTTCTCCACAACCTCTCCAACACTTGTTACTATTTGTCTTGTTGATGATAGCCATTCTGACTGGGGTGAGGTGATATCTCATTGTGGTTTTTATTTGCATTTCTCAGATGATTAGTGATGTTGAGCATTTTTTCATATGTCTGTTTGCCATTTGTATGTCCTCTTTGGAGAAATATCTGTTCAGGTCGTCTGCCCATTTTACAATTGGGTTGTTTCTTTTTTTGTTGTTGAGCTTCATGAGTTCCTTGTATATTTTGGATATTAGCCCCTTATTGTGGGCACTGTTTGCAAAAACCTTCTGCAAACAGTGAATTCAAAAAATTCAGTTTGTTGCCTTTTATTTTGTCGATGGTTTATTTTGCTGTGCAGAAGCTCTTAAGTTTCATATAGTGCCATTTGTTTATTTTAGCTTTTACTTCCATTGCCTTTGGAGTCAGATTTATAAAATGCTCTTTGAACCCAAGGTCCATAAGTTTAGTACCTATGTTTTCTTCTATGCAGTTTATTGTGTCAGGTCTTATGCTTCAGTCTTTGATACATTTTGAATTAATTTTGGTACATGGTGACAGAAAGCAGTCCAGTTTTATTTTTTTGCACGTGGCTATCCAAATCTCCCAGCACCATTTATTGAAGAGGCTGTCTTTCCTTCATTGTATGTTTTTAGCTTCTTTGTCAAAAATTATCTGTCCATATTTATGTGGTTTTATGTGGGTTCTCAATTCTATTCCATTGGTCTATGTGTCTGTTTCTCTGCCAATACCATGCTGTTTTGATTATTGTAGCCCTGTAGTACAAGCTAAAGTCAGGGAGTGCGATACATCCAGTATTGTTCTTTTTTCTTAAGATTGCTTTGGCTATTCGGGGTCTTTTGTGGTTCCAAACGAATCTCATGATTTTTAGTTCTATTTCTTGAAAAAATGCCATTGGGATTTTGTTGGGGATTGCATTAAATCTGTATATTGCTTTGGGTAATAAGGCCATTTTAACTATGTTGATTCTTCCAATCCATGAGCATGGAATGTGTTTCCATTTCTTTGTGTTCTTCAATTTCTTGAAAAAATGTCTTATAGTTTTCAGCATATAAATCCTTTACATCCTTGGTTAAGTTTATTCCTAGGAATTTTATTTATTTATTTTTTTTGCTGTAATTGCAAAGGGAATTGTTTTTTGTACTTCTTTTTCTGAGATTTCACTGTTAGTATATAGGAATGCAATGGACTTTTCTACGTTAATTTTGTAGCCGGCAACTTTACTGTATTCATTGATTGTTTCTAACAGCTTTTTGGTGGAGTCTTTAGGGTTTTCTATATATATAGCATCATGTCATCTGCAAAGAGTGATAATTTAACTTCTTCATTCCCCATTTGGATGCCTTTTATTTCTATTTCTTGCCTGTTTGCTCTGGCAAGGTCTTCCAACACTATGTTGAAAAGCAGATGATAGGGGACAGCCCTGTCGTGTTCCTGAATGTAGAGCAAAGGGTTTCAGTTTTTCACCATTAATTATGAGATTTTCTGAGGGCTTTTCATATATGGCCTTTATTATATTAAGGTATTTTCCTTCTTTACCTATTTTATTAAGTGTTTTAATCATAAATGGATGTTGTTCTTGTCAAATGCTTTTTCTGCATCAATTGATAGAATCATATAATTTTTGTCCTTTATTTTGTTTATGTAATGTATCACATTGATGGATTTGCAAATGTTGAACCATCCTTTTGCTCCGAGGATGAACCCCAACTGGTCGTGATGAATAATCTTTTTAATGCATTTTTGTATTCGATTTGCTAGAATTTTGTTTAGGATTTTTGCATCTGCATTTATCAGAGATATTGGTCTGTAATATTTTTTTTGTGTGTTGTCCTTACCAGGTTTGGTATCAGGGTAATGTTGGCCTCATAAAATGAATTAGGGAGTACTGTCTCTTCTTCAATTTTTTGGAAGAGTTTGAGCAGGATTGGTATTAGATCCTCTTTGAAGGTTTGGTAGAATTCAATACGCAAGCCGTCTGGTCCCAGACTTTTGCTTTTGGGAATGTTTTGGATGACTGATTCAATTTCATTACTGGTGATCAGTCTGTTTAGATTTTCCAGTTCTTCATGGTTCAGCCTTGGAAGGCTATATGTTTCTAAGAACTTGTCTATTTCTTCTAAGTTTTGAATTTGGTGGGTTATAGTCCTTCATAGTATTCTTGCATGATCCTTTGTATTTCTGTGGTGTACGTGATTACTTCCCCTTTTTCATTTCTGATTTTGTTAATTAGTGTCTTCTCTGTTTTTATCTTAGTGAGTCTAGCCAAGTGTTTGTCCATTTTGTTAATCTTTTCAAAGAACCAGCTCTTTGTCACATTAATGTTTTCTATTGTCTTTTTGTTCTGTATTTCATTGAGTTGTGCTCTGATTTTTGTTATTTCCTTTCTTCTGCTGACCTTGGGTTTGTCTTGTTCTTTTTTTTCTAGTTCTTCAAGGTGTAACATGAGGTTATTTATTTGGGATTTTTCTTGTTTCTTGAGATAGGCGTGTACTGATATAAATTTCCCTCTTAAAACTACTTTCGCTGCATCCCAAAAATTTGGTAGGATGTATTTTCATTGTCATTTGTTTCTATGTATCTTTTGATCTCTCCTCTAATTTCTTCTTTGACCCAGTAGTTCTTTAAAAGTATGCTGTTTAATCTCCATGTATTTGTGTTTTTTCCTGCTTTCTTTTTGCAGTTGATATCTAATTTCAAAGCCTTGTGATCAGAGAATATTCTTGGTATGATTTCAATCTTCTTAGATTTGCTGAGGCTGATTTTATGTCCCAATATATGGTCTATCCTTGAGAATGTTCCATGTACACTCGAAAAGAATGCATAGTCTGATGTTTTAGGATGAATTGCTCTATATATGTCAATTATGTCCATTTCATCTAATGTGTCATTTAGGGCTGCTATTTTGTTATTAATTTTCTGTTTGGATGATCTATCCATAGCTGTCAATGATGTATTTAAGTCCCCTAGTATAATTGTGTTTTGGTCAATTTCTCCCTTTAGATCTGTTAGTACTTGCTTGGTATATTTTAGTGCTCCTTGATTGGGGGCATAGATATTGATGAGTGTTATGTCTTCTTGTTATATATTCCCTTTTACCATTATGAAATGTCCATCTTTGTCTCTTGTTATCTTTTTCACCCTGAAGTCTGTTTCGTCTGATATCATTATGGCTACACCTTATTTTCTCTGGGTACCATTTGCTTGGAGTGTCAATTTCCACCTTTTCACTTTGAGTCTATGCTTGTCCTTGTAGCTGAGATATGTCTTTTGGAGACAGCATATGGTTGGGTTTAGTTTTTTGATCCAATCTGCTACTCTGTGCCTTTTTATTGGTGAGTCCAGTCCATTCACATAGGGTGATTATTGATACATGAGAATTTCCCGTCATTCTATCTTTAGTTTTCTGGTTAGGCTGTGTATCCATTGTTTCTTTGCCTTTTTGTTGTTGTCTATTATTTCTGTGTGGTGGTATTCTATGATGTTTCCCTCTGTTTCTTCTTTTATTTTAGTATATATTTGAGTTCTGGATTTTCTTTTTGACTGGTTACCCTTAAGTTTATGTAAAAAAAAGTTTGATATTTAGAGTATTCCATTTTCTTCAGCACACTTATTTTCTCCTTTCCCATATTCCAGTTCAGGCCTTTACTTTCCCTCTTTTTATGTTGCCACAAATTGTCCCTGTTGATGGTGATTGAATAGCCTCCTTTAGTGTTTGTTGTAGTGAAGCTTGTGTATTTGAAAATTCCTTCAGCTTCTGTATGTCTGGATAGGTCTTTATTTCTCCTTCATATCGAAAGTATATCTTTGCTGGATATATTATTCTTGGCTCATAATTTCTCTCTTTCAATAGTTTGAATATTTGGTTCCACTCCTTCCTGGCTTGTAGAGTTTCTGCTGAAAAGTCTGATGATAATCCAATGGGCTTTCCTTTGTAGGTTACTGCCTTCTTTTCCCTGGCTACCTTGAGGATTCTTTCTTTGTCGTTGATTTTAGACAGCTTCAATACAATGTGCCTTGGGGAAGGCCTGTTGGGATTGAGGTAATTAGGTGTTCTATTTGCTTCTTGGATTCGAGTATCGAGGTCTGTCCACAACTTTGGGAAGTTCTCATCAACAATTTGTTTAAATATATTCACTGTTCCCTTCTCTCTTTTTACTGCTGGTATGCCCATTATTCTTATATTGCTCTTTCTGATGGAATCAGAAAGTTCTTGTAGAGTTCTTTTTTTTCTTTTAAGTCTCAAGTCTTTTTCTTCTATCTGTGTAATTTCCAGGTTTCTATCTTCGATGTCACTGATTCTTTCCTCCATTCGGTCAAGTCTACTACCTAAGCTGATTATATATTTCTTAATTACTTCTATTGAGTTCTTAATCTCCAGAAATTCCATTTGGTTCTTTTTTAAACTTTCAATATCTTTCGTAAAATGCTAATGTTGTTCTTTGATTGCGTTTCTGAGTTAATTAAATTGCCTTTCTGTGTTTTCTTGCAGCTCTTTGAGGTTTTTCAGAACTGCAATCTTGAATTCTCTGTCATTTAAATCACATATTTCCATATATTGAAGTTCTTTTTCTGGAGAGTTTTCACTTTGTTTCTGAGCTGTCTTGTTGCCTTGGTTATTCATGGAAATTACTGATTTATTATTTCTCTTCGTATACATCTACATGAGTGGCTTCTGCAACAGGTTGATAGGAAGAGGTCTCTCTTTTGTTTTCCAGTACTTGTTGGTAGAATGTTTTATTTTCTTTCTGATTGTAGCCTTTTTTTTTCTTCTCTCACACAGTAGTGCTATGTTTTCTCTGCACTATTCCAGTTTCTCACACAATGGGGGCAGTCCCTGAGAGATGGGCTTCTCCTCTGTTAACAGTTTGCCTCGGTCATTGGGTGCCACGTCCCTGTGGGGATGCGGAGACCTTTCGAAGTTCCAAAGCTTTTTCTGCACCAGATTTAGAACCTGAATCTTTCAGCATTTCTGTTTACTCCTGCAGGGATCCGCCCAGGTAGGTGCGGCCAGGTGCGAGGTGAGTTGTGAGAGGTGGCCCAGAGCAATGGCGGCCACCACCACCACAGCCGGTCCCGCTTCCACAACTCGCTCTCCTTTGCCGGAACTAGTTGTGCTGCGAATCTGTGCCTGCATTCCACAGTTCCCAGAGCAGCCAATATTCTGTTCTTTTGATCTGACACTACTACTGTTCCACTTCTACCAGGAGGCAGGTGGGGGCGGGGTGAGCTCTGGGAGGGTTGGGAGGGGGTGACTAGTGTCAGTGCCTAAGGCTTTTGTTCTCCGCTCGGCAGTGAGGGCTTAAACCACCGTTTTCAGCCTTCTTCCCTCAGTCTTTTCTCCAAGGTCTCTGCCATGAGCGTTGGGTTCACCTGTGTTATATGCTGCCTCCTCAGTCCTGTGGGCCATAAGCGGAGCCCTAGCAGTCTGAATTCTTCCCTGTCCCGCAGCTGCAGTAGTTCTGGGATGCAGCGAGCTTGGAGCACTGAGCTAGGTCTGCGTTGCGGGGCTCCGTCTCTGCACTTCTCCTTTCCCTTCTCCCCCGTTCGCATGATTCTCCCACCTTTACGTGAATTAAGTACTGTGCCTCTTCGTCTTGCCTGTCTGCTGTGCAGGGAGTCCTTTGTGAAGTTATTGTTGTTCGATTAGTTGTAAATTCCAAGGAAGCTTTACAGAGACTCACCTCACGCTGCCATTTTGATGACGTCCCTTTTATCCTGCTTTTCAATACCCCACTAAGAGTAATGAAGGTGCTGGTTTTGTTCTTTAAAAAAAAAAATTGGAAGAGAAATATCATCGAAACAAAGGTGTCAGATTTCCAAATCATTGGTAGTGGATCATAAAGATATTACATACTTCACAACTATTTGAAAATAAATTTAACTTCAAAAAGTAATAAATGAAACTAATGGATTTGGAGAGGACTTGTTTAAATTTGAGACATCTGTTAACTAAAGTATATATATGTTGTTGTTTTTTAAGTACAAATTGTTAGTTACAAAATACTCATAGGGATGTAAAATAAAGCATAAAAACTATTGTCAATAATGTGGTAATGACTATGTATAATGCCAGGTCGGTATTAGACAAATCAGGTGGATTGCTTTTTAAATCATGTAAATGTCTAACCACTATGCTGTAAACCTGAAATTAATATAAAATAATATTGAATGTCAGCATAGTTGAAAAATTTTAAAAGGGGGAAAAAGTGGAGGAACATAAGAGGTTCAAATTTCCAGGTATAAAACAAATAAGTCATAGAGATATAATGTACAACATAGGGTGTATAGTCAATAATATTGTGGTAGTGTGGTACGGTGTCAGATAGCTGCTGGATATACCATGGTGATTACTTCTTTAGGTATGCAAATATTGAATAACTGAAACTATATAATATGGTATGGTAGCTATATTTTAATAAAAATCTTAAAAAATAACTTCATAAAGAAGTAATAAAAAGCATTTGTTACATACTTAAAAGTTGTTTTGGTTTTTTTTAAACATTTGATGCATTTGAGTTTTGTCTTTTTTGCTTTGGTGCAGGTTGTAATGAGCAGTAAAGAGGCAAAGAAAAAAGCATTAAATAATAACATGTGTAAAAGATGATATAGAAAAATGAAGAGACATTCTTTCCTGTGACTACAAAAACGTAATATAATGGACTAAAGCTTGAGGGAGCCATGAACATCAAAGGAAAACAATCTCTTTACTACAACATGAAAACACATTCTTCAACTATAAATTTTGGTATCTCCCTACTGAAAAAGCCTTTGTCATTTCCAATTGAGATCAGTATGACTATGCATACTAATAATATGACTTATTCCAGCACTCACTATTTGGTTAGAATTTATAACTTGATTTGGACCTGACTAGAGATATGATTCTGTTGATTAATCCACTTCTGTCTTAAAACAAGCAGATTATGTTTGTCAGTTTTTGAATGCTATTAGGTTAATTCAATTTAGGAAAACTAATTGGTTTAGTGTGTTATTTTTAAGAGGAGAAATTATTCCAAACCTAAGATAGAGAGTAAAGATATGTGCCATCCCATACTGCTAGGAATGTCCAGAAGTGTTTAGAGTTAATGAGGCTTCTTCACATAGGTGAGTGGCTCACAGCTCAGGGCATGAATCAAACACTCCTGAGTGTCTGCAGTTTTGAAAATCTGATGGGAGAGCAGAATTTGTGAGTTTCCTGAGAATAAATTTCATAATTTGTCTTCTCAGATCATATTAAAAAAAGAAAGAATAATTTATTAAATAAGTAGGTAAGATGACATGCTTCATGGTGATCTAGGTCTTAAGACCTCCTAAATCTAAAGATTATTCATCATACTGTCAGTTTAAATTTATCTTTATAAAACTTCTCAAGGTGTCAATTTTAAGCATACAAGTGTGTAATATTCCAAGAAATGATAGTTTAATAGGCTGTGTTGATTATTCTGTAACTTTCAGGAATTCGTATGCTTCTTACAGTCACTAATACTTTAATGACTGATTTATATCCAAGCTGTATGGACATCATTCTTTTTTCCTAATAACGACATATTGTGTTCCATAGTTTAACATGGGCAATGGTGTTTCAACAGAGAAGATAAACCACAACCCAGATAGTTTGTGGCATTATGATATACTTTAATTTGTAAATTTTTAGGGTAAATAAATGTACATTTTCTCTTTTTAATTTGACAAATTCACTTTCAAATTAAGTAATGGTATTCAGATATTCTACTATCAAGAGCAAAAATCTCACCACAATGCATGTTTTTTAATACTGATTATTTGGAAGATGTTTTTCTCATTTCTCCTTTTCCTTACGTCTTGCAAGGTAAAATGGTGGATAATATTGATCAGAAAATAAATCGTTTGCATTGAAGGAGACAAATGTGTCAGTATTAGTTAGGAAATAAAACGGATTAAGCCAACGAATGTTTAGAAGTCTCTATGTCATTGTAGAAGAACAAACATTTAAGGACAGGAAGACCAACTACTTTCTTGTGACTCTGTGTGAGACAAGCAAAGAATGAAGTTGGAAATTGACAATGAGGCAGAGAATTCGGTTTACAATAAACTGTGGTGGCCTAATTCTTGGTTGTCCTGGTAACAGCACTATTGGCTCATAATAAAGATTTTATGAGAAAAGACTTAAGCAAATGAAGTAACTATGAATGAAAGGTAGAGCAGTACATTGTCTGGATAAGGATTGTCAAGTTACTGACAGTGGCCTTTTTTTACGTAACCCTCAAGTTAAGAATGGTTTCTTCATTTTTAAAGGATTGTAGAAACAAAACAAAAAAGGAAGAGGAGGAGGAGACCATATGTGGCCTAAGAGGGCTAAAATACTTATCGTATGGCCCTTAAAAAAAGGGCTTGCTGGCCCTTAGTCAACATCACTTTAACTCAAGGGAGACCTGCAGAGATGTTAAGGAGAGGTATGCATAAACAAAGGATAAGAATACAAGCAGTTGGACTAAGATTTTACATAAAGGAATTAGACTGAGTCTTTGTGCTAGTAAATGACATAGAGTATTGCACACCTATTGTGTCTCTGGCTGAATCTAGTTCTAGTCTATCTTTTTTTTTTAATTTATCAGGGTGACAATTGTTAGTGAAATTACATAGATTTCAGGTGTACAATTTTGTATTACATCATCTATATATTCCATTGGGGTTCACCACTCAGAGTCACTTCTCCTTCCATCACCATATATTTGATCCCCCTTACCCACATCTCAAGCCCCCACACCCCTTGCCCTCCGGTAACCACTAAACTATTGTCTGTGTCTATGAGATTTGGTTTGTCATCTGTTTGTCTTGTTCTCTTGTTGTTTTTGGTTTATATACCACATATCAGTGAGATCATATGGTTCTCTGCTTTTTCTGTCTGACTTATTTCGCTTAGCATCATACTCTCAAGATACATCCATGTTGTCACAAATGTTCCTATATCATTTTTTCTTACTGCCGAATAGCATTCCATTGTGTATATATACCACAACTTTTTTGTCCATTCATCTATCGAAAGACATTTTGGTTGTTTCCATGTCTTGGCCACCATAAACAAAGCTGCAATGAACATTGGAGCACACGTGTCTTTATGTATAAATGTATTCAGATTTTTTGGATAGATACCCAGGAGAGGGATTGCTGGGTCATATGGTAATTCTATTCATAATTTTTTGAGGAACCTCCACACTGCCTTCCATAACAGCTGCACCAGTCTGCATTGCCACCAACAGTGTATGAGGGTTCCGTTTTCTCCACAGCCTCACCAACACTTGTTACTATTTGTCTTGTTGATGATAGCCATTCTGACTGGGGTGAGGTGATATCTCATTGAGGTTTTTATTTGCATTTCTCTGATGATTAGTGATGTTGAGCATTTTATCATATGTCTGTTTGCCATTTGTATGTCCTCTTTGGAAAAATATCTCTTCAGGTCGTCTGCCCATTTTACAATTGGGTTGTTTCTTTTTTTGTTGTTGAGCTTCATGAGTTCTTTGTATATTTTGGATATTAGCCCTTATCAGAGGCAGTGTTTGCAAAAATATTCTCCCATTCAGTTGGTTGCCTTTTTATTTTGTCAATGGTTTATTTTGCTGTGCAGAAGCTCTTAAGTTTCATATAGTGCCATTTGCATATTTTAGCTTTTACTTCCCTTGCCTTTGGAGTCAAATTCATAAAATGCCCTTTGAACCCAAGGTCCATAAGTTCAGACCTATGTTTACTTTTATAAGTTTATTGTTTCAGGTCTTATGTTTAAGTCTTTGATCCATTTTGAATTAATTTTGGTACATGGTGACAGATAGCAGTCCAGTTTCATTCTTTTGCACATGGCTATCCAATTCTCCCAGCACCATTTATTGAAGAGGCTGTCTTTCCTCCATTGTATGCTTTTAGCTTCTTTGTCAAAAATTATGTGTCCATATATATGTGGTTTTATTTCTGGGTTCTCAATTGTATTCAATTGGTCTATGTGTCTGTTTTTCTGCCAACCATGCTGTTTTGATTATCATAGCCCTGTAGTACAAGCTAAAGTGTGGGAGTGTGATACCTCCAGTATTGTTCTTTTTTCTTAAGATTGCTTTGGCTATTCGGGTTCCAAACAAATCTGTGGCTTTGGCTTTGGCTTTTGTGGTTCCAAACAAATCTGATGTTTTTTTGTTCTATTTCTTTAAAAAATGCCATTTTGATGGGGATTCCATTAAATCTGTATATTGCTTTGGGCCATTTTAACTATGTTGATTCTGCCAATCCATGAACATGGAATGTCTTTCCATTTCTTTGTGTCTTCTTCAATTTCTTTCTAAAATGTCTTACAGTTTTCAGCATATAGGTCCTTCACATATTTGGTTAAGCTTATTCCTAGGTATTTTATTATTTTTTTTTTTGCTGCAATTGAAAAAGGAATTGTTTTCTGTATTTTTTTTTCTGCGATTTCATTGTTAGTATATAGGAATGCAATGGAATTATGTGTGTTGATTTTGTAGCCAGCAACTTTACTGTATTCGTTTATTGTTTCTAACAGCTTTTTGCAGGAGTCTTTAGGGTTTTCTATATATAGCATCATGTCATCTGCAAAGAATGATATTTTAACTTCTTCATTCCCAATTTGGATGACTTTTATTTCTTTCTCTTGCCTGATTGCTCAGGTAAGGACTTCCAACACTATGTTGAAAACCAGAGGTGATAGGGGCAGCCCTGTCGGGTTCCTGAACGTAGAGCAAAGGGCTTCAGTTTTTCACCATTAATTATGAGGTTAGCTGAGGGCTTGTCATATGTGGCCTTTATGATGTTAAGGTAATTTCCTTCTATACCTATTTTATTAAGTGTTTTAATAATAAATGGATGTTGTATCTTATCAAATGCTTTTTCTGCATCAATTGATAGAATCATATGATTTTTGTCCTTTATTTTGATTATGTGATGTATCACATTGATGGATTTGCGGATGTTGAAACATCCTTTTGTCCCGGGGATGAACCCCACTTGGTCGTGATGAATAATCTTTCTAATGCATTGTATTCGATTTGCTAGAATTTTGTTTAGGATTTTTGCATTAGTATTTATCAGAGATATAGGTCTGTAGTTTTCTTTTTTTGTGTTGTCCTTACCAGGTTTTGGTATCAGGGTAATGTTGGCCTTATAAAATGTGTTAGGGAGTACTGTCTCTTCTTCAATTTTTTGGAAGAGTTTGAGCAGGATTGATATTAGATCCTCTTTGAAGGTTTGGTAGAATTCACTAGTGAAGCCATCTGGTCCCGGACTTTTGCTATAGGAAGGTTTGGAATGACTGATTCAATTTCGTTACTGGTGATGGGTCTATTTAGATTTTCCAGTTCTTCATGGTTCAGCCTTGGAAGGTTATATGTTTCTAAGAACTTGTCCATTTCTTCTAGGTTATTGAATTTGGTGGCATATAGTTCCTTCATAGTATTCTTGGATGATCCTTTGTATTTCTGTGGTGTACGTGATAACTTCCCCTTTTTCATTTCTGATTTTGTTAATTAGTGTCTTCTCTGTTTTTATCTTAGTGAGTCTAGCCTACGGTTTGTCGATTTTGTTAATCTTTTCAAAGAACCAGCTCTTTGTCACATTAATATTTTCTATTGTCTTTTTGTTCTCTATTTCATTGAGTTCTGCTCTGATTTTTGTCATTTCCTTTCTTCTGCTGACCTTGGGTTTCTCTTGTTCTTCTTTTTCTAGTTCTTCAATGTGTAACATGAGGTTATTTATTTGGGATTTTTCTTGTTTCTTAAGATAGGCCTGTAATGATGTAAATTACCCTTTTCAAACTGCTTTTGCTGCATCCCAAAAGTTTTGGTAGGATGTATTTTCATTGTCATTTGTTTCTATGTATCTTTTAATCTCTCCTCTAATTTCTTCTTTGATCCAGTCGTTCTCTAAAAGTATGTTGTTTAATCTCCATGTATTTGTGTTTTTTCCTGCTTTCTTTTTGCAGTTGATATCAAATTTCAAAGCCTTGTGATTAGAGAATATGCTTGTTGTGATTTTGGTCTTCTTAAATTTTCTGAGGCTGATTTTATGTCCCAATATATGGTCTATTTTTGAGAATGTTCCTTGTATACTAGAAAAGAATGTATTGTCTGATGTCTTAGGATGAAGTGCTCCATATATGTCAATGATGTCCATTTCATCTAATGTGTCATTCTGGGCTGTTATTTCATTATTTATTTACTGTTTGGATAATATATCCATAGCTGTCAATGATGTATTTAAGTCCCCTAGTATAATTGTGTTTTGGTCAATTTCTCCCTTTAGTTCTGTTAGTAGTTACTTGGTATATTTTAGTGCTTTTTGATTGGGGGCATAGATATTGATGAGTGTTATGTCTTCTTGTTATATATTCCCCTTTACCATTATGAAATGTCCATCTTTGTCTCTTGTTATCTTTTTCACTCTGAAGTCTGTTTCATCTGATATCATTATGGCTACACCTGATTTTCTCTGGGTACCATTTGCTTGGAATGTCAATTTACCATTTGTAGTCCCCTTTACCATTATGAAATGTCCATCTTTGTCTCTTGTTACCTTTTTCACCCTGAAGTCTGTTTCGTCTGATATTATTATGGCTACATCTGATTTTCTTTGGGTACCATTTGCTTGGAGTGTCAATTTCCACCCTTTCACTTTGAATCTATGCTTCTCCTTGTAGCTGAGATATGTCTCTTGGAGACAGCATATGGTTGGGTTTAGTTTTTTGATCCAATGTGCAACTCTGTGCCTTTTTATTGCTGAGTTCAGTCCATTTACATTTAGGGTAATTATTGATATGTGAGGATTTTCTGTTATTCTATCTTAGTTTTCTGGTAAGGCTGTGTCTCCATTGTTTCTTTGCTTTTTTCTTGTTGTCTATTATTTCTGTGTGGTGCTATTCTATGATGTTTCCCTCTTTTTTTTCTTTTATTACAGTATGTATCACAGTTCTAGATTTTTTGTGTGTGGTTACCCTTAAGTTTATGTAAAAAAAAGTTTGATATTTAGAGTATTCCATTTTCTTCAGGACGCTTTCTTTCTCCATTCCCATATTCCGGTTCAGGCCTTTACTCTCCCATTTTTTATGTTTTGGTTGCCATAAATTGTTTCTGTTGATGATTGTCGAATGGCCTCCTTTAGTATTTCTTGTAGTGCAGGTTGTGTATTAGAAAATTCCCTCATCTTCTGTATATCTGGAAAGGTCTTTATTTCACCTTCATATCTAAAGGATATCTTTGCTGGATATATTATTCTTGGCTCATAATTTCTGTCTTTCAATAGTTTGAATATTTGGTTCCACTCCTTTCTGGCTTGTAGAGTTTCTGCTGAAAAATCTGATGATAATCTAATGGGCTTTCCTTTGTAGGTTACCATCTTTTTTTCCCTGACTGCCTTGAGGATCCTTTCTTGGTCATTGATTTTAGACAGCTTCAATACAATGTGCTTTGGGCAAGGCCTTTTGGGATTGAGGTAATTAGGTGTTCTGTTTGCTTCTTAGATTTGAGTATTGAGGTCTGTCCACAAGTTTGGGAAGTTCTCATCAACAATATGTTTGAATATATTGTCTTTTCCCTTCTCTCTTTCTTCTTCTTCTGGTATGCCCACTATTCTTATATTGCTCTTTCTGATGGAGTCAGAAAGTTCTTGTAGAGTTCTTTCATTTCTTTTAAGTCTCAAGTCTCTTTGTTCTTTCATCTGTGTAATTTCTAGTTTTCTATCTTCGATGTCACTGATTCTTTACTCCATCTGGCCAACTCTACTACCTAAACTGGTTATTTCATTCTTAGTTTCTTCTACTGAGTTCTTAATCTCCAGAAATTCTTTTTGGTTCTGTTTTAAACTTTCAATCTTTTTTGTAAAATGCTCATGTTATTCTTTGGCTGTGTTTTTGAGTTCATTAAACTGCCTTTCTGTGTTTTCTTGCATCTCGTTGAGTTTTTTTCGAAACTGCAATCTTGAATTCTCTGTCATTTAAGTCACATATTTCTATGTCTTTAAGTTCCTTTCTGGAGACTTTTCAGTTTCTTCCTGAGCTGTCTTGTTGCCTTGGTTATTTATGTCCATTACTGATATATTATTTCTCTTTCTAGACATTTTCAGGAGTGGCTTCTGCAACAGGTTGATAGGGTGAGTTCTTTCTTTTGTTTTCCTGTCCTTCTTGGTAGAATGTTTTATTTTCTCTCCAATTTCAGCCTTTTTAAAGAACGACTGGGTCAAAGAAGAAATTAAAGGAGAGATCAAAAGATAAATAGAAACAAATGACAATGAAAATACATCCTACCAAAATTTTTGGGATGTAGCGAAAGCAGTTTGAAGAGGGAAATGTATATTATTGCAGGCCTATCTTAAGAAACAAGAAAAATCCTAAATAAATAACCTCATGTTACACCTTGAAGAACTAGAAAAAGAAGAATAAGTGAAACCCAAGGTCAGCAGAAGAAAGGAAATGAGAAAAATCAGAGTAGAGCTCAATGAAATAGAGAACAAAAAGACAATAGAAAAATTAATATGACAAAGAGATGGTTCTTCGAAAAGATTAACAAAATTGACAAACCCTAGGCTAGACTCACTAAGATAAAAAGAGAGAAGACACTAATTAACAAAATGAGAAATGAAAAAGGGGAGGATATCATGGACACCAAAGAAATACAAAGGATCCTGCTAGAATATTATAAAGCACTATATGCCACCAAATTAATAATCTAGAAGAAATGGACAAGTTCTTAGAAACATATTGTCTTCCAAGGCTGAACCATGAAGAACTGGAAAATTTAAGACAGATCACTAGTTACGAAATTGAATCAGTCATCCAAAATCTTCCCAAAAGCAAAAGTCCGGGATCAGATGGCTTCACTAGTGAATTCTACCAAACCTTCAAAGAGGATCTAATACCAATCCTGCTCAAACTCTTCCAAAAAATTGAAGAAGAGACAGTACTCCCTAACACATTTTATAAGGCCAACATTACCCTGATACCAAAACCTGGTAAGGACAACACAAAAAAAGAAAACTACAGAGCTATATCTCTGATGAATACAGGTGCAAAAATGGTAAACAGAATTCTAGCAAATAGAATACAACAATATATTGAAAAAATTATTCATCACGACCAAGTGGAGTTCATCCCTTAAACACAAGCATGGCTCAACATGTGCAAATCCATCAATGTGATACATCACATAATCAAAATAAAGGACAAAAATCATATGATTCTATCAATTGATACATAAAAAGCATTTGACAAGATAAAACATCCATTTATGATTAGAAAACTTAATAAAATAGGTACAGAAGGAAAATACCTTAACATAATAAAGGCCGTGTATGACAAGCTCTCAGCTAATCTCATAATTAATGGTGAAAAACTGAAACACTTTGCTCTACGTTCAGGAACCCGACAGGGCTGCCCCTATCACCTCTGGTTTTCAACATAGTGTTGGAAGTCCTTACCTGAGCAATCAGGCAAGAGAAAGAAATAAAAGTCATCCAAATTGGGAATGAAGAAGTTAAAATATCATTATTTGCAGATGACATGATGCTATATATAGAAAACCCTAAAGACTCCTGCAAAAAGCTGTTAGAAACAATAAACGAATACAGTAAAGTTGCTGGCTACAAAATCAACGCACAAAATTTCATTGCATTCCTATATACTAACAATGAAATCTCAGAAAAAAAAGTACAAGAAACAATTACTCTTGCAATTGCAGCAAAAAGAATAAAATATCTAGGAGTAAACTTAATCAAGGATGTGAAGGACCTATATGCTGAAAACCATAAGGCATTTTTTAAAGAAATTGAAGAAGACACAAAGAAATGGAAAGACATTCCGTGCTCATGGATTGGCAGAATCAACATAGTTAAAATGGCCATATTACCCAAAGCAATATACAGATTTAATGGAATCCTCATCAAAATCCCAATGGCATTTTTTAAAGAAATAGAACAAAAATCATCAGATTTGTTTGGATCCATAAAAGACCCCGAATAGCCAAAGCAATCTTAAGAAAAAAGAACAATACTAGAGGTATCGCACTCCCTGCCTTTAGTTTGTACTACAGGGCTACAATAATCAAAACAGCATGGTATTGGCAGAAAAAGAGACACATAGACCAATGGAATAGGATTGAGAACCCAGAAATAAAACCACATAAATATGGACAGATAATTTTTAACAAAAAAGCTTAAAACATACAATGGAGAAAAGACAGCCTCTTCAATAAATGGTGCTGGGAGAATTGGATAATCATGTGCAAAGGAATGAAACTAGACTGCTATCTGTCACCATGTATCAAAATTAATTCAGAATGGATCAAAGACTTAAGCATAAGACTTTAAACAATAAACTTATGAAAGTAAACATAGGTACTAAACTTATGGACCTTGGGTTCAAAGAGCATTTTATGAATTTGACTCCAAAAGCAATGGAAGTAAAAGCTAAAATAAATAAATGGAACTATATGAAACTTAAAAGCTCTGTACAGCAAAAGAAACCATCGACAAAATAAAGAGGCAACCGGTTGAATTGGGGAAGATTTTTGCAAACTGTGCCTCCGATAAGGGGCTAATATCCAAAATGTACAAGGAACTCATACAACTCAAAATTAAAAAAACAAACAACCCAATTGAAAAATGTGCAGAAGACCTGCAGAGACATTTCTCCAAAGACGAGTTACAAATGGCAAATAGACATATGAAGAAATGCTCAACATCACTAATCATCAGAGAAATGCAAATAAAAACCTCAATGAGATATCACCTCACCCCAGTCAGAATGGCTATCATCAACAAGACAAATAGTAACAAGTGTTGGAGAGGATGTGGAGAACAAGGAACCCTCATACAGTGTTGGTGGCAATACAGACTGGTGCAGCCGTTATGGAAGGCAGTGTGGAAGTTCCTCTAAAAATTACGAATAGAATTATCATATAACCCAGCAATCCCTTTCCTGGGTATCTATCCTAAAAATCTGAATATATTTATACATAAAGACACGTGTGCTCCAATGTTCATTGCAGCTTTGTTTACGGTGGCCAAGACATGGAAACAACCAAAATGTCCTTCGATAGATGAATGGATAAAAAAGTTGTGGTATATATACACAATGGAATACTATTCGGCGGTAAGAAAAGATGATTTAGGAACATTTGTGACAACATGGATGGATCTTGAGAGTATGATGCTAAGCGAAATAAGTCAGACAGAAAAAGCAGAGAATCCTATGATTTCACTGATATGTGGTATATAAACCAAAAACAACAAGAGAGCAAGACAAACAAATAAGAAACAAAATCTCATAGACATAGACAATAGTTTAGTGGTTACCAGAGGGTAAGAGGTGTGGGGGTTGGAGATGTGGGTAAGGGGCATCAAATATAT
Organism: Rhinolophus hipposideros; assembly: GCF_964194185.1. Taxonomy (NCBI): domain Eukaryota; kingdom Metazoa; phylum Chordata; class Mammalia; order Chiroptera; family Rhinolophidae; genus Rhinolophus; species Rhinolophus hipposideros. Next base: position 43,903,303 of record NC_138063.1, read on the forward strand.
GGTGATGGAAGGAGAACTGACTCTGAGTGGTGAACACACATTAGGATTTATAGATGATGTAATGCAGAATTGTACACCTGAAATCTATGTAATTTCACAAACAATTGTCACCCCAATAAATTTAAAAAAAAAAGAAATTTTATGCACCAGTAACAAATTTATGCATCATAGAAGGCCAAGTTTGCATCATCATATGTAAGTTTGTTGTAAGTTCAACAAAACTGATTGTTATGTTTCAGGGTATTATTTTGCATGCAGACATTGTTATTGATTTCTAGTTACACTTTTAACTCATAAGCATAAGTAAAAGAATTAAAAACATTTATATTGATATGGAATTAGTAGTACTCATGTGTAATGTGCATCCTTATTTTTCCTGCACAACTTTGGGCATAAAAAGTGCACATTTTACCTGGCAGAATATGGTAAATGTCGGTATCCTTATGTGGTCAGTAGCCAATGTTTGTTGGTTCTTCAAGTAGAAGGGTACTGGTCTAAGAAAAACTAAATTATACAGTAAAGTATCAGTATTCTCACTGCAAAATCATTCCTTAAAAAAACACACAAAACTACAGATATTCTATATTTTAAACATTAGGATAAGTGTATAGCGCATAGAGGAAATAAGTTTTCCTAAAGTGTGTAGCAAAGGTGATGTCAGGGAAGTTGAGAACTGAGCTTTGTCTTCTGGAGTGAGTAGATTATCAATCAGGATGATAAGGGAGCATATGCATAAATAGTAAGGGGTGGGAAATGCATTTCAAGTAGAGGATATTATTTAGGAAAGGGCCAAAATATGTTTCTTATGTGTTGCCAGATATTCTGTCTGAACATGTATTATGGTAGTTGACATAGGTAATGTAAAATCAGTTTCTTATTGTCTGCTTCCTTCACCAGATTGTATGCTTGGAGGATAGAGACAATATGGGACTTATGTTTGTGTCCCTATACCTAGTATAATCTATGGCATATAGCAAGCACTCAATAATTACAATCAATGAATCAATTAGCAAGTGTAAAAATCCCTATTTTATAACAATTATTTTAACAGTCTAGTATGCATTTATGTTACAGTTCCCTGTTAAAATGTAAGATCTTTTAGGGAAAGGTTTTGTTTTATTTTTCTTCCTTTTAATGATGTTTGACATATAGTTTGGATTATATAAATGATGATTGAATGGGAAGCAAACTATAGTTCTGTACCTTTTTAAATCAATCAAGGCCTAATTTAAGCCTATCAGCTCATCTGCAATGACGAAACATTACAATAAATGATCCTGAAGCCAGAATAATTCCTCATTATAAGTATGAGGTTGTCATATTTCTGCATTTCTGGTTGCCTAGAAACAAAGATGTGAAGTTACAGGAGGTTATAAGAGCTTATACCAATAAGATTATCTATGTAAAGTACAGACAACCTCTCTGGATTTGGAAGGCATCAAATCTGAAGAGCTTCAGACAACAATGTGGTTTTCATTGTTTCAAGTCTGCGAAGTATGGCCTTCTTTCATTGAAGTACAAGCATATACACTTAGATAAATGAAACAATTATTCACTACAATAGACCAATAATACAACTGCTTTATATTTATTGATGTATAATAAATGTTTTCAGACTTTAAACAATTACCTTAAAATATTGGGGTGTAGAAGAAATGGAAAAGATTAGAAAAATGTTGCTATTTGACAAACCAGTATTGTCAACATAATAGAATCAAAATAATTTTGACCTCTTGACAAGTAGCCAGTGGGTAAGTAGATGTGGTGTGGCAATGCTGGGTAGTGGAGTATTTAATTTCTACTTGGAAGTGACTTTTCCCCCCTGCTCTCATTACTTGCATGCAGTATGACACTAGAATAATGGGCTAGGAATCAAGAGTCTCAGGCTATATTTCTGGCCTTAGACATCTACATACACAAGTAATGATAATTGTTTCTCCGTTGAAAGAAAGGCAATTCTGCTGATTTAATCTTGTTTTTTTGGGTGTTTTTGGAGAGTAGGCTAGAAGGAAGAGAGAAGAAGGTTAAAATCAGCTTCTGAGGTGGGAGCAGGAAAACTGGAGGATCCATTCTGGGAAAATCAATGAACATTTAACAACTGTTTGAGACACAGCTGGGGGCAGCTGCCCAGCATGAGTTTGTTTTCTTCAAGAGCAATTTCTTATGTGTAAACTTATTTTAACATTCACAATAGCACTTGAGGTAATCAGGCTACATGGCATATTATTAGTGAAAAACTCAAGGCTCACAGAGATTAAGTCTAACATAATATGGCCCTACAAAGAGTTGGCTTATGACACAGGTCTCTTGACATCAACCCTAGTGCTAATTTCCCTTGTAACATCCTCTTGCATTTGTTATGGCGGAGATCTTGATTATAATTCTCAAGAAAAAGTTTAAGTCTTAAGACGGTCATTTAGGACTTTTCATGAACTGTGTGGTGTGCACCTTTTTGTGCATATTCCATCATAAGAACCCAAAGGATATTATTTCATAATACTCAGCATTTAGTAGGTATTAATAGAAATTCCTTGATATAGACACATATGCTAAATAATCATGGAGTCTTTAAATATTTAACAAAGGTTGTTATAGGACCATACATTTGTGACATTATTGGGTAAGCAAAAGTAATTGTTCATACTTATTTGATAAAAGTCTCCTTGAATAATTGTCATAGTTATTTCACAAATTTAATGTCAACATGATCCACCTTTATCTTGCCCTGGCTGTGTTTTATAAAGCTTTCATAAGAAACAAACTATAGACTATTTTTGTTGTTTGCTAAAATTCTGTTTTTGAGCCAACATAAATGAGTAGACCTCAGGTTCCAGCTTATATCATCAGCTGAACATCAGGGAAAGGGATTTTGTAAGAAAACTATCATTAATTTAGATTTCTGATGCCAGAAGCTATACTCAGACCTTTACATATTCAATCTCATTTAATTTTCACAAAATGCTATATCATAGATAGTATTACCCACCTTTAAGTTTAGTATATTCAGAGAAATGAAGATGTCCTAAGTGATATAGCTAGTCAGTTCTGGGTTTACATGGGTTTGACAGAATGTTTTTGACTCCACAACGTGTGTGTGTGTGTGTGTAACTCTAGAGAAATACAAAGGACAGTACATTTTTATACTTACCATATGATTTAGTATTAACATTTGGTCCTTTTTTCCTTCAGAGCTTTCGCTTATTTTTAAATTTTCTTTTAATAAAGCTCTTTTGTCAGTATTATCCATATTGCTAAGTAACATAGCACAGGTTTGTTTTTTCTTTTTTGATTTATGAACTTTGGACATAATATATTAACTTCTTGTTGATAGAATAGAATTTAATTCAGTTATATCAGGCCTCCTTTTTTCCAATATAATTACTTCATCTTTCTTTTCATTTTCCCTGATATTACTTCAACTCATTTTAAACAATTTATTAAACTTCTATTAAATAATATATATATATGTATATTTTAAATAATATATTTAAACCTCCATTTGTTTCTTTATTCTTGACTCTACAATTAAGATGATAGTATTAGTATCCTTACCCTTTCTCATATTTCATATCCCCTTTGCCAACAATCTCCCAATTTCTATCACTTTTACATTTACCTTACCAAAATTTATAATATTTTCATTTCTTACAGCTACAGTTAAGCCTTTCATGCTTTGTTGATTCTGAAAATTGAAATAATGCTTAAATTATCATGATGATATATTGTTTACTACAGAGCTATTTAATGAGCTATTATTATTAATTCCCATCAACATTTCTACTGTAGATGCCACTCACAAATTTTGGAGATCAAAAGAGAGTACTTTGGTGTCATATTCAAAGGATGAATCTCTTTTCAAACTCAACCAATTGCTTAAAACCATGATATCATTTTTGTTTGCTTCATATTTTACTACATATTTCTATAGTTTTTAAAATTAATTTTCCTATAATTTATGACTATCATTTTTCCCATTGCTGGAAGAAATTTAAGCAAATATTTTTCCAATCCATATTTTTTCTATTGCCTGTAGCCCATCTCATTCCACTTAACTCTCATTGACTTGTATTCTACTTTGATGTTTTACTTTTTATATGGACTAATGTACTATAACTTTCTTGCACAGGTCTTGCTTCCTGAAATTCAAGTTGGCTTTTTTTTTTCTGGCATTTTTTGGGGAGTCTTCCTCCCATTCTTGATATTTCTAGTCTGTCATTCTTAGTAATTATTGTATGGTCTTCTCTCAACTTCCCAGAGGAGTTTCTCTTGGAGTTCTGCATCATCCTGCTCCAACATGAACTGGTTGCTTCCTAAATATGCTATGCATTTTGCCGTCCTCAGACCTCCAATCCCCATTTCTCCTGGTGTTGAGCTGAATCTCATGTCTTCCTCTTTCTAGTTCTCTCTTATTTGTAGAGTACACCAGTAAATAACCTCCTGTGAAAGCTGACTGGGGTACTAAATTTTCTAAATATTAGCATATTGAATGTGTATGTAATTTGTCCTAGTTGATTGTTTAATTTTTGAGGTATTTTTCTCTAGGCTGAAAGTCATTTCCCTCAGAACATTATTTCTGTAAGCATTGTGTATTGCTTATGGGAAGTACGACACCAATGTGATTCTTTTTAAGAACACTAAAACAAATCAATTTTTCTCCGGAAATCTTAAGGATGCTTGATGTGAAAAAAATTTACAATGATAAGTCTAAGTACATTTGATTTGGTCAGTACTTAGTTAACCTGTGTATTGGAAGATTTATTGGTTCTTTAAATTCTGGAAAATTTTCTATACTTCTTTTCTTAATTTCTTTCCAGTGGGAAAATGTTTCTTTTTAGAATTTCTATTAATTTGACATTGGGGGGCGGGGAAGAAATGCTTGTTTTCTATATTTGCTATGTATTTTATCTTCTTTCTTCCTCTCATATATCTGACTTTATTATTTTATAACATACCTTGAAAGATTTTATTGATTTTTTAAAAAATCTCAATTCTAGGTGTGTGTGTTTTTTTTTATAATCACAAATTCTGTTTGTTTTCTGTTTCTGATTTACGACTTCTTTTTGTTATTTTAGGGATGAAATATATTGGATATCTGTGTGGTGTTACTTAGAATTGTAATTACACTTCTTTTACCTTTTCAGAAAAATGTTTGTTTCTTGAGCTGGTTTCTAAATCTTAGATTTCCTTATGCAGGCTTTCCTCAAAAAACTGTAATGTGTAGCTGCCTGTTCAAACTTAAGAGTGAAGAATTAAGATAGTTGACTGCATACTCTGAGCACGAGAGCAGAATTTGTGTTGGCCTGAAAAGGCAAGAAGCTGTGCTAGATTTCCTCAGCATATCAGAATGCTGATTTTTCTCTGGATGCCAACAGCCAAACTAGTTGTCTTGATTCTCTTTAGAAAGTTTATTCAATCTTATTTTATAAAGAACATGAATGTCTGGAACATGGACAAGAATGTCTGGCTGGAAATCATTCTCAATATAGAAGTGGGAGAAAGGTTTTAGGAGCTTAAGTAAACAACATATAGACCATCAATAAATATTCCTCTTTTTACTTCGATATAACTCTCTTTCCATCCATTGCCACTCCCATGTCTAATTTTAGCATTTCTCTTAGATTCTTCCTGGAAGCTGTCTCTTTTCACAATACAGTCTCCTCTGCATATATTTCTGCCCACCTATTATGTTTCAGAAATTTGTTGAAAGTTCATGTCCGGTGATGCTTCTCCCTCTTATTTGCTTAGTTGTCATAGTTTTATAACTTTTTAATATTTTATCTTTAATGGGGATTTAGAAGAGAAAGATACTGACATATGTGTTTTATCTACTGTATTAGTTTCTTATGACTGCTGTAACAAATTACCCCACACATTTGTTGGCTTAAAACAACGGAAATTTATTCTCTCACAGTTCTGGAGGACGTATGTCCAAAACAAGTATCACTGAGCTAAAATCAAGGTGTCAACAGGATCAGGCTCCCTTAAGAAGGTCTAGGAGAGAATTAATTTCCTGGCTTTCCTTGACTCATGTCCTCCTCCTCTATCTTCAAAGAAAATGGTGTAATACCTTTTCCCTGTGACTGAATTACTCTCTGCTTTTGTTACATGGTCTTTTTCTATTCTGTGCCAAGTCTCTACCTGCCTCCCTCTTATAAGGATACATGTAGATGGGATTTAGAGCCCACCTGGATAAACCAATATAACATCCCCTTCTTAAAATCCTAAAAAATAATCACATCTGAAAAGTCTTTACTTTTTTTGGCCATATAATATAATATTTACAGTGATTAGGGCACGGATATTTTTGTGGGGCCATTATTCAGCATATGACATCTACCATTTTGAATCTAGTATGTATTGCCTTTTAAAAAGTGCTTAAGAGAAAAGGAAGAGCAAGAATTAATGTGGCAGGGGTAGGAAAGGTCTTCACTATTCATTTACCATGAAATATTTAGAATTTGAAAGCTGGTTAGTCTTTATAACGTCAAAAGTGATTCTCAAATTATTTTTGCATCATCCATGGGCAAAATAATCCTTTCTGTTGCCATTTGCTTCTACAATGAGGTAGAATGAGGTAATAACCAATTTTCACTAAATAAAACACTGATTTTTTTAAATATTATAAACAATTACTCCTATGGATTTGTTGCCTGTCCTATTCATTTAGTTCTGTATTATGTACTGCTCTGTTATACCACCTACATTATCTTCATATTTTAGGTCTCTAAGCTACAATTGATCACACTTTCTCAATATCCCCCAAATAATTTTAAGTATGCTCTGAATGATCACCAGTTTCTTTATTTAATAAAAATGATAATAAATATGATTAATGAGCTCCTTCTAATTTCCAGTCACTTTATAGTCACTATTTAACAGGATCTTCATGAACTCTGTGTGGTCATTTTTTATTATTATCCTCATTCACATATTGAAAACAGACTCTGGGATAACAAGTAACTTAATTAAAACCACACAGCTAGTGAATGGCAGAACCAGATTTTAAATTAAGTTTAAATTCTGTTAGAATTTGTACTGTTTCAATTGTATATCACTATAGGGAATGTTTGTGAGTTAAAGTGTTATAGATTTTAATCTCTCATAAACTGTTTATTCTTGGATGCATTTTAATAACATGACTCTAAACACAGCTTATAGCAGCAAAATTTTAAATATGGAATGTTTAAAAAGCCAAAGAGGATTTGTGAGCTCTTGGAAAGACAGCTTTAGCAATCCATTCCAGGGGGATTGTGTTAAGTAATTTGTAAAATGCCTGTGTTTGAAAAGATTTTATTTTTCCTTCTCTGTTTGTTGCAAGCATCTCTCTTCTCTCATAAAGGCTCCATAGCTTTGGCAAAATAAGTCAGAGCAAAATTTTAAAAATGTTTCTAAAAACATGTTCATCCTGCTGTAGGAAGTAAAATTTTAGAAATTCGACAGTTGGGCGTCCAGATTTGAAGAAGAAGAAGAAAAAAAAAAAACAGTAAGCATGCCAACATTTCACTTTGAAATAGAAAACTTAATCCAAAATTAGGAAAAGGTGACAATCAATTTGTAAAATCATTTATGAGCTGATATATAATAAAATGTTTCAATTCCATTTTTAATATGTAACATTTCACAGGGATCTGAAGTAGATATGATTATCCAAGTAGTCTTCATTCCACTTGCCAAAAAATATTCTCAGCTGGCATATATGTAGAAAATATTTCCAGAGAAAATATTTATGATATGACTGAAAAATTAGTGTATTGGTTATTTGGATTGATGAAACTCCAGAGTTTTAGATATACTTAACCTAAAAAAACCAAGAAAATTATTTTTTTTTTATATCCTAGCTAAAGTTTGAAACTTCATATTAGTTTTTACTCCTCCTGGAAATCTCCTCCAGCTTTTTTATTTTTTTCCAGTCCAGACACTTCTCATCCTCTAATTCAACTCATGTATCTATATTATGTCTGACATTATGTTCAGGTGCCTCATCTCATTTTATCTTCAAAATTCTGGCATAGATACCTTCATTTCCTTTTACAGATGAGAAAATCAAGAATCAAAAGATGAAATTATTTCCCTTAAACCATACAACTAGCAAGTAGCAGAGGCCAGGTTCAAGTTAACTTCTGATTGCAGGGTTAAGACTAGAGTTTTTAGCCACCTCGGCATGAAATGGTCTTCATCACTGTATTATGGATATATTTATAGTCTACTCTATATGATTTAAGCCTTGTTGATTAACGTTAGCATCTGAAACATAGCAAAAAACTCTGAAGATTTATCCACGCTCTCATGTTCATTGTAGAATTATTCAATATACAAGATATGGAAACAACAACCTAAGTATCTTTTAACAGATGAATGGATGAAGAAGACCATACACATATGGTCTTCATCCATATATATATAATGGAATTTTATTCATCCAGAGAAAGAAGGAAATTTTGCCACTTGCAGCAACATAGATGAATCTAGAGAACATTACATTAAGTGAAATGAGCCATATAGAGAAAGATAAATAAAATATAATTTCACACATATGTAGAATCTTTAAAAAAATTAAATTCATAGAAACAGAAAGTAGAGTTGTGGTTACCCAGGGCTGGAGAGGTGGGGGAGATGAGAGGATACTGGACAGAATGACAGGCCTACAGTGGTAAGATGAATAAACTCTGGAAATCTAACACACAACATGGTGACTATGTTAATAATACTGTTTTGTAATTGAAGTTTGCTGAGCACATAGACCTTTAGCATTCTCCCCACACATACACCCAAAGGTAACTATGTGAGGCAATTGATATGTTGATTAATCAGATTGTGGTGATCATTTCATAAAGTATACACAAGTCAAATCATCATACTGTGCACTTTAAATATATACTATTGTATTTGTCAATGATGCCATAATAAAATTTAAAAGAGATCAATAACATAATCTTCTATCTAAGACAGTAATAAAAGAAGAGAAAACCAAAGTTATGCAGGCAGAAAAAGAGTAAAGATTAGAATGAAAATTCATGAAATCAAATAGGGAAAAGTAGTAGAGGAGATCAATAAACTAAAATTGGTTCTTTGTAAAGATCAACAAAATTGACAAATCTTTAGCTAAACTTACCAAGGAAACAAGAGAGGACTCACATTACCAAAGTAAGAAATGAAGAGGAGACTTTACTATTGACCTTAAAAATATAATAAAAAAAATTAAGTTATGAACTATGTTGTACTATGTTGTACTAAGTTGTACTATGTACATAGTTGTACTATGCCAACAAAAACATAATTTAAATGAACTGGACAAATTCATGGAAAGACATAAACTAATAAAACTTATACAAGAAATAGATAATCCAAATGCACCTTCACTACATAGAGATTGAATTTGTAATTAAAAATCTTTTTCAAGTGAAAAGCTCAGCCAAAATTTCCTAGTGAATCTTAGTAAATATTTTAAGAATAATTAAAATCCTGTCTTCAAAAACTCTTTCAAAAAATTAAGGAAGAGGGAACACATTTTCTTTCACTCTTTGAGGCTAGTAATACCCTTACACAAAAATCAGACAAATACATTACAAGAAAAGAAGAATGTAGACCAATATCTGTTATGATTGCAGGCAAAAAATATCCTCAACAAAATATTATCAAATCAAATTCAGCAACATTTAAAAAGAATTATATACCATGTCTAAGCTTGCAAGGTTGGTTTAGAAAATCAATTAATGCATTACACTATATATGAACAGAATAAAAGACAAAAACAACAAAAGAACTAGACAAACAAATGAGAAACAAAAACGCATAGACACAGACAATAGTTTAGTGGTTACCAGAGGGTAAGGGGGTTGGGGGGTGGGAGATGATGGTAAGGGGGATCAAATATATGGTGATGGAAGGAGAACTGACTCTGGGTGGTGAACACACAATGGGATTTATAGATGATGTAATACAAAATTGTACACCTGAAATTATGTAATTTCATTAACAATTGTCACCCCAATAAATTAAAAAAAATAAATAAAAATAGGGAAAGAAAAAAAATTACATAGGTTTCAAGTGTACAATTCAATAATACACCATCTATATATCACACTGGTGTTCACCACTTACAGTCAGTTCTCCTTCCATCACCATATATTTGACCCCCTTTATCCTCTTCTACTACTATTCCCCTGCCCCACTTAAAGTGATAAATGTTCTAAAATTAGATTGTGGTAATGGTTTAAAAACTCTGTGAGCCTAAAAGACATTGAATTGTACACTTTAAATGAATGAATTATATGGTATGTGGATAATATTTCAAAGCTGTCTTTTTTAAAGACCATGTATAGAGCAAAATTTTGAATTCAAAGCCAAATTTTATTTCAAAGGAAATAATTAGTATAAAGCAGTTAACAAGACAGTCTTAAAACAAAGAAAATGAAGACAGCAGACTGGGTCATAATAAATCCTATTAGCTAAGGGAATCCCCTAGAAATAGACTCAAACTAAAATTTCAAATACTAGAACTGTTAGACACACAGGAAATAGTGGGAATACTGAGCACTGAGTTTTACCAATGCTTACCACGGAAAATATCTAGAGCAACAGCCTATCGGGGAGCCCTGACTCTTTCAGGCACAGCTCTTAGGGCTCCTTTTCCCATACTGAGATGCCATTGCCTGGAGGATCTTTCCTTACATTCTAATCTTAACTGATTTCTATAATTTTGTTTTCTGAAAATGTATGTTGTATACCACAAAGAAAGCAAAGCCTATAACCCTGCTACTATTATAAACACAGTAGGGAATAAAACAAAAAAAAATATAAATTGTCATATGTTTTTCTATTTCTGTCTATATGCTTTAATTTTAATATTTTTAAGAGTCCCCTTTCAACTCTTCAAAAAAACCTGATGGCATTTTTAAGCATTTTCTTATCAAGTGGAAAATAGATTATATAAAGCTTTTATTTTCTTTGGGAAAACCTGAATCCATGAAGATTTCTAAACAATACTTATGCTCATCCTTTAATGAGGTAATTATTTTGTCAAGTGTTGGGCTAAGAGGTTTGCCATGTGTACAACATTGAATTAAATTGGTGCATAGTAGATATGGCATTCATTTAGCTTTCTTATTGGTTTATTAGATTTGTTCCTCTGAAATATTTACCACTTAGCCCTAAGCCTTTGAATTATCTTTAATAAGTCTAGTCCTTTATCAGCTGCTCCTAGAAAAATGGTTTCACTTTTTAAAAATTTGTTTCATCAGTTAATCATACTGTAACTCTTGCCAAGTCACTCAGTTATTCAACCTCTGGCTCCTCATCTGTTAATTAATTTATTTATTTATTTTTACATTTTTTTAAGTATTAAATTTATTGGGGTGACATTGGTTAGTAAAATTAAATAGGTTTTAAGTGTACATTTCTATAATACATCACCTATATATTGCATTGTGTTTTTCACTTCTTACCTTGGCCATTAAATGATTATGATCTACATGCTCATAGTGCTTTTTTTTTTTTTTTTTTTTTGTAATTCCTGGGAGGAAAAATATAACCCACTGTAGTCAATTTCCATAGAATTTTCTTTTACATGATGAAGATGTATTATGAGGTTTGGAGAAAATAATGTATACATCCAAAACTTGACATTTATAGAGATAAAATTCACCCAAGATTTCTGAAATGTTAACATACAGAAATATATTTCATAAACTTAATAGTACTTTATGCAAATTTTAAAGGATGTGTAGTGTCTTTTTTGGCTTTATTACAACATATTAGAAAATGGGGGCTGAAATTATTGGATTTTAAAAGAAAAAGATTAACCAAATAAAATGAAACAAAAGATTAACTATTGTGTCTAGTTCCCCATCATGCTCAGGAATCATGTTTTCTAACCCAGGATATTGGTCTGAAGTGCTGGAAATCCTTCATTTACTAACAATTTGCTTGAAGAATGGGTAATACAACACTGAGAAACCAACTCTGCTTTCAATTCCTGATGTAAATTGTTTGTTCCTGCCATCTAACGTAGCAGGCAGCTGTCTCTCCTCATTTTCTTTCTCTATGAGGTCTAATGTACCTCACTTGTCCATATCCTCAGAAAACTCATAAGCAGACTGGACATCCTACAGTATAATCATTTAAAGAAACAGAACAAATTAGTCACCAAAACAACTGGCGCTAAAAAATAACTTCACATAGGAAACAGGTTTCATCCATATTTGTCTTTCAGATGTCTAATTCTTTTCTGGCTCCCTCTGGCTCATCTGATGACAGAGTGGTTTTTTTCCTATAAAAAAGACAAAAAGACTGGGTAACTCTGAAACAGACTGAAATAAATCATCTCCACACTAAAATTCTGTTTTGCTGTTTGGTCCAAATCAGCTGCTATAGCTTTTGTGCTTAATAGATTTAAGTATGGTCTTGGAAGAAAAGCAAAATTAGCATAACTCAGAAGATCATATATATTTATAATTATTTCTATTTTAGTTGGCTGAATAATATTGTATCATTTCTTTGGTTTCATGAACCTCTAGCAGGTAACTCAATATGATTTTTGTTCAGAAATCTCTTAAAAGAGGAACCCCTTTCCCTGTGAACTAATGCTGGAATAAGTAATGAATGCCATTCTCATTTCCTACTGATACAAATTTTCACAATCTTCTATTAGAATTTTTCCTGACGTAGAAAAACACGAACTATCTTTAAACTTTATAAATTTTCCTTTTCAGTCTTCTAGCTAAACTTTTTGTGTTTATGTGGTGTGTGTGTGTGTGTGTGTGTGTGTGTGTATGTGTGTATGTAGTGGCTCAGTTATTTATTTGTACCCACATCTTATTCTAGAACTTAGAAAAAGTGGCTTGTGAGAATACAGAAAATACATAAAAATTACAGAAGTTAGTAATGGCGGTGAAGGATTAAATAAAAAAAATGTATGGAGCATAGATTGAAGATTACAATATGGCCGTAACATATATAACCTGATAACTTACACACTTGTTAATGAGTGAGCTATTAATTTTACCCTAAGTAGCTAAGATAAAAAAAATAAACCTGGTTAGTTGCACAATTCACAGGGGCCATAAGATAAAACCAAACTAATTCATCACGAGATACAAAATTAACTTTGATATTGATACCAATCAGTCATTTTCTCTTAGAGGTTTTCCATCTTTTCTTTTCCTTCTTTCTTTCTTTCCTTCTTTCTTTTCCTTCTTTCTTTTTCTTTCTTTGTTTCTTTCTTTGTTTCTTCCTTCCTTCCTTCCTTCCTTCCTTCCTTCCTTCCTTCCTTCCTTCCTTCCTTCCTTCCTTCCTTCCTTCCTTCATTCTCTCTCTCTCTCTCTCTCTCTCTCTCTCCCTCCTTCCCTCCCTCCCTCCATCCCTCCCTTTCTTTCTTCTTCTTTAAGTTAATATTTGTGGATGGATTGCTTGGGTACAGATTTTGGAGACTTTATAAATAAAAGTGTGAAGAGTTGGGTTGACTAGAAGGCATGGAACAAAGAGCTTTAAGCAAAAGATTAAGAATTCGCATTTGGAAAAGTACAGGCAAACCTTCTGTTAGCCTGAAGATTTCAAGGGTATTTATGACAGCAGAAATCATGCAACTTACCATTTGAAAGGCAGCTGGATGGATGCTCATGGGATAGAAGATTAAACAACTTTCAATTTTAATATATTTCTGTAAACCATCTGAGTTAGTGTACTTATTTCAATTTAATAGAATGAAGGAAAATAGGACATATCTTAGTGATTTATCAATTGTTTTAGTGGGAATAGAGTATTAACAAGTCATTCAGTCCTCATATCATTAGTTCCATTAATAATACAGCCAATTGACATTTTCAAATTTATTTTACAGGATGTCGTAGGCTTGAAGGTAAAATTTATGCTGAGGAATAAACTATAGCTCTTCTCATATTAAAAAAAAAAAACTGACTATATTGCAATCTAATAAGTAACTTTCTTGGGGCATTGCATCCTTAAAATAAATCCATTTTCTTTACTTCCTGAATCAAGAGTTTTTTGAGTATTGATTTATAATATAGTTGTTAACATTGATAGATGCTTCAACATACTTTAATAATACCATTGATGATTGTTTTTTACATTTTCATGTGTAAATTAAATAGCCAATAGGTAAAGATCAAGGAAGGCTCATATACCCTAGATAGTTTTTCAGTCAGAACAAGTTCTTTTCACCATATGCTAAAGAACCCTGTCTTTTTGCATACCATATTTATTGAGATAGTTAAAAGGCTGATATCTGAGTTTTTTCATTTGTACTCAAATGATACACAGGTATGAAAAACCCTTACCTTATTTGTTTCTAAATTTTGGTTTACATCATACTTGTAACATTTAAGAAGGTCTGATACCCTCCCCAAACTGAAAAAAAAAGGTAATGCCAGTGAGATTTTTTTAATGTCAGATGTGGGTTATGAGAAAAAGGAGTTGAGGATGATTCAATATTTTTTTAAATATTTTTTTTAAATTGGGGAACAGTGTGCTTTTCCAGGACCCATCAGCTCCAAGTCAAGTCATTGTTTTTTTTTTTTTCCAATCTAGTTGTGGAGGGCGCAGCTCACTGGCCCATGTGGGAATCAAACAGGCAACCTTGGCGTTATGACCACTGAGCTCTACACAACTGAGCAAAACGGCTGCCTCATAGTGGTTTTTTTTTAAAAAAATATTTATTTTACTTTTTATTTTTATTTTTTTATTAGTTTCAGGTGTACAAAACAATGTAATAGTTAGACATTTATCATTTATATCCCTCACACAATGATAACCCCCTTCCCGCCATCTACTACTCCTCTGACATCGCATACAGCCATTATAATTCCAATGTCTCTATTCCTAATGCTGTACTCCACTTCTTGTAAAATATATATATATATAATTTTATATATATATGTAAAAAAATATAAAAATATAAATAAATATTTATATAAATATATAAATATAACATTTTATATTTATATAAATATTTTATATAAATATATAAATAAATTTTATATATATAAATAAATTTTATATATATATACATATATATATGTATATATATATATAATTGCAGTTGACATTCATTATTGTTCAGCTTCAGCTTCAGGTGTACAGTGCAGTGATCATCCCTGAGGTGATCTCCCTAATGAGACAAGTGTCTATTGGATACCCTACAAAATCTTTACAACAGTATTGATTACATTCTTGGTAGTGGTTTTGATTTGCATTTCTCTCCTTTTTTTTTTTTTAAGGAGGGAGCGGCTCACAGTGGCCCATGCGGGGATCGAACTGGCAACCTTGGTGTTATTAGCACCATCCTCTAACCAACTGAGCCATCCAGTTGCCCCAGCATCAATATATTTTAAAGGTCAGGTTGGGGAACTGAGGATTAACCATTATGTTTAACAACAGGGAAGTCGCTAGTGGCACTAGCAAAAATAGTTTTAGTAGAGTGGTGGACGGAGGCTTGACTAAAGTGAGGATAAGAAAACAAGGAAGAGGAAATTGAGGTGGTAAATATCACTAATCTTGGAGGAAGTTATATTACACTGGGGAACAGAATGATGGAATTATAACTGGAGAGGGAAATGGGGCCAAGAGGAAAACAAATTTAACATGAGAGAAATCACAGCATATTTTTATGCTGATATGAATGTTTTGCTAGAGAGGGACAAGTGATAGAAGAAATTTCTGGAGGACTTTTTTGAGTAAGAGAGAAGGGATGGATCTAGCAAAGGCATTAGTCCTAGTGGTGTACAGTTAGTGTAGTTATGGTACAGAAAGGGAAGGTGGAGAAGGGACTGATTCTTGTAGATAAGAGTTGTGGTGAAATGGGAAACTAAGTTATCAGCTGAGAGTGAAGATTGGGGAGGAGATGTTGCTTGTTTGAAGAGACAAGAGAAGGTATATAGAAGTTATCTAGTTATATAGAAGTTAGGTATAGGTATATACCTATAGTTAGGTAGTTAGGTATATATCTAGGTATATAGAAGTTATCTACTTTTAGATAACTTCTAGTTATAGAAGTTATCTAAAAGTATGTAGTATAATTGTCAGATTTCCTTAAGAACCCAATTCAAATTAATACTTATTAATTTGAGTAAATTTCAAGTGAGACTAGTCAGAATCCTTGTATGTCCTTTTCCAGCCGTGTCAGCAGTCTGTGTAGGGAGTTGTGGCATAGAAAGCAGTTTTTAATCAGGATTGGGGTTTCCATGTATTATTTTACACTTCTTTATTCTACTTATAAATTCTAATTCTAATTAAAAATATAAATTCTAATTCTTTATTCTATATAAATTCTAATATATATTCTAATTATATATTATTTGTTATTTATTATTCGTGATTATCACTTTAAAAAGTTCAGAAGTGACGTGAACATTTCACATAGTGCTTTCTGTGGCATCAACTTATTCACTCGTTTGTTAAATACTAGTGATATTCTCCATGGTTAGTAAAACAAACATGATTCCTGTCCTCAGGGAGTTACACATAGCATACGCTAAATAAATGTTACTGGAAGGAAAGGTAACAGATGACATAGGTTTGGCATATGGAAGCCAAGGACAATCTACTTAGACTAGAAAATGCATAACTGCTTTGAAAATATTATACATAGGTACAAAGAATTTATGTGGGACTCAATTACTTCCAGTACTTTAAGTCAGACGTTCTCAAACTTTGGTCTCAGGACAATTTTGTACTCTTTAAAATTTTTGAGGTCTCCACAGAGCTTTGGTTTATGTGGTTATATCTATTGATATTTACATATTCTGAAATTCAACTATTTCAGTTCATCACTGTGCAACTCTGGAAGCTGAGGTCCAAAGAAGTGGCAATCTGTGGTCTCAGTGATGGTTAAAGATGGTGTTTTAAAATAAAAAAAATGTAAATCCATTAATTTGAGTTGTTGTCAAAACAATGACATAAAAATCAATATAAAAATTGATTACATCAAATAATATAATTTATTATTTAGATTTGAATAACTATCCATCCTGAAACAATTCAAATTTTTTATTGGGCCCTTTTACTCACACACAAGTTAGTCAGAGGCAGCTGCTTAGAAGTGAGGCAGAAAGTCTGGAGGGAATTAAGAAGTTGCTCTTGGATTTCCTTTGTAATTTCAAATCCTTTTAAGTCATGGAGACATTATGGTATATTTTTCACTTGCTTCAAGAATACCAAAGGCAAAAAAGAAAGAAAGAAAAGGAAAAGAATAGAAATCCATTATAGAGTTTAGTTTTCTAAAATCTATTTTCTTTGCTATCCACGGCAATAAAAACTCTTCTTACTACAAATTTTATTTAATGGGCAACAGTTGGAGCTGCTGCAAATCATCTCTATCCATTGCACACTTGAATTTCAAACTAAGAAATAACATATATTCCAATTGCATCTTTAAAAGAATTGCAAATATGAGTTTTATTACCCAATACTAGAAGCAGCTGATATATGTATCTATATGTCTCTATCTATCTATCTATCTATCTATCTATCTATCTATCTATCTATCTATCATCTATCTATCTATCTATCTATCTATCTATCTATCTATCTATCTATCTATCCATTTATCTATCTATCATATATCTATCTATATTACCTGTTCCCCACACCCAATTTCAAGGGTATATCTGAAGGAAGAAGCAAATGTTATCTGCTTGTTAAATAAAAAGCTCATTTATGAAGCAGAATATTTTCATGATGGAGGTAATGTACGAGGTCTGACAATTATGTCCATCTACTCATCCTAGAAAAAGTGCTACATACCTCATTGCTGGATAAAACTATGGTCACCTCTGAAATATTTCCCTTGGGAAGCTATATACTGATGCCAGCACCTAGTCCACCCTTCAAAGCAATTTTTGAACTCTTTTGCTGGAATGGAGCTGTCGTCGTATTATCCTTGATGTCCTGAATATCAACAAAGTGTCTTCCTTTATCTTTAGGTAAAGAAAGAAGTCATTGGGGGCCAGATCAGATGAGCAGGGAGGGTGTTCCAATACAGTTATCTGTTTACTTGCTAAAAACTCTCCCACAGACAGTGCCCTGTGAGCTGGTGCATTGTTGTGATGCAAGAGCCATGAAAAGTTCAGGTTGTTTTTTCTCTAACTTTTTTATGCAGCCTTCTCAGCACTTCCAAATAGTAAACTTGGTTAACTGTCCAGTTGGTACAAGTTCATAATGAATAATCCTTCTGATATCAAAAAAGGTTAGCAGCATCGTTTTGACTCTTGGTTTGGACTGACGGAACTGTTTTGGTTGTGAAAAATTGACTGACTTCCATTGTGCACTTTGACGCTTTGTTTCGGGGTTGTATTGGTATCCATGGTACCCATGGTACATTGGTACCCATGTTTCACCACCAGTGATAATATGGCCTAAAACATTGCCTTGCCTCTCCAAAAGGTCTTGGCATCTTCAACTCTCCTTTGCTTTTGTTCATCATTGAGCTCCTTTGGGACCATTTTGCATACATCTTTCTCATGCCAAGATTTTTAGTTAAGATTTTCCTAATGGTTTCTCCATTGATGTTTATTTGGTCTGCTATGCTTGTCACAGTCAGCCAACAATTTTGTTATACAAATTCAATGAATTCTTGCAATGTATTCATCAGTTCTGCTCATTACTGGCTGCCCTGATCTCTCTTCATCAGTGACACGTTCTCTTCCCTCAGAAAAATATTTAATCCATTTGTACACTGCCATTTTCCTTATGGGGCATTATCCCCATAAACTTGGACTAACATGTCCCTGATTTCACTTCCATTCTTGCCAAGTTTAACAAGAAATATGATATTTGTTTGTTGCTCTAATTCAAGCTCAGACATTCTTGCAAAGGCACACAAAAACACAACAACAATGATGAACGCCACTCAGCAAGACACCACCATACTTTGACACTAACACAGTGGTGAGACACTGATATACCAAGGTTATGAAACTTTTCCAAGCTATTTATACAGTGCTGCCAATGTACATGCACAGTGGCAAGTTCGCAAACTTGTTTGGCAGACCTCGTATACACAGCAACTAACTGGAAATGTAAAACCAATAAGTATAAATTTGAAAAAGAAAAAAGACAAGCATGTCTTCAATATCCTTTTCCCCCTAACTTTTTAAGACAGGAAACTTAAATCTCATCTCATCTTTGTGATAGTGGTACTTCATGAAAGAGAAAAGAACAATCAACTGTACTCATACTCAACTTTGGTCAGCCTTGGACTCCTTGACTATTAACCAATTGCTTCTTCCAAGGTACAACAGAGTAACCTATCTCACTAAGGTTTAACAAGGTGAAAGATGTATATAAATGAACCATTTAGTGAAGCCTTAGAAATGCCTTGTACAACAAACAACATTCATACAACAAATATTTGAGCGCCTTGTACAGTGATTGTCAATCCTGGCATTAAGATCACCAGGGAATATTTTAAGCAACATCACATCTTCCTGGAGGTTTCCCAGATCAATTAAATCAGTGTCACTAAGATAAGTCTCAGCAATCAGTATTGTTTTTAACTCCCAGGTAATTCTAATGTGCCAGAAACTGTTCTGCTCACTAAAGATGAATATAGTATGCCCCTTCTTTAAGGAACTCACAGACTAGTATGAAAGGCTAATATATATGTAGAAAATTGCACTAAAATATCATATAACATATATAATATGCATTTTCAAGCTGTTTTAGGAGCTATACATACATATATTAGTTCTAATCCAGAAACCCCTGTACATTTATTATCGTTTTACAGATTTGAAATTAAATTTCAAAAAGGTTAGTGAATTGACCAAAGTCACATGATAGTAAAAGACACAATGGATGTTCAGTCTATATTTCTCTGTGTCTAAAGTTAAGACTCTTTTCACTATGGCACACTGTCTCTGGGAAGGCTTCTAAGATAATAGCCCTTAAGTTGACTTTAGGGATGAGTAGAGTTGGGTACTTGGGCAAGGAAATAAGGGGATTCTAGGGTGTGCCCAAAACACAGAGGCATGAAATAGCGTGGCTTGCTTAGAAATTAGGCAGAGTTCCATGTAGCTACCTAGAATGGTCATTAGTATGTTTGGTGAATGATAGAAAGTGACAGTATAAAAGTGAGCAAGAATTATATTATGGATGTTAAATTATCTTATTTAAATGTCAAAGTGTTAAGGAAATATAAAGTAAATTTATAATGGAGTGAATGCCCATTATTTTGTTTTCTCAGTGACTTCTTTTGTCCTGGGAATATTCCTTGGCTGTTTTGAAGATATACCCTACGCTCTTCTCCATCCATGTCATTGCATGATTCTTACATATTCTTTCTGGTCATTTTTTTGACTCTGATACACTGACCTCTTTTTATTGTCTCAGGCGTATACTTATGACAGTATAAGTCCTTTCCCAAGGTCTTCTGATGTAGATGTGAAAAAGAAAGTTAGTCCCCTTCAGCTGAAAGATGCTGTGGGATGTAAAACCCAGGAGCTGAGGGCAATCATTCGGCTGCTTAATGAAAAGACAGACAATAACACACCTTCATGGAAATAAATGAGGAGCTGAGACAAAGAGTCCCTGATTCCGACTATCCTTTAAGTCCATCTGTATTTCTAATTGTAATAATTAGGATGGTCTATGTTTTTTGATATAACTAAAAGTTCCCCAGTCTCAGTGGTTTAAATAATACAAACTTGTTTTTCACTCTCAGGTAATTCTAATGTGCTAGAAACTGCTTCATTGTGTTTATATATCTCATGGATAAGTGGAGGGCTTTGCTCATCATAGCCATGTATGGATCAGGTTTATGGAGCAGATCCATCTAAAATATTGTTGCTCACTGTACCAGATGGAAATGAGCTATCATTTAAGAGTCTCTCACTAATAATTAGCTGCTCAAGCTCAGAAATGGCACATATAACTTTCACATAAAACCATTGACAAGTAGTTACCTTGTACTACTTAACCACAATAAGCCATTAATACATGTTATATGGCCAGATTGGTGGAGAACAAGAAGATTGTTAGTCTAACAGCATTAATAACTATCATATTAACCTTCCCACAGATTGTTTTTTTTTCATTTTTTCACATTCCATGACATGTGTTATTATCCTTCCTATAAATTCCCCTTTTAATTTTAATTTAGTGCAGTAATTTTTAATTTTATGAAATAATAAATGTCTATAACGTAAGTGATACTAAAGCCTTTCAAGGAAAGCAGTTCTCCTATCACTCTGGATCCTGATACTAAGAGAAAATCTGCTCTGATTTTCATTATTTCCTTCCTTTTGCTGACTTGGGTTTCATTTGTTCTTCTTTTTCTAGTTGTTTAAGGTGTAACATGAGATTGTTTATCTGGGATTTTTCTTATTTCTTGAGATAGGCCTGTAATGATATAAATTTCCCACCGAATACTACTTTCACTGCATCCTAATAATTATGATAGGATGCATTTTAAACTTCATTTGTTTTTACATATCTTTTTATATCTCCTCTTATTTCTTCTTTGACCCTGTTGTTCTATAAATGCATGTTGTTTAATACCCACATGTTTGTGTTCTTTTCTGCTTTCTTTTTACCATTGATATCCAATTTCAAAGCCTTGTGATCAAAGAATATGCTTGGTATGATTTCAATCTTCTTAAATTTGCTGAGGCTAGTTGTATATCCCAAAATATTGTCTATCCTTGAGAATGTTCCATGTACACTTGAAAAGAAATTGACCAAAACATAATTATAATAGGGGACCTGAACACATCATTCACAGCTATGGATAGATCATCCAACAGAAAATAAATAGAGAAATATCAGCCTTAAGTGACACATTAGATGAAATGGACATAATGGACATTTATAGAGCACTTCATCCTAGAACATCAGACTATACGTTCTTTTCAATTAGGATGCAGTGAAAGTAGTATTCGGTGGGAAATTTATATCATTACAGGCCTATCTCAAGAAATAAGAAAAATCCCAGATAAACAATCTCATGTTACACCTTAAACAACTAGAAAAAGAAGAACAAATGAAACCCAAGTCAGCAAAAGGAAGGAAATAATGAAAATCAGAGCAGAACTAAATGAAATACAGAACAAAAAGACAATAGAAAAAAATTAATGGGACAAAGAGCTGGTTCTTTGAAAAGATTACTAGAATTGACAAACCTTTGTCTAGACTTCTAATATAAAAAGAGAGAAGACACAAATAAAGAAAATCAGAAATGAAACAGGGGAAGTTACCACGGATGCCACAGAAATACAAAGGATCATGCAAGAATACTATGAAGGACTATATACCACCAAATTCAAGAACCTAGAAGAAATTGACAAGTTCTTAGAAACATATAGCCTTCCAAGGCTGAACCATGAAAAACTGGAAAATCTAAACAGACCGATCACCAGTAATAAAATTTATTCAGTCATCCAAAACCTTCCCAAAAGCAAAAGTCTGGGATCAGATGGCTTCACTAGTGAATTCTAACAAACCTTCAAAGAGGATCTAATACCAATCCTGCTCAAAGGCTTCCAAATAATTGAAGAAGAGGTAGTACGCCCTAACTCATTTTATGAGGCCAACATTACCCTGATACCAAAACCTGGTAAGGACAACACAAAAAAAGAAACCTACAGACCTATATCTCTGATGAATACTGATGCAAAAATCCTAAACAAAATTCTAGCAAATCGAATACAACAATACATTAAAAAGAGTATTCATCACGACCAAGTGGGGTTCATCCCCGGGGTACAAGGATGGTTCAACATCCGCAAATGCATCAATGTGATACATCACATAAACAAAATAAAGGACAAAAATCATATGATTCTATCAATTGATGCAGAAAAAGCATTTGATAAGATACAACATCCATTTATGATTAAAACACTTAATAAAATAGGTATAGAAGGAAATTACCTTAACATCATAAAGGCCACATATGACAAGCCCTCAGCTAACCTCATAATTAATGGTGAAAAACTGAAGCCCTTTGCTCTCCGTTCAGGAGCACGACAGGGCTGTCCCCTATCACCTCTGCTTTTCAACATAGTGTTGGAAGTCCTTGCCAGAGCAATCAGGCAAGAGAAAGAAATAAAAGGCATCCAAATTGGGAATGAAGAAGTTAAAATATCATTCTTTGCAGATGACATGATGCTATATATAGAAAACCCTAAAGACTCCTGTAAAAAGCTGTTAGAAACAATAAACAAATACAGTAAAGTTGCTGGCTACAAAATCAACGTACAAAAGTCCATTGCATTTCTATATACTAACAATGAAATCTCAGATAAAGAAATACAAAAAACAATTCCCTATGCAATTGCAGCAAAAAGAATAAAATTCCTAGGAATAAACTTAACCAAGGATGTGAAGGACCTATATGCTGAAAACTATAAGACATTTTTGAAAGAAATTGAGATGACACGAAGAAATGGAAAGACATTCTGTGCTCATGGATTGGAAGAATCAACATAGTTAAAATGGCCATATAACCCAAAGCAATATACAGATTTAATGCAATCCCCAACAAAATCCCAATGACATTTTTTAAAGAAATAGAACAAAAAAATCATCAGATTTGTTTGGAACCACAAAAGACCCCAAATAGCCAAAGCAATCTTAAGAAAAAAGAACAATATTGGAGTTATCTCACTCCCTGACTTTAGCTTGTACTACAGGGCTACAATAGTCAAATCAGCATGGTATTGGCAGCAAAACAGACACATAGACCAATGGAATAGGATTGAGAACCCAGAAATAAAACCACATAAATATGGACAGATAATTTTTGACAAAGAAGCTAAAAACATACAATGGAGGAAAGACAGCCCCTTCAATAAATGGTGCTGGGAGAATTGGATAGCTACGTGCAAAAGAATGAAACTGGACTGCTATCTGTCACCATATACCAAAATTAATTCAAAATGGATCAAAGACTTAAGCATAAGACCTGACACAATAAACTGCATAGAAGAAAACATAGGTACTAAACTTATGGACCTTGGGTTCAAAGAGCATTTTATGAATTTGACTCCAAAGGCAATGGAAATAAAAGCTAAAATAAACGAATGGGATTATATGAAACTTAAATGCTTCTGCACAGCAAAAGAAACCATCAACAAAATGAAGAGGCAACCCACTGATTTTGAGAAGATTTTTGCAAACAGTGCCTGTGATAAAGGGCTAATATCTAAAATATACGAGGATCTCATTAAACTCAATAACAAGAAAACAAACAACCCAATTGTAAAATGGGCAGAGAACCTGAAGAGACATTCCTTCAAAAAGGACATACAAATGGCAAGTAGACATATAAGAAAATGTTCAACATTACTAATCATCAGAGAAATGCAAATAAAAACCACATTGAGATATCACCTCACCCCAGTCAGAATGGCTATCATCAACAAGACAAATAGTAACAAGTATTGGAAAGGCTGTGGAGAAAATGGAATCCTCATACACTGTTGGTGGGAATGCAGACTGGTGCAGCCGCTATGGAAGGCAGTGTGGAGGTTCCTCAAAAAATTAAGAATGGAATTACCATATGACCCAGCCATTCCTCTCCTGGGTATCTACCCAAAAAATCTGAAAACATTTATCCATAAGCACACGTGTGCTCCAATGTTCATTGCAGCTTTATTTACGTTGGCCAAGACATGGAAACAATAAAGTGTCCTTCCATAGAGGATTGATGTATATACACAATGGAATACTATTCTGCCAGAAGAAAAGATGAAATAGTGGCTTTTACGACAACTTGGATGGGACTTTTTATGCTAAACGAAGTAAGTCAGAGAAAAAAAGTCGAAAACCATATGATTTCATTAATATGTGGGATGTAAAACTGAAAACAACAAAAGAACAAGACAGAAAAATAAAGAAATAAAAAACTCATAGACACAGACAATAGTTTAGTGGTTACCAGAGGGTAAGTGGGGAAGAGGATGGTAGATGAGGGTAAAAGGGATCAAATAGATGGTGATGGAAGGAGAACTGACTCTGGGTGGTGAGCACACAATGTGAGATATAGATGATGTATTACAGAATTGTACACCTGAAATCTTGTAATTTTACTAACCACTGTCACCCCAATAAACTTTAATTTAGAAAAAAGGAAAGAGAAAAAGAAAGCAGAACTTAAAAAAAAAAAAATTATGGTGTGTCCTCTTCCATCTTATTCACTGGATCTGGCTCCACGTGACTTCTGTGTCTTCCTCAAAGTCAAAATGACCAGGAAAGTAAATGTTTTGAATTGATTCAGGACATCAAAGCAGCCACGACAGTGCAACTAAAGACACTCACGAAGTAGGACTCCCAGAACTGTTTCAGAAAGTGGCAAGTGTGATGTGGTAAATGTATTTGAAGTGAGGCAGAGTACTATGAGGGGTATTAATGACAATGTATCTTTTAACGTAATAACACTTTAAATTTAAACATTCACCATATATATATATATATATATATATATATATATATATATATTTATATATTTATATATTTATTTATATATATTTAAATCACACCTTGTCTTATTTTTACATTCCCCATTCCAGGATTTCCCCTACATTCTAATTGGGTTTCAATGAGATCAAGGGGAGTCCCTACAAATATGGAACTTTTTGTCTATGGGTCTTCAAACTGTGCAGCAGTAACATAGTTTTAAGGACAAAAATTTTTTACAAGTGAATATTACAAAAACTATTTCCAGGAACTGTGGAATATTTTCCTGTTGCACTAGAAAAGCCAAACTTGAATTTATAGCTAGAAAATTTGGTTTGGAGAATCTATAAAGTATTCTCAAATTACACTTATTTGTATTACATTATTTCCCAGATCCTACCCACGTTTCTCAAGAATTACAATACACACTTAACTTAGCATTTAGACTTAACTGAGGGAAATAAAATTTTCAGTCTTGTCAGGTCGTTGATTTTATAACACTGATTTATTTTTCCCTCAGATTCAGAAAACTTTTCAATCTTTATATCTTTTTTCCTCTATTTTGTTTTGAAAATCCTTCTGGGGGTCTCATAGATATTTTTTTTCTCAGTAAGTGTTAGACACCACTTGAGAATCTTTCAAGAACATATAAGCATACAATGTGATATATGGATGATGTATTATAGAATTGCACACCTGACACCTATGTAATTTTACTAACCATTGTCAGCCCAATAAATTTAATTAACAAAAGAAAAACAACAAACACATACAACTTTGTAGATAAGTATATTTTTAAGGTTTAAAAAGATATTTGCCATCATTTTTCTTAGAGGACTGTAGGAAGAATACGTGAATTTAGTAAGCAACTGTTATAATATTTATTGATAGCTGTGGTATTATGTTGATTAACATCTGATTAAATTAGGTTTTCTCCTATGGTAAATACCTTATTTTCCCTCATATCCTGCATACTTAAATAATAGGTTCTATTTAGCATTTGTCTTCCATAATCTCGTAATCCATTTTAAAGACTCTCTTTAAATATTCTTTCTCACAATAGTATAGTCAGAAGAGAAGCCTGGTATCTTAGACCTAGAGAAAGTTGTAAAGATTAGTGTAACCTACGTTCTGGAGGGATCACATGAATTGCTCTTCACTAACTACTAATGGCTGCAAAGCCACAACTCAAGCTTTTCTCCCTCCCTGTCACATATTCTTTCCATTACATAAAATAATTTTAAGAAATGCTGTTAAAAAAACAACAACAACATATTAAGTATGACAGATTTAAAGGACAGAGGTTGTTCTCAGAACAGTATACACTCAATTGTATATACAGAAACTATTGTTTAGATTTTTATAACTATTTGTGGATATTCCACAGATGGTAACTAAAAGAAATGTTACCCTTTTATGATAGTCATGGTGACTCAGAGAGAAAAAGCCTCTGTGACTGCTTTCCCAATTATCTGAGAAAATTTTATAGGACTGGGAATATGTTTTTATATTTTTATTTAGTAGCTTTGTTATGTTGATATAGTGTGTATTCTTTTTAGGTTTCCATTGGGAGTATTGTATTAATGGTAGACTTGAGGCACCTCAAATATAAATATTCATCACTCTGGAGTACTTCTACCTTAATCAAAATTTGCGACATCCTGCATTGAATCATATGCACACCTACAGTTGCACATAAACTTTTATTAAAGTATTGAGACACTCACTATTCACCTTAAAAATTAAAAACCATTATTTAGATGATAAGAACTTATTTGGTCATTAGACTAATCTTCCCACCCCTTTATCCTCCGGCACCTTTGTTCGATGGTTCACCTAGTACTTCATGTTAAAAAAAAGTTAAAGAGATTTCTTAACAATGATGAAATTACTTTTTTGTTGTTGTTTGGTGAAGAAGGCTGAGACATTATAGAGGTGTTCTAAGTTTCAGAGTAAGGAAATTGTATTTTAGGAAAGATAAGTACTGGTAATAAAACAACCCAACATGAATTTATTATCTTACAAAACCCCCATTTATCTATATGAGTAGAGACAGTTTTATGTGTGCTATTTTGGGTCTTTCTGTTACCGGAAATAAAATAGTTCTTGTTCAATATCACGGGAAGGAATTTGAGGACATACCAAATTAAGGCACACAAACAAAGTCAAGCAAGCAGTGCATTTATTTGGAAAGAAAGGCAATAGTACATTCTGAAAATATTGGGAGTGGAAAGGCCAGGCGGAGGGCAATTGCACTAACGAAAAAAAAAAAAAAAGCTTAGGATTTTATTCAAACAGGTTTTAGGGGTGGAGTCACAGGCATTTCCAGTTCAGGCCTCTGCTGTCCTCCCTGACCACTCCTTCTCATTCGGAGGTGGGAGTCCCTTGTTTTTACATGATCCTTCTTGAAACTGTCATGGGGACACAGAGGGTGGAGATTTTTCCTGCAATGCTAATAGTGTTGTAATCCATTACAATTAGCTGTAGCTGCACTTTTTCTTAAGAATGATCTCGTCTCATATCTTTCCTTTATCTCCCACACTTCCTTTCCCTTCCTCCCACCTCTCTCCCCACAGCCCCATTCTTTCTGCCTGTCGTAACACTTTTAGGATCACCTCCAAAGAAATAGGTGCCATATATCAGCAAAATTAAAATGGTTTCCTATTTAAATAAGGCCTTTTTGTTTGAGTTTTGTATATAGAAAAAGAAGAAGGAAAATTACGCATTCTCTTCTTTTCTCAACCTGGCATTCAAAATAAAATCCTTTAATAGCTGGAGATTATCTTATAATATATGGTTGGTGTTGGGTATAACCTGCCTTCTCTTGGACCATGACTTGACATTTGTTGCAGCCCCTCACACCCCACTCACCATGTGTTTTCAGTAGTTTATTTGTTGGGCAAATTATGAAGAGTCAGGTTGAAGCTCAGAATAGTAGATGAACAGCAGATGGACACCATAACAGCTTACTGTTTTCAGAAACTCAGACACATTGTAGAGTTCTTCCCACTCACGTCCACCAGAAGTAGTCTTCACCTTCACTGTTTCATTTCCCCAAATCTACTAGGTCATAATTAGATTCTTTTTTTCCTCTCTCATCAGTTTATTTATTATTAAGATTTACTTGGGGAAGTGGAAAACTAATTAATATGGGTTCTGCTGCTTTAGCCTGCTAAATGTAACAAAGTTTGGCTGGTAGTGAAGGTCAACGTAATTTTCTGGTCAGGTCCTCATGACTAGTTCAAATTATTTCTGACTTGTTCATTTATTTAACACATATTTGTTTAAGGCTATCCATAAATATTTGGCAGTGCTGGAATATAGCTCTGAACTATATTTATGAACTGGAGGTGCATTTTAGGTGGGAGTCACAGGCATTCCCAGCTCAGATCCCTGCTGTCCTCCCTGACCAGTTGTTCCCGTCTGGAAGAGACAGTAAACAAAAAATATGTAATATGTTGGGAAGTGATAAATGCTAAGAATAAAAATAGAGCAGGACAATGGGATCAGAGAGTGATTCTGTGTGTAACCTGGAAAAGTCCCTTTGATACTTGTCATTTGAGACAAAACCCAAATGAAGTAAAGAAAAAAGTCAGGTAAAGAAGTGGGGGGGAAATGTTTCTGACAGCAAGGATGAGTGGAAGTGTCCTGAGATGGGTATGTGGTTGTATAGCAAAGAAGCCACTGTGGCTAAGTGGAGATAAGGAGAGTAAGTGTGATGGATGAGATAAGGGGAAAAGTAGGAAGAGAGCAGGTATAATTATGTAAGCCATGATAAAACTTTAGATTTTATCCTGAACATTTAAGTGAGACGAGATTGGAGGCTTGGATTTGAGAATGTGAAGATATGTCTTTTATAAAGAGTTTCATGGATAATGAAAAAAATTGGTTAGTGTGTGTTCAAGAGAGAATGGGATGAAATTGAGTAGACTAAATGAGCATAGATGGTCCTTAACTTTTGATGGTTTGACTTACAATTTTTTGACTTTATAATGCTGCAAAAGAAATACACATTCAGTAGAAACTATATTTTGAATTTTTATCTTTTCTGGGGCCAATAATATGTGGTATGATACTATTTCATGATGCTGGCCAGTGGCAATGAGGCACAGCTCCCAGTTAGCCACATGATCATGAGGGTAAACAGCCAATACTCTACAGTGTACTGTGTTGTCAGTTTTTTTCTTTTAATATTGTGTCTTGTTTTCATATCTCATCATGTCTACAAAATGCCTATCTGTATCTCCTGCTTCTCGTGAGAAAAAGAGGAAGGCAAGTACTCTTAAGATGAAACGTCAGGATTTTTAACTTACAATATTTTCAACTTTCAGTGGGTTTATTGGGATGTAACTGCATCACAATCAAGGAGCATCTGTATAAACAATGCTTTGGAGTAGTTTTGCTATAGAAGGGAGCAGAAAATGTTGATAAGACAGTGGAAGAGTTTGTCTGTTTGTTTAGTTAGTTTCAAATATTCAATTTCAAGATGGGGTTATATTACAAACTTCGGTGTGCTGAGGAATGAGAATAAAGGGATATATTGTAATTCCACAAGAAAGAAGCAATAATTTCTGGAGTTAGGTTCTTGAGTAGGTGAAAGGGGATGGAATTCAGTGACCTAAGTGGAAGGATTTGCTTTAAGAGCTCAGACAGTGTATCCCTTTTAATGAGAAGAAAAGTAGTTTATTAACAGGTAGGTTAGTAGAGGTGGTGGTTGGAGGAAGTTGTTGCTTTTTAGATACATGAAAATAGATTTAAAAATATGTTTTCTAGCATTTCTAGTTATTTACAATGAGGGAAATGTTACATAGTCCACCATTGCTATAAGTTCCATGTATATTTTTAAATGCATACAAGGAAGTGAAAATTATGTAGTTGAAATCTACAAGAGATGTTAGTCTGAAAAACCTGGACTTTGGGGGCAGATTTCCCTATGGAGTATCTGCCAATTCCAAAAGACATAGCCAAGGGGCTGAAATGATGAATAGAACATTTGAAATCTTCATAAGATGGGGGGGTGAAGGTGGAAATGGAATTGATGCTCTATTAACTGCCCATGACCCCAATCTCCTCCTTGGGTTTGGATTCTGAAAAACTATACACAACTAGAAATAGTAAAAAAAGAGCTCACATAGAGACTTAAGTCCAGCTTTAAATCACCTCGAGTTTAATCTCTATTATTGCATAAAGATGCTTTGGGATTGCCACTTATAAGGATCAAATGTAGATTATCATGGAACAAGAAAATATCTTATTGTGCCTTATGTTATTTCTACGATGTCATAAATATCTGGCAGTCAACCAACACATCTATACAAACGAAGAGATAAGATAATGTGGCTAAAAGCAAAGAAAAACAATACACAATAGAAAAAGATTAAGAGAGAATCTAAATTATAGTGTTATCATAGTCAGATTTTAAGAAAACCATACCAAATATATTCATTGGAATAAAACAACACTGAGAATTCCTGCAGATGACTGTAAATAGCAGAGATTAAAAAAAAAAAAGAAATTCTCGAATTATAAAATTCATTATTTGAAATTCAGAATTCAATTGATGAGTTTAAAAATATTATGCCTCATTGGAGAAATAACTAAATGATAAATCACTAATAAGTGAACTAAATAAGTTCACTAATAAGTGAACTAAACGATAGGTCAAAAGAAATAAACCAATGATCAGTCTGAATCATGGAGAGACAAAGGATGAAATATACGAAAAGAGGTGTAGGAAATACAAAAAATGTTGTGACTAGAAACCCAGAAAGAGTAGAGAGAGTGTAAGTAATATTTGAAAAGTTGAGGATTTGGAATTTTCAAAATATGATCAAGGACATCACACTACAAATTTAAGAAGACCTACAAATACTGGTAGAATAAATAAAAAGAAAACTACACCTAAGGATATCATAATAAAACCACACACACACACACACACACACACACACACACACACACACACAGAGCAAAGAACAAAGAATAAAAGAAAAATATTAGAAGTGGCACCAGAGAGAAGGACATATTACCATCAAAGTATTAACAACAGAACTGACAGCTATCTTCTTGAAAGAAACAACGGAAAACAGTGGACAATTGAAAATTTCAAACTGCTGAGAGAAAATAACTGCCAATCTCAAATACTATACTCAATTAAAATAATCTTCAAAATGATAGTAAAATAAATATATTTTTGGGACAAACAAAAACCAATAAGCCATAAACAGCCAACACTCCTCCAAAATGCTGTGAAGAAGGACATATGTAGGTAAATTTAACTTCAAATTAACCATATGAACAAAATAATAGTGTCTTTTAAAGTTTTAATATGTATGGAATTAAAATAAGCCACAATAAGTACAAAGAGCGAGTAAATAAAATTAAAAAGTCCTAAGGTTCATACATTGCCTGGGAAGAGCTAAAATATCAATTTATATTAGACTTGAATAAGTCAGGGATGCATTTTATAAACTTAAAAATAACCGGTAAAAGATTAGTGTAACTCTTAAGATAATGGGGGAGGGATAATAACAATTACTACAAGAAAAGTAGGAAAAGGAAAATAATTAGATGAAACAAATACAAAGCACATATTAAGATAGGATATTAAAAATGTAATTACATTAAATGTAAATTAAAAGACAAATATTGTCAGACAGCATAATAAACCATGTTCAATGATATGCTGGTTAGAATAAATACATAAAATATTAGTATACAGAAAGGTCAAAAGTAAAAAGATGGAAAAAATATATGATGCATATATTAGCCAAAGAAAGTCAGTTTAGCTATTTTATTTTTGATTGTCTTTGTCCCAATTAATTTTATTTTATTTTCAAAAAGATTTTTATTAAAATATAGATAACATACAATATTATATTAGTTTTAGGTGTGCACCATAGTAATTCAACATTTATATACATAAAGGCTGATCACCATGGTAAGTCCAGCAACCACCTGACACCGTACCATGTTATCATAATATTATTGACTCTATTCTTTATGTTGTACATTATATCCAAAGATTTATTTGTTTTATACCTGAAAATTTGGACCACTTCATCGTTCCCCCTTTTTTAATTTTTTAATTAGAGTTGACATTTAGTATTATTTTATATTAATTTCAGGTGTACGCATAGTGGTTAGACATTTGTATAATTCAAGAAATGATCCCCCTGATTAGTCTAGTACACACCTGGCGCTATACATAGTTATTACTATATTATTGACTACATTCCCTATGCTTTACTTTACATCCCAATGGCTATTTTGTAACTACAAGTTTCTACTTCTAAATTTCTTCACCTTTTTCACCCTGCCCCCAAACCCCCTCCAATACCACCCCAACAAATCTAGTACCAATATGACACTATACATAGTTATTACAATATTATTGACTATATTTCTTATGCTATACCTTACATCCCCATAATTACTGTGTAACAACCAATTGGAAGTTCTAATCTCTTCCCCTTTTTACTCACCTAACACCCCTCCCATCTGGCAACCATCAATATATTCACTGTATCTATGAGTTTGTTTCTGTTTTGTTTATTTTGTTCTTTAGATTTCACATGTAAGTGACATCACATTGCATCTGTCTTTCTTTCTTACACTCCACTGTGCACAGTACTCTCCAGGTCCATCCATGCCACCGCAGATGGCAAGAACCTGTTACCTTACATGACCAAGCAATATTTTATTGTATATATGTATCACCTCCTCTTTATCCATTCTTCCATCAAGAGACTCAGGTTACCTCCACACTTGGCCATTGTAAACAATGCTGCAATGAATATAAGGATGCACAGGGCCCCTCAAAGTAGTGTTTTGGGTTTCTTCAGATAAATACCCAGAAGTGGGATTACTGGGTCCTTCTTTGTCTCTTGTTATAGCCTTTGTTTTCAAGTCTATTTTGTCTGGCATAAGTATAGCTACTCCACATTTTTTGTTTGCTTGTTTTGCTTTTTTGTTTGTTTTGTTTTCCATTTGCACGAAATATCTTTTTCTATCCCTTTACTTTCCATCTCTGTGTGGCTTTCAATCTGAAGTTATTCTCTTACAGGCAGCATATGTAAGGGTTTTGTTTTCTTATCCATTCAGCTCTTTTGTCTTTTGAGTGAAGCATTTAATCCATTGACATTTAATGTAATTGTTGATAGATATGTAGTTATTGCTATTTTATTATTCATATTTTTTTGTCTTTTTTCATCTTAAAGATGTCCCTGTAAAATTCCTTGTAATACTGGTTTTGTGTGTGTGTGTCTGGAAGCACTTTATTTCTCCATCAATTCCAAATGATAACTTTGCTGGGTAGAGTAATCATGGGTATAGGTCCTTGTTTTTCACCATTTTGAATATTTCCTGCCAATCCCTTCTGGCCTTCAAAGTTTCTGTTGAGAAATCAGCTGACAATTTTATAAGAGCTCCATTGTAATTTACTAGTTACCTTTCTCTTGCTGCTTTCAAGATTCTCCTTTGGTCTTTAACCTTTGCCATTTTAATTATAATGTTTCTTGGTGTGGGGCTGTTTAGATTCATCTTATTTGAAACTGTCTGTGCTGCCTGGACTTTTATGTCTATTTCCTTCCCCAGGTTAGGAAGTTTTCAGTCATTATTTCTTCAAATAGTTTCTCAATTCCTTCTCTTTTCTCTCTCTCTGGTACACCTATGATACAAATGTTGTTATGCTTGATGTTGTCTCAGAGGTCTCTTAAACTATCCCTATTTTTTGGATTTTTCTTTCTTTTTGTTCAGATTGGGTGTTTTATGCTACCTTTTCTTCCAAACTGCTGATTCAATCCTCTGCTTCATCTAGTCTGCTGGTGATTCCTTCTAGTGAATTCTTCATTTCAGTTATTGTATTCTTCACTTTTGACTGGTTCTTTTTTATGGCATGTCCTTTTTTATGCTTGCTATCTTTTGTTGAAGTTCTCACTAAGTTCCTTGAGCATCCTTGTAACCATTGTTTTGAACTTTTTTTCTGGTAGGTTACTTGCCTCCATTTTATTCAGTTCTTTTTATGAAGTTTTCTCCTATTTTTTCATTTGTGACATATTTCTTTGTTTCCTCATTTTGACTGCCTCTCTGTTTCTATGTATTCGGTAGATCTGCTATGTCTCACAGTCTTAGCCAGGTGGAATTATGTAGTAGGTGCTCTGTGGGGCCCTGGCATAGTATCTATGGTCACTTGCTTTGGGTCCTCCAGAGATGTCCCTTGTGTGGGTTGTGTATGCCCTGCTGTTATAGTTTAGTCTTGATTGCTGTCGGCATGTCAGTGGGTGGTTTTTACCCGCAGGCTGGCTGGCTGTGGGGTTTGGCCATGTCCACAGCTTACAGGATGCTGTAGAGGGCTTAACTCATTGAGTGGGATTTGCCCCAGTGGGCTCTGGTGCCTTTTGAGACTGTCCTTTGTGTGTGCTGCTTGTGGGGTTATTTTGGTGGTGCTCTTCTGTGGTTTGAGCTAATCTCTATGTTGGTTCTAGGGCCTTTTGTGAGGGACTCCAGTGCAGGCCCAGGTCACCCTCTGCCTGTGACTGTCCAAGAACTATCTGGTAGGAGTTACAAAGTGATCCATGGTTGTTCGCTGCGTTGCTAACTTTGGAGGCACATGTGAACTGAGGATGTCTGCCACCAGTAGTGGGCCTGGGGTAGCTCTGCAAAATGCCAGGACACTCAGAAGCCTGCTGCCACCTTCTGGCTCCCTTAAGATTCAGCCACTGATAAAGCCTCTGATATTCACAAGTTGGATGAAGCAAGGTCTCAGGGAGTCACTTGAGTAGGAAGAGTTGTTAATGTGGGCTGTGGATTGGTGCCAGTGCTGAACCTGGAGCAACTCCACAAAAGTCTCAGGGCACACCGAGGCCAGTCACTGCCCACCTGGGGCCTGTGGAGTCTGGTAGTTTTCTAAGAAATAGTGTAATGTGGATGGGGCTGGCTGCTCATGGAGAAAGTGCCTCTGGTTTGGGGACAATTGGGTGGGGTAGTGTCCCAGTGAGTCAGCAGGGTGGGGTGACTGGAGCTCACCAGACCAATCAGATTCAGATTTGGCTGTAAGCATAAGGGGAGGGCTTAATATAGTAAAGATGGCAATCACCTGCCCACTGCACAGGAAAAGAATTTCACAGAGGGAAAATGGTGACTATCTTCCAGCCCATACCCTGCAGCCACACACCTCAGTCTGCACCCCTGTATGTCTCCAACACCCCCTGAGTTGCTGTCCATGCACTGGAGCCCAAAGTGAGTGCCTTTGAGTGAGAAAGTCTATATGCAGGCCATTTAAGAGGATGTTGGGGTTTCCTGCAGTCTTCCTTCCCACCCAGTTGGTTGGAATCCCCATTGTCTTTCACACCTAGACATGGGGACTCATTTTCCCAGCATCAGGTAGACTGGTTTGCCAGTGGGGTCCCTTGGTTCTCCGAGGGGTAACTCTATATTTGAGCTATCCCTCATAGTTCTCAACAGTCACATGGAGGTTTGGGGCTAGCTGGTTTCATGTCTTTGCCCCTCTTATCAGTTTTGACATATCTTCTTTGTATCTTTAATTATAAAACTTCTGTTTAGCTAGAATTCAGATGATTCTCCAGGTTGATTGTTCCATAATTTAGTAGTAATTTTAATGTATTCATGGAAGAAAACAGGCATAGTGTTTATCTTCTCTCCCATCTTGGATCTCTTTTTATTGATTTCAGTTTAGCTATTTTAATATTAGACCAAATGTGTTTAAAGGAACAAAAGAAACACCACAACATTACCAATAATCCTACAGGACTCTGCATAATTCTAAAAGATTTCATTTGCCAGGAAGATACACCTTTTTCAAACTTGAATGTACTTAATATGATAACCTCAAGATATAGAAAACAAAAAAATACAGGGGGAAAAATTAATCAATCTAAAATCATAATGATGTATTTTAATAAACTTCTCTCAGTATTTGATAGAATAAAAATACCAAAAATCAGCCAGGTGATAGAATATTTAAACAAAACAATGAAAAAAATTAACATTATAGAATGCTGATTCTAACAGCTATATCATAGAAAATTTACAAAAATCGACCATATTCTGGGTCATAAAAATGTCAACAAATTTCAAAGGATTGAAAACATATGGCTCAGGGTTTTTTGAAAATTAATTTGGGGAACTTATTCAATAATGTTGTAAAGATTTTGTTGGGTATCCGATGGACATGCGTCCTATTTGGGAGACCACATCAGGGATACTGTGGATGCCTGATCATGGCATTGTACACCGGAAGCTAAACAGTAATGAATGCCAACTATAATTTTATATACATAATGTGATGGCTCGGTGTGAGGTCGGAGGGATAGTGGATGGGGGGGCGTTCACAGTGTGAGGGATATAAATGATGAATGTCTAACTATTACCTTGTCTTGTACACCTGAAACTAATAAATTAAAAAAAAACTGTAAAAAAAAAAGAAAACATGTGGAATATATATTCTCTGATCATAGCGGCATTAAGCTAGAAATGAATCACACAGAGATAAGTAGAAAATACCCATATATCTGGGAGTTAAAAAATAATTTATTTTTAAATTATTCATAGGTCAAAGAAGAAATCACAATGGTAATTAGAAAATATTTTGAAATCAATGATAAAAATAAGGCACCAAAACTTGTGGATGAAGCTAAAGCAGTAATTAGAAGTAAACATGTTAGAACAAAAGCAAGAGTAAAAATCAGTGATATAACTACTTGTATCAAAAATATTAGATAAAGATTGGAAGGTAATGAAACCTACCTGAATCTAGGTCTCCCGATATAGCATTTCCCCAAATCATAAAATCAACAAGTACAAATCAAACCTCACACAAGACACACTTTCAGCATTACCAGGAGGCAGACACTAGTATGGATTTTATATTTCCTATAAATGAGAAATAAACACAAGTTCCAACAGAGCTTGCATTATTGCTACAAACCCATGGATATGTAGAATGGGGAAATAAGGCTTATGGGACTGTGAATAAAAGAGGAGAGAAGGCTAGAGGACATGGATGAGGCATAGACAAAAATCATCCTCAGAATGAGAAAATCCAACACTAAATGTCAAATACTAACCAGAGATGTGGAAATTGGTGATTCAGAGCACTGGTTACAGAGAATGGGCTTGAAAGTGATCAGAGGTGGCAGCCCTGGAAAAACATTGTTTCTGGGGGTAATTGGATATGTAGAAAAGGTGTGGTGGCCTTTGAATGCATGGTATGGAAAGAGAAGGCATTAGAGGGGGATATTAAAGGAATGTTGTCTACATGAGCCCTTCTTGAGGAATCTAGATGTGTTTGCTTGAGCCTTTCTTGAGGAATCTAGTGAATGTGTTTCCTCCAACCTAGAGATAACCAAGTTACCTTTAGGTTGGAAAAAACACATCCACTAGATTCCTCAAGAAGGGCTCATGTAGACAACATGGTTCAGAAAAATGAAATTCCATGTGAGTCACAATGTATTACTTTCTTTTCTTTTTTTATTGGGGTGACAATGGTTAGGAAAGTTACATAGGTTTTCAAGTGTACAATTATGTAATACATCATCTATATATCATGTTGTGTGTTCACCAGCCAGAGTCAGTTCTTCCATCACCATATATTTGATCCCATTTACACTCATCTACCACCCTCATTCCCCCCTTACCTGCTGGTAACCACTGAACTATTGTCTATGTCTATCAGTTTTTGTTTCTTTGTGTGTTTTGTTCCTTTGTTGCTTTCAGTTTTATATCCAAGGTATTACTTTCTAAATGTGGTGTTGGATTTGCTTTACTTACATTTGATACAATATTTTTATTAATATTAATAAATAATATTTATAATTTTCTGTTTTTTGTTACATTTAACAAATGTAGGCATAGATTTTATACTTGTTTTGTAAAATCAATGTATACATTTTATATTCTCTATTAAATAATTTATATACCATTGGCACTAATTGGTCTCTAAAGTTTATAATATTATATAAAACCACCTGGCCCTGTTCTTTTTCTCTGTGGTAGTTCCTTGATAATATTATATTTATTTTATACAAATGGGTCTATTTAACACTCCTATTTTTACTGAGAATAATTTTGATAAACTGTCTCTTCCTATAAAAATATCCATTTCATTGAAGTTTTCAACTGTATTTGCATAGGTGTATGCAGAATAATATCTTGTGATTTCTCAAAAATTTCCTGTATATCAATCATCATTTTCCATGTGCTGTTTATTATTTCATGTACGTTTCTACCTTTTCTGCTTAATTAAATATGCTAGTAAATTGTTGATTTTTCCAAGGATCCAAGATTTTTTACTTATTGATTTGACTTGCTTTTCCATTCTCCATCTCATTGACGTCTATTTATCATTTTAGTAATTGCCTCTTTGTGATTTATTTAGATGTCCTGTGTAGTTCATTTTCTAGCTTTTTGAGTTGGGAACTTTATTTTTATCCTTCCTTTTATATAAAGCTTGCTGTGCTTTTTGGTGCATAGATACTTATAATGTATTTTTATAGTGAATTGCAGCTTCTAATATGAAAAGGTATCCTGTCTCATTTAATTCTTATTTGGCCTGAATTCTACTTTATCTGATGTAAGGATCAAAAAAACA
This sequence comes from Rhinolophus hipposideros, assembly GCF_964194185.1. NCBI lineage: Eukaryota > Metazoa > Chordata > Mammalia > Chiroptera > Rhinolophidae > Rhinolophus > Rhinolophus hipposideros. Next base: position 43,942,319 of record NC_138063.1, read on the forward strand.
CATGCTCTCTTATTGTGTCTACTTCCCTGCTATATCTTTATCCATTCCATTATTTTTAGCTCTTTCAATCACTGTGTTTTGCCTTATCTTTAGTTTATAGCCAAGCATTGGTTTTTGCTAAACAAGACAATTTTTAAGTCTTTTTCTTTTAATAGGCAAGTAAAGCCCTTTCACCTTTAATGTTTTTTTTTTCAGTTACAGTTGATATTCAATATTATTTAATATCAGTTTCAGGTGTACAGCATAGTGGTTAGACATTTATTTAATTTATGAAGTGATCTCCTGATAAGTCTAGTACTCTCCAGCATGATACATAGTTATTACCATATTATTGATGATCTGTCCCATGCTGTACTTTACACCCCATGACGATTTCATAAATACAAATGTGTACTTCTTAATCCCTTCACCTTTTTACCCAGCCTTCCAACCCTCCTCCCTTCTGGCAACCGTAAGTTTCTTTTCTGTATGTATGAGTCTGTTTCTGTTTTGCTTTATCATTTATTTATTTTGTTATTTAGATTGTACATGTAAGTAAGATCCTATGGCATTTGTCTCTCTCTGATTTATTTCACTTAGCATAATATCCTCTAAGTTCATCCATTTTTTAATTGAATTGTTTGGGGGATTTTTTGGTGTTGAGTTGTATGAATTCTTTATAAATTTTGAATATTAAGCCCTTATCAGATGTATCATTGGCAAATATCTTCTCCCGTTCGGTTGGGTGTCTTTTTGTTCTTGTTGATGGTATCCTTTGCTGTGCAAAATCTTTGTAGTTTGTAGTCCCATTTGTTTGTTCTTTCTTTAGTTTCCCTTGCCCGTAGAGAAATATCAGTAAAAGTATTACTAAAGAGTAATAGATGAGAGTTTACTACCTATGTTTTCTTCTAGGATTTTAATGGTTTTGGGTCCTACATTTAAGTCTTTAATCCATTTTGAGTTTGTTCTTGTATATGGAGTAAGAAGGTGATCCAGTTTCATCTTTTGGCATGTATCAGCACCACTTATTGAATAGACTGTCTTTACCCCATTGTACATTCTTGCTTCCTTTGTCAAAAATTAAATGACCATATAGGTGTGGTTTTATTTCTGGACTTTCGATTCTGTTCCATTGATCTATGTGTCTATTTTTATGCCAATACAATGCTTTTTGATTACTATGGCTTTAGTATAGTTAGTAGTATAGTTTGATATCAGGTAGCATGATACCTCCAGCTTTGTTCTTTTTCCTCAAGATTGCTTTGGCTATTTGGGGTATTTTATGGTTCCTGATAAATTTTAGGATTATTTGTTCTAGTTCTGTGGAAGATGCCATTGGTATTTTGACAGGGATTGCTCACACCTGAGTGCACCAGACAATTTGGAACTTATCACACACTATTACTAAGGTTTGACTCACCGCTTCTCATATTGAAGATCTATGCCTTTCTGTTGGATGGCGCTCAGCTGCCGCATTCACGCTATTTTTTTTTTTTTAATCTTAGTGGAAAGGCTCCGTGTCACACATTGCTTCTGGTATGACAATTTCTGTAAAATAAAAACATTACAGTGTGTCCTCATCCATCTTATTCATTGGATCTGGCACCTGTGCTACTTCTGGCTCTTCCCCAAAGTCAAAATGACCATGAAAGAAACGTTTTGAATCGATTCAGAACATTAAGGTAGCCACGACAGTGCAACTAACGACACTCATGAAAGAGGACTTCCAGAACTGTTTCAGAAAGTGGCAAGAATGATGGCATACATGTGTTTGAAGCAAGGGGGAGTATTTTGAGGGGGATTAATGGCAATGTGTCTTTTGCTATAATAATTTTTTTAAATTCAAACATTCACCGTAATGTTTGATCGCACTTCATACAATGTGACACCATTTTTGAAAAAGAAAATGGTGTCACGTTACTGACAGTGTCACATTTTTGGAGGAATCATATTTTCATACAAAACAGTCCTGAAAGATTTGCATTAGGCTCCCATCAGAGGTGCCCTCTGGGAACTGGAATGGTATTTAGAAAGGTCTGAGCTTTATATTACATGCTTTAGTTTAAAAAAAGTGTGAATGTTTTGCTTTTATATTTAAGTGATTAAAAAATGTTTGCACACTATGGAAAGATATTCTAAGGATTTCCTTAAACCCAGGTGCTTTTCCCTTGGTTGTTTTTGCTTTTTTTCTAATTCCTCTTTTGTTCCTAATCAGTTTAAGCTTTAATTTGAGTATACTATAAATTTGTAAGTACCACCTTGTTAACTTTGTTTTTTTTTTCAGTTATTAAAGATTGCATATAAAATCCCTTAAACATTGAATAAAAAAGAAAGTTATCTGTTAAGGTATTTGGATATCTGTATTTTCCATAGCATTCCCCTCAGCCAATTACCAATATACTAGTAAATTCATTATTGGGACAATTAGGCTGAGAAATCTTTGAGACATTTAAGTATTTCTCACCATGTAGAGCCCACGTGTACCAGATTTCCAAAGAAATCTTTGTACACAAAAGCTTTCTATTTTCCTTTTCATGTTTCCACTCTTTTAATTTAATACTCTGTAAGACAAAATACAGGATAAATTGCAGTTACATCAGATTTATTTTAGATGACAGTTTAAATATTGTTTGCTGATACTAAATGTTAAATGGATTAATTAATCAAGTTGTAGAAAACAGAATCAAAATATATAACTTCCCTTGTTAGATTTAATAACTAATTAGTATACTCAAAGTATTTATGATTATTACTTGTGCTATGTAATTCTTTCAACTTGAATCTAAGTCAACTATTCCACTAGCCATCTTTGTGTTTGGGCTAAAATTGGGCCTGGGTAATTTTTTCAGGCATTAATCCTCAGTTATTAAAAAGAAAACAAAACAAAGTAATGTAAGAAGTTAGCATATGAGTCTATTGTCTTATTGTGGGTTGACTAAGTAAACATAAAATCTTAGATAAGGAAGAGCCCAGTAACATACTACATATTGTGTGTGGGGGACAATTGTCTTCTTTTTAATATTTAAACTATTCCTTGGAAAATACCAAGTTATTTTGGCACATTTGTTTATGGTTTGTAAAAATCTTGTTTCTACCATTTTATAATCATTTTAATCATTAGTTTAGAAAATGGGATTATCGGATAATTGTGCAAATTTTATAATATACTGTGACCCTTATGTTCATTGGTTAATTATTGTTGATTATATTATCTCACAATTAGAATTAAAAATATATGCATTTTGTTTCCAAGGTTTTACAACAATCATTATTGATCTCTCGTAGCTCTATACGCTTTGCATTTATCTTCAATAATCTCCCCATTAAGACTAAGTATGTGAGTTTTAAGTATGTGAAGCATGCACTTTTAAATAATTAACTTTGCTTTTTAAAGAAGGGTTGGGGCCTGGATGAGAAAGGTGAAGGGATTAAGAAGTACAAATTGGTAGTTGTAAAATAGTCATGAGGATGTAGAGTGCAGTATGGGGATATAGTCAATAATATTGTAAAAACTATGTATAGTGTCAGGTGGGAATTAGATATCGGATTCTTGAAGTCAAACAAAATGCAGATTTGAATTATTGGTATTTGGGTATTAAGATAAGTGAAATTTTGGGGTAAACACTTTCAGCTTTAGAGGAATTTGTACTTCAAAGAGGTTTTCCTAAGATGGAAGGAATTGTCTGCATCAAAAGGATGAATCAAAAATGATGAAATGATAACTATTGGTAATGTTTTAGGGACATTCCATGCCTAGTGCGCCCACCCTCAATTAAAATTGAACGTGCTTACTTATAAACTGGTTCCTATTTTATTCCAAAAATAATCTAGACCTCAGAGCCTATCCACTCTCTCCCTGCCCCAGATGGAAGAGCATCTCTTCAAAAACTTTTGAAGCTATTAAAGAGTTGAATCTGTATATCTTTGTTCTATTCCTGAGCTTACTTTTTGTCTAGCCACTTAATGAAAGGAATAAAACATTTACTTTGCCACCATCCTGTGATACTAGATAGAAAATTCATTTAGAGTAAAATTATGCCTATATTCTGTATCCCCCTGTATTTGTCATCCCCTCACCTTGCCCATAACCATTCTGAGGGGCTAATAAAATGCTGTTGTGTAAATAATGTGAGATATAGACAATGAGAGTGACGCTGGTGACACTGAGATCCTACTAACAGGACTCAAAAGTCTCTGAGAATCTTTTTGTGAGGACTGTGCAAACTTGGGCATTCCCAGATTTCAGTTACAGAAACAGGAGAAGGAATGGCTCTAGCCTTTTTAATTGATATGTTCCACCACTGATATGTAGAACTGAGGGGTATTTCGGACTTTAGGGCTAACAAAGTCCTATGAAAGGGGGCTTTACATTGAAAGCTCACAGATGGCCAGGAGAATGGTATCTGAAAAATATGAAATGGACTAATTGTCAGGATGTCCATACTTTAGAATTGAGTTTTAATATCAGGTGATACTGTGTGACATTTAGGAATCTATGGTTGTATTATTGTAGAAAAAGTTAATTTACTTTCTGGTCTGAGGATAATCCTTTTTTTTCTTTCTGAATCTTTAAGTGACATTTTACCTCCACATTAATACTGGCATAATGGGGTTTTATCTAAAATGATTTGTGGAGATATAAATGTTTACTGGAATAAACAAAATGTTGATGTACTTTAAGATGATTTAAATGCTTGGTTCTCTTGGTTATCTAATATCATCTGAAAATTATTGTTATTTGGCAAGCTTATTTTCTACTTATAAAATAAAATTGTTGTATTGTTAGGAAGGAAATTAGTAACATGCACCTTTAGGGAATGTATGCCTTTTGACCCATAATACCCTATGACTTCAAAAAGTTATTACAGAAGAAATAGAGACACCCTGCAACAGAAGTGGTGGCCAGTTTACTTGAAAGAAATCTTTCTTATATTTTTTAACTGCCAGGCCAATTAGATAGCACTTTTTATTAAAATGGCAAAAAGGTACAAGTTGAAGTTTACTCTCTAAAATTTTTATCCGATGACTGATTTAATAATTCAGACATATTATGGCATTTTAATTTCAACATCTGGGAAGGGAGAATTACCCTTTAAAACACCATTAATCATTGAGGCCTTGAGGCTCTAGAATATCCTGCTTTGCAAAACCCAGAAGAATTCTAATTCCAACCTTTGGCTAGATTTTGGCTTATTTGGTTGTTTACAATGTTTCCATGGTGATTTTCCAACACATTTCACACTTAATCTTAAAAACCAGTGTTTTCTGTCACGTCTTCCACCCACTTCTTTTTTTCTTGCAGAAACTGTTTTGTGTGATACATAATAGATAAATATATTCATATATATTCTTGTAGTTATGTTTACAAACAGATATAATTGCCTAGCAATATGTTTTGTTATTTCTGGGATTAAACCTTACTAATTAAATATTGTTTTAAAAAACATAAAAATTTAAACACAAATTTTCTCATCATCACTTTCTTTGGTTTAATATTCATACATGACTTTTCCTAATCTAATGCATGAGATTCATTGTGATATTTACACCAGTAAATATTGGAAAAATATGACATTCTTTAACACTAAATTATAGTAACAATAGCAAACATTTAATTAAGTGCTTGCTATGAGCTGAGTGCTTTACAAACATTATTTGATTTAATCCTCACAATAATATTCTGAGGCAGGTGATATCCTCATTCCAAATTTACAGATGAGGAGATTCAAGTCTAGAGAAGTTAAGAAAATTTCCCAAAGTCACACAGCCAATAAGTGATGGATATGAAACTGGTATCCAAATCACTTTGCTCTCAAAGCTAGCTCTCTTAAGCTCTATATTTTTTGTCACATAGTAATTCCATATACAGACAGAATTTCTTTGGTTTTTAAATTGTCTGGAAGCTATGTGTTAAGAAATAAATCAATCGTGGGTGAGAATGGACCTTTGTAATCCAATTCTTTTACAGAGGATTCTTGATATGAGTATTACTGATAGTAGATACTTTAGTTCATTGCCCTTTTTACTGTAGAATTGCTCTGATGGATGTTACACATGGATCTATCCTGGCAGGATAGATCCCGCCTGGATCCCTGACTCCTTTGCCCTCTGCTACAGTGAACTGTTTTGCTTGTAGTCACAAAGGACATCCTGAGAGAGTCCCTCTTGTTATTCTTTGGGCTAAATCCTTCTTAAGAGGAAATTTCTCTTATATTTCCTCTTTTATATTGTGTATTTTCCTTTATTATATTGTGCTAAAACCTAGGAACTGAAGTAAAACACTAACCAAATAATTCATGGCAAGCTTCTTAAATGCCACCTAGTATAAACAAGATCAGACAGGCCCAGAAGACCAGCAGGCTCCACCAGGAGAGAAATTCTGCACAGGAGAATTGTCTCCTGACACTCTTGCTTCTAGTCTAGACTGAGGTAGAACACTGGCCTAGGAACTAAGAGATGTGGTTTTTTGTACCAACTCTGTCAATAAGTTCTTGTGGGGCTACAGACAAATTATTTAATCACTCTTGGCACCAGTTTCCTATTTGTACAACAGAGATAACAGTGATTGCCTAACTTTACCTGGTTGTGATGAAGATTAAATATGGTAAAGTATTTTGAAAAAAATAAGGCACCACACAAATAAAAAGTAGAAGTACGTTTCTATGCAGGTATTGATACAAGCATCGTGATGCAGGCTTGTAGAAAATGGAATCAGTGGCTGGGAGCTGTGTGTTTGTGCATACTTTCTGTAGAATAAAATTCTGATGACTACAGCATTAGAATGAAGACAAGTTTCTAGGGAAATTTGGCCTTTTCTCTGATTTCTAGCATGACATTTTATTTATAGGTTTGGTTTTCAGCTCAGTTGACTGCAGGCTTCACTGCGAAGGCACTGCAACCAGGACAAAAGGAAAAGATACCTGCCGTATTTCCACATGGGAAATGTGAGGCTGAAACTAATTATTTGTTAAGGTCAAGAAAGTGATCCCAAAGAACAACATTTACATATGTTCTATTGAGTAACTATGGTTTAGGATAAGCAATTTGTTGTACATAGGATTTTAAGATGCCTTCCCATCCCACCTGCCCCAATATTTTCTATTCTAATCTCTGGAACTGTGAATATAATGAGCCATATGTCCGCAATTATGTATGTACTTACTGATGCTTATCAGTTGACTTTGAATTGATCAAGAGGAAGATTATTCAGGTGGGCCTAATCTTATTAAATAAGCCCTTTAAAAACAGAATTTTCAACAGTGTATGAGAGTTCCTTTTTCTCCACAGCCTCTCCAACACTTGTTACTATTTGTTTTGTTGATGAAAGCCATTCTGACTGGGGTGAGGTGATATCTCATTGTGGTTTTCATTTGCATTTCTCTGATGATTAGCGATGTTGAGCATTTTTTCATATGTCTATTTGCCATTTGTATATCCTCTTTGGAGAAATGTCTCTTCAGGTCCTCTGTCCATTTTTCAATTGGGTTGTTTGTTTTTTTGTTGTTGAGTTTCATGAGTTCCTTGTAAATTTTGGATATTAGCCCCTTATCAGAGGAACTGTTTGCGAAAATCTTCTCCCATTCAGTTGGTTGCCTCATTATTTTGTGGCCAAGACATGGAAACAACCAAAATGTCCTTCGATAGATGAATGGATAAAGAAGTTGTGGTACATATACACAATGGAATACTATTCGGCGTTAAGGAAAGATGATATAGGAACATTTGTGACAACATGGATGGATCTCGAGAGAATAATGCTAAGTGAAACAAGTCAGACAGAAAAAGCAGAGAACCCTATGATTTCACTGATATGTGGTATATAAACCAAAAAGAACAAGACAAACAAATGAGAAACAAAAACTCATAGACACAGACAATAATTTAGTGGTTACCAGAGGGTAAGGGGGTGGGGGGTGGGTGATGAGGGTAAAGGGGATCAAATATATGGTGATGGAAGGAGAACTGACTCTGGGTGGTGAACACACAATGGGATTTATAGACGATGTAATACAGAATTGTACACCTGAAATCTATGTAAATTTACTAACAATTGTCACCCCAATAAAATTAATAAAAAAAAATAAAAATAAAAATAAAAAAATAAATAAAGGGAATGCTTCTGAAAAAAAACAAACAAAAAAAAACAAAACAGAATTTTCTCTGGTTGGTAGTAGAAGAAGAATTCAGTGAGAGTCAAAGCATGAGATGTATTTTACCTGCCCTTGCTACCTTAGAAGATGGAGGGGGCTACTTGGCAAGGAAGGTGGATGGCCTGTAGGAGCACTGATTACAGTTTGTTTCACTAACCTTCTTGTAATTTTCCTCAGGGATAGAGACCAACCAGAATCCCAGAAAAACTCATCTCTTAAGGGGTAGACTAACTATTTGAGGTAAATGGATCTGTGTGGCACACCAGGTGGGCTGTAGTGAAGCTGTGGTCCCCTCTTCAGGACAGAGACACTTACTCCATCAGCTGCCTGGAAGATTGGCTGCTGACAGCCACGTCTGAATCCCTCTCTTAGAATTGTCCTTCACTCATGGGAACTGTCTTGTCTGATGTCCAGTCCCCTCCCCAGGGCAGCTTATGTCCAATTCTAGTCAGTTTGTGGCTGCAAAGGGGTTCCTGACCTCAGTTTAATACCACATGATATCCATCCAAGGTGCAGATCTCCCTGTGGGATTGACTAAGATCTCTGTTGCATCTGCATTGCTCTTCAATTCTTCCCTCTGACAAATCTGTTTCCCTCACTACATTACAGGTATTATTCTAGGGAATAAACCATTAAACCTTCTGCATGCAAGTTTCCATATCAGAGTCTATTTTTCAGAAAATCTGATCTGAGATAGTAGATGTGCAATACGTAAGTGTATTACATATCCATAGCAATATACCAGATTTTGCCCAGGCTTGTCTGGGATGATGGGACTTTAGATGAACTTAATTTTCTATTTTGGATTGTTCTGCTTTTATAAATTTTCAACATTGTCATATATAAGTTCGGATAATTAAGTTCATAAACTTATCCTAAAAAAAGTGCAACATACCTCGTTGAATATCACTATGGTCACCTTCAAAATACTCCCCTTGGGAAGCTATGCACTGATGCCAGGGCCTAGTCCACCCTTCAAAGCAATTTTGGAATGTTTTTCTGGAATGGCCATCAGAGCTGTCATTGTATTACCCTTGATGTTCCTGAATGTCATCAAAATGTCTTCCTTTCCATATTTCCTTTATCTTCAGGTAAGGAAAGAAGTCATTGGGGGGCCAGGTCAAGTGAGTAGGAAGGTGTTCCAATACAGTTATTTGTTTACTGGCTAAAAACTCCCTCACAGACAGTGCCGTGTAAGCTCGTGCACTGTTGTGATGCAAGAGCCATGAATTGTTGGTGAAAAGATCAGGTTGTCCAACTTTTTCATGCAGCCTTTTCAGCACTTCCAAATAGTAAACTTGGTGAACTGTTTGTGCAGTTGGTACAAATTCATAATACATAATTCCTCTGATATCAAAAAAAGTTAGCAACAGCGTTGCAACAATTTCCAAAACTTAATTGTCAGAGCTCGTATAAAGTAATCACTATTGTAATGTAAAAAATAAGAAAGAATATTATATTTGAAGCCAGAAAATTTAGGTTCTATGGATAAAATGCTGGCTGTGTGGCTTTTGTTAAGTCACTTAGCAGTTTTTCTATAACAGTTTTGTCTTCTGTAAGATGTCGATTGTTATTATTACAGTCTGGATTTGTTTTGAGAAAAAAAACATGACTATAAAACACTTAAAAATCTTTAATGTACTATAGAGTTGTTATTTGTTTTTTATGTTATTATCTCTTGGAACTGTTTCCCACTGTTTTTACTTTTATATGTTGGTACCAAGTGGCTTAAATGACCAAGAGGCTCACTATATATACTTTATTTACCTATTAAGTACCGATTAGAGCTGGACCAGTCAGTCTACTTTGTCAGACTGTACCAAGATCAGAACTCTGACATTCTCTATTAGGGTAAAGGAAATCAATATATTGTATGAGTTTTGCAACAATTCTGCATATCAGATCTATGATTACTTCTGGGACTCAAAGCCAGAACACTCAATGCCTCCAAAGTAAATGATTCCCAAGGCATTCCTCAAACTGTTGGGACAAAATAAATGAATGCTCTATAAAGATTCCTGCTTTTACTCAGCTTCGTGAAAGAATTCTGCTTGCTGTAAAATCTAGTAAGGTTGGGACACTTGGATCTTATTTAAAAGAGCCTTCAAAATTTCCCTAGGCAGCAGCTCAAGTCCATGCAGTTATTAAAATCCTGTCTGCCTTGAATATAGAAAGCATCTGTTCACCACTGTTGAAGGAATTCTTCTCAAATGAAATTTGTGATAATTATCTGTAAGTCAACCTTCTTCTCTAGCCAAATTAGTCTGGTTTTGGTCAAAGCCAATTTAAAAAATAGCATACATTTCTATATCTAATACTTGACTAAATGATTTTCCCATTGTGGTGAATAACAAAAGGAGACAGAACATGTCTATTAAAAGGCTTAGTTGAGACTAATGATGAGGCTCCATTTTTACACTAGTTGTTCATCATATGCAATGGGAATTTGTGTTTACAGAAAACTGTAACAAATTTAGAAAAAGCATGCCCTTGTACAGGTGTATGTTTTGAGCAAGTGTGCTGAGTCCAAAATTCTGTATCTTGTGGATTACTACTTGGGAAAGTTCCACATAGAAAATGCTAAGTAAGAGTTCTTAGACACACAAAGTAATTTGTTGGTGGAGTTTCCTTCTTAGGAAAATTTTTAGAATGAGAAACTTTTAAGGCCAACGTGGTAAGAGACAACCTCTGTGGGTCTCTATTATTCTAACAGGAAAGGCAATACTTCACTGACAGGGTACTACCATTTCCTGATGGTAGGAAATATTTATTACTCATGCCTTTGAAACTTTCTATGGCATCTTGTAATAGTTCTCTCTATAGTTAGGGAATTGGTTAAAAGGAGAGAGAAATAACTTATTATTGTCAACTTAGTGCCAGGTCAGATGAAAAATATTAATGCTACTTTGATAAAGCTAAAGAAATAAAAGAAAGAGATATTTTAACTTCCTGAAACTTTATTGGAAGTCTCCTTTGCTTTAAAAAAGTATTTAGTAAAATTTCAATTTGTCTTTGACACAGTTTTACTGACATATAACTGACGTATAATAAACTGTACATATTTAAAATATACAGTTTGACAAGGTTTGACATATGTACACTCATGAAACATAATGAAGGTACATATCACTTGCAAAATTATTTTGTGATCGTTTGGAATTCCTCTCTTGTCGCCTGCTTCATCCCCAATGACTGATCTTTCTTTTTGTCCCTATAGATTAGTTCGCATTAACTTGATGTTTATATAAGTAGAATCATTCACTTTTTTTTGTCTGCTTCTTTCATACAGCATGATTATTTTGAGATTCATCCATATTGTTTCATGTACTCATAGCTATAGTTTGTCTTTTTTATTGATGAATAGTTTTTCATTGTATGGATTTACCACAATTTGTTTATCCAGTCAACTACTGATGGATATTTAATAAACTTCACCTCATTCCCCCTATAATTTTTCTCTTTAGAAGGCAGAGAAAGCATTAAAAGGAGCACAATGATGAACTTAAGTCTAACCAACAAAAGCAAGAGGTCAAGTGCCAGTTGGAAGAACTATGGGAAAAAATGGACATAATCCTTATTGAATTTATTATAACCTTTTCAGACAGGTATCTAGATTTTAAGAAAACATATTTTAAAAAATTTAGTAACGTAAAGATATGTATCTACTTCATCACTAAGATAGGAATTAGAGAGGCTAAAGTGCTAAAGTAAATAGAGATTCAAACATGTGGACTAGCCCCACATAATGGGCTAGTGATTTTCAGAATGTGGTCCTGGTGCTCCTGGGAGTCATGAGAACTTTGAGAGGTCTGTGAAGTCAAAATTAATTTTGATACTAACATATTATTCACATTTTCGCTCTCTTCCTTTCAACAGTGTACACTAGAGTTTTCCAGAGAGTACATAAGGTGTGCTATTGTAACAGATTGAATGCAGAAGTAGATATGAGTTTCTAGCTGTCGTCTACTAAGACAGACTTTAAGGAGATTTGCAAACAATGTCTACACTCTGTTCACTAATTTTCTTGGAAAATTTCTTTTTCTAAAAATATTTATGTTAACATATAATTAGTTTATTGTTATTAATTTTAAAGGCATGAAAATATTTTTAAATGTTTCAATAAAAATTTCTAGTATGATAAATACATATGTATGTATGTATTTATGTATGTATGTATAGCATGTATAAACTAAAGTTCTTTGGGGTTTTCAATATATTTTAAGAGTGCAAAGGGAATGTGAGATCAAAAGTTTGTAGAAACGTTGCATTGAGGTTTATTTAGCACTCAGGTAACAATCTTAAGTGGATTTTCTTTGTCAGTGGGTGGTGACTTTTATCTATGAAATCATTCACCAATCCAAACTCCTTCCATCTTGTATAATAGTTTCTATATGCTCTAGGGCCTCTTGTCACATGCATTTAGCAAGCAAAACGAGTAAGAAATGTTAGGGAAAATGTGCCCATTTCTTGAACGTCTTGTCAGGAAAGAAGCAGACATCATTTCCACTCATTCTGTTGTTGAGAACTCATGTAATCCATCCAGCTGCAAGAGGGCTAGGGCTAGAGATGTAGTCTTTAATGGGGCAGCCATTTTCCTGCTACAGAGGTTATTTATGAAAGAGGATAACTGATTTTGGTAAATAATTAGCGGAAGTATGGTTAAAATAGCACTATTTTATGTTATTCTATTGAATAGAAAATCCAAACTGGAATATTCTTGAACATTTTAATGACAAAGGTCATGCCTTATTCATATTTCAATATTCTAAACCTGAATGCCATACTTGGTAGAGTAAGGCTAATTATGTTTGTGGAATGAGTGGCAGACCCACTGATGAATGAATGTTACCTTAATGCAATAAAAATGTTAACTTAATGTAATAAAATTTTTATTGCATTAAGTAAACTGACTGCTATAAAATTTACAAAAAGATAGTAGTAATAAATATTTTTTGTGTGTTTTCTTCTCTATTGAGAAGTATTATCTTCAAACTGGAAAGCATTACATTTTTGGATGATAAAATTGAGAGAACAAGTTATGATATTGAGATGGGGGACTTGATGGGTTGAATTTATTCCCTGAAATTGATAAGATTGTATTCAATTGGAACACATAAAACCTTGCTTTTGGGTTTGAACAACTCACTACAAAGGTAGTAAAATACCAGTTTTAATACTAGTTCAAGTAAAAATTTCTTTAAGTTAGTTCATCACAAGTTCAGTATGAGTTGAGGTATGAAATGACTGCTGCAAGATACACTAAATAAGAGTTTAGGCAGAGTTAATATAGGTAACACTAAATTTGGAATATAAATACTTCCATTGTATTCTGCAATTTCTGACCCCTTCTGGAATATTAGGTCATTCTGGACCCAAAATTTAAAGAGCAAATTTGACAAATAGAAGAACAACCATCCATGTTGTCAAGAGGCCTAAAAATCAAGTTTGTAGGAGGGACAATTTTAGACTTAGGGACATTTATCATTGAAAAATGAACATGCAAGGTGCAACAGGATAACTTTTATAAATATTTGAAAGGTGTTGATGAGAAAAGGGATTAGATTTATTCTCTAGGTAGATTTTTAGAGTGGAGCAGCGTTCTCAGTCTCAGCACTGAAGACATTTTTGTGTGGATAATGCTTTGATGGGCTCAGGGGGATGTCGTCTATTGCAGGGTGTTTCGCAGCATCACTGACCTCTCTCCACTAGGTGCCAGTAGCACCTCTGGACAAGCCAAATGTCCTTGGGTGGGCAAATCCCCACCCTTTGCTCCTTTGGTTGAGAACCAGTGGGGTAAAACAATAAACAAATACTAATGCGTACTAATGAGTATCAGTACATCTTCAATGTACAGAACTTCTCAGTTAGATCTCTCCACAGTGGCATCTCTGCCCTGTGCAGTGGTTGGGCATCTCATTACTAGATTTGCTGAGCAAAAGCTTCTTGATTATGTATCAAATATATTATTGAATGAATGTATTTTTTTGATGTTAGGTTAGATTATTTATAAATTCACATTCAACTTTATATTCTTTGATTTGATGACTCGGTACAGATTATAATCTGCTTCTTGGAGGTTACCTATTGGTAAACATACCTTTGATTAATATCACATATAGATGCTAAATATCTTTAACTATGTTACGAAAATTAATCACAACCATTACATATTATTCAATGGAAGAAATATAGCATCAGTCTAAGGTCATACCACCCTGAACGCGCCCGATCTCATCTGATCTCAGAAGCTAAGCATTGTCAGGCCTGGTTAGTACTTGGATGGGAGAAATATAGCATCGATCTAAAAGTATGAAGTGGAAGGACACTTGAATCATGAGGGCTTGTACTTTTCCTGCTTCCATGACCCTGGGTATTTTCCTCAACTTTCATTGCCTAAATTCCTCATTATTAACTGGGGAAAAGAGTCTAGGTCCTCAGTACTTGCCCCAATTTTTTGAGAGTTAAGTGAGATAACACTTGTGAAAATACTTGGAAATACATGCAGTAGTATATAAAACCATTAAAATAAAATTATTCAATTGCTTCTGTTGTTTTGCTCAATATTTTATTTGAATTTCTTACTTCTCAGTAATAATAAATGTTACAAATCATCAGATATTATACTCAAACAGTTTTTAAAGAAAATATGGTTCTCATACACCTTTAAAGATGACTGTTCTAATGCACAATATTATGTTGTAGAGAACCTATTTTTCATGAGTTGGATAAGATGTGAAATCAGAGGTTCTGAGGACACTCTTAATAGCCTCTGGGTTTAATACAGCCTTCAGATTTGCACCTATCGTGAACATGGTTACCACACAGATCTAAGGCAATGCATGGCAGTGTTAGCCCTTACAAGGCCAGAGGGCACACAGGTGTTTATATTGGCAATTTAATTGCATTGGCCATTGAGCTGATCAGCATGTTCCAGACCTTGTTTTAAATAACCTGTGAGAAAGAACATACTTTGTTCTGTCTGGCCACTAATTTTTCAGCTGGTTATAAATCACTGCTACTATGAGAAAAAATAGGCTTTCTTATTTAGCTCTGCCTGTGACATTTCTTTACTAATTTTTATTTTGAGAGACGTATAGAATTTTATTAGGGTGAAGAAGGGAACAACAGACAGATGGGCTGTCAAGCTTGGTATATAAAAATGCGTATAGAGGCCTGACTGGTAATATCTTCTAGCCCAAGACATGTTCTTGAGTAAATTATTTAGAGTTTACATATGAAAGATCTCTTTGAGATCGGTTTTCCACTTGTGACCTGACAGCTTATAAATGAACATTTAGTGTATATTTTTAATTTATCGGGGTGACATTTGTTAGTAAAATTACATAGATTTCAGGTGTACAATTCTGTATTACATCATCTATAAATCCCATTGTGTGTTCACCACCCAGAATCAGTTCTCCTTCCATCACCATATATTTGATCCCCCTTACCCTCATCTTCCCCTCCCCCCTTACCCTCTGGTAACCACTAAACTATTGTCTGTGTCTATGAATTTTGTTTCTCATTTGTTTGTCTTGTTCTTTTGTTGTTTTTGATTTATATACCACATATCAGTGAAATCATAGGGTTCTCTGCTTTTTCTGTCTGACTTATTTCACTTAGCATTATACTCTCAAGATCCATCCATGTTGTCACAAATGTTCCTATATCATCTTTTCTTACTGCCGAATAGTATTTCATGGTGTATATATACCACAACTTCTTTATCCATTCATCTATTGAAGGACATTTTGGTTGTTTCCATGTCTTGGCCACTGTAAACAAAGCTGCAATGAACATTGGAGCACACGTGTCTTTATGTATAAATGTTTTCAGATGTTTTTGGTAGATACCCAGGAGAGGGATTGCTGGGTCCTATGGTAATTCTATTCACAATTTTTTGAGGAACCTCCACACTGCCTTCCCTAGCGGTTGCACCAGTCTGCATTCCCACCAACAGTGTATGAGGGTTCCTTTTTCTCCACAGCCTCTCCAACACTTGTTACTATTTTTAGTGTGTTTTTAAAAACCCACTATTTCACATTGATGTATGTGTGTGTAAATGAAAGAAAAGACCTCTCCATTCTTTAATCTCTAAACTCTCCTTACTAATGGATTATAGGACTTCTCTGTGGCATCTGTTTTGTAAGAGTGGTGATCGCTGTTACTGAACGTCACTCAAAAATAATTTATCATTTGCTGTTGATTATTTACTTATAATTGTAGTATATATTCTGTATGCCTGTGTATCTGTCCCTCTTTATCTTTTTATCTCATCTTCAAATTTTGCTATAATGATCATTCTTATTTGAAGAGCATATGATTTATGATTGTACTACAATGTAAGCAAGAATTTTCAAATTATGGTGATAGAATGATTCATTTTATGTTTGATTTTTGTTAGATATAGCAGTTCACATTGTGAACTTTTTTTTAAATTTGGAGTAATCATCAATTTGTAATTCTTTTGGAAATGATGAAAATGTAAGACTTGAGTTGAATATTCTCCAAGATCATAATATTTGGCAGATTTATTTCATTGTTATGTTTTAATTACTAACTCTTGACTGAACTAATCATAAAGGAAACAAACCTATTAAAAGCTTGATTATGTTTCTCAGATTCGAAACTTTTGTTTTCATTTTGTCACTGATTTATATTTTTCCTTTGTTATTACAAAACACTTTAAAGAAAAAATATCTCAAAATTTCAATAACTGAACACTACTATTTTTAAAATATTCCTTTTTAGTCTTTGTTTTGTGAACATTCTCATATGACTGTATTCCTTTTCTTTGACTTATATACTATTTTTAATGTTTCTATAATTATTGTTGTCAGTAACTACATAGTAGTTAGATATTGCACTGTGATTTTCTTAACGATTCCCTATCTTACATTATTTATTATTTATTTTTTTTTTACTATTTTTGATAATGCTGTAACAATTATCTTTGCCTGGATAGCTGTTTTTTTCTCTGCTGAATTAATTACTTTTGAAAATATTATGACTTCTTAAACTTATTATCATTTTGTAGCCAGGAACAGTCAGGGACACAATTTTATAGTTCCACAGTTGTATATAAATGTATTAATTTTACCGCATCATGAAAATTCAGTGTCAATATTTTAACTTTTTTCATTTTAATAGATATAAAAGTATACCTTAAGGATGCTTTCATTTTCATATCTTTTATTTTATCAAATGAAGACTAAATATTTTTCAAATTTTAAATAATATTTTGTATTTCTGCCAGTGTGAATTGTTTCTGGGACCTTGAGCATACTTGGAGAATTTACTTCAGCTCTTTATTCTTATTGGTGCTGATACTTTGTTTTTCATATTAATCAAGTATTTTATCAAACTAGTTTTAAAAGGAAGCTGGAGACTAAGGATAGAAATTTGATAGAAACAATGGAGCTTTGGAGGTTTGAGCAGTGGCACTATCATAACAGTCTGGTCCACTGCTGCTTTCAGGACATGGACTATGCATTCCTGGTGAGCACGAACCAGAATACCCAACATGAGGAATCCTCCAAAATGGAGCTCAGGATTGCAGTAGGAGAGGGGTTGAGTGCTGAAGGGACCCAAATGGTAAGTGTTTGCATGGCACTTTTGCTGATTCGGCCTGGCCTATTCTTAAATTCTGTGTTTTTTTTTTGTTTGTTTGTTTGTTTTTGCTTATGAAGGAATTATTAGTTTCTCAACAATTGAAGTGCACTAACAACACTCCAAGGGAACTAAGCTTTCTTTCCATTCCTAAATTTCTCCTACATTTTGAATAGAAGATGTAAATAGTTTAAGAATGCTGACCAATCGTCTATTTCAAGTCTTTTTAAAAATATCATTTTATTACACCAAATAACTATTGGATGTTTGCTCTAATGAAATTAGTATCAGAAGGGGTGGAAGGTGATTATTTCAGTTGTCAATTCACATGGAAGATTTGTTTTCCACTTGGTGTATTTTTATTTATGGGTCTAACCTTGGTTATTGTATTTGGTTCCTATGGCTGCTGTAACAAATTACCACAAATTTGTGGTTTAACACAACATAAATTTATTATTTTATAATTCTAGTGGTCCGAAGTCTGAAATGGGTCTCTGTGGGCTAAAATTAAGGTGTCAGCAGAGCTGGTTCCTTCTGAAAACTCTAGAGGAAAATCCTTTTCTTTGTCTTTTCTAAAATCCAAAAGCTACTCAAAACTTGACACTTTTTGGCTTGTAGCCACTTCTGTCTTCAAAGCCAGCAATGGCTGGTTAAGTCTTTCTCACATTGGATTGCTCTGACACTGACTCTCTGCTTTCCTCTTCCACGTTTAAGGACCCTTGTAATTACATTGGACCTACCTGGATAATCCAGGATAATCTCCCTATTTTAAGGTCAGCTGATTTGCAACCTTAATTCCATCTGCTACCTTAATTCTCCCTTGCCATATAACTACATATTCACATGTTATAGGAATTAGAACATGGGCCTTACTGAAGAGGGGGCTTTATTCTGCCTACCACAGTGATTTATAGAATTTCCCTCCTTCACAGACATTCGTGCTGACATGACTGAATGCTTGTCTTCATTTGGAATTTGCTATAAGGTGTCTCTTCTGTTTATTCATGGGTAGAACTATACGGGTTTCTGCTAAAAATGTTTCCTACTTGAATTCTGCCAGATTCAATATTTATGTTGTTATTAGGATATTAAATATTTGTAATTTTTAAATTATATCATCTACTTAGTTTACCTAAAATTTGTATGATTGTAATTGATAGCCATCTACCCCCGCCTCAACATCTTAATTTTAAGTTAAGTCTCAGAACTACTAGGCAGTTGTATACATATACAATTGTTAGAATTATTACAGTTATTTGAATTGAATTATTTGAATTATTACTTATAAGAAAGTACAAATATGTCAATAGATTTCAAAGTCTTGAAATCTAAGTATTAAACAGAGTGTTTTTTACCATAATAAATCTACTTCTGGAAAAATGTGTTTAAGGAGCAACAGGTATTGATTGTTTACACTTTACAACAGGACATCTTGGTTCATCCTGGTTATTTAATGCTTGAGACATATACATTTAAACCTGAATGAGATAATAAAATAAGGTCAAGACATCTGGAACTAATGTTTAAAATGAGAATGTGAAAAATACTCTGAAATTTCTGACCATTATACCAGGATTTATTACATTATAGACCTGACTTTTAAATGCACCTATCTCTGACAAATCTAGTATTTGAGAGAACTCTAAGAATGATTCTTTAATCTTCATGGTAAAGAAATAATACAATCCAAAGAAACAAAGAAGCAAACCCAAAATTATAATTTCTGGTTATAATCAGGAGCCACTATTATTTCAAGGTCCAACCAAGCTAAACCAAGTAAAATCCACATGTGTTTGTATTTGTTCAATGAATCATTTAAGCACTACTTTTTGTGCATTTAGTATGGACCAGACACTATGGTAGAAAATTGGTGTGCAGATACTGAACATGATCACTACATTCATGAAGTGCACAATTCAAAATGCTATTACTCGTATAATTAATTCAGCCATTGCTGCACGGCCCACCCCAAATGTAGTAGTATAAAAAACAACAATAAACAAAATTGACAAACCTTTAGCCAGACTCATTAAAAAAAAAAGAGAGAAGACTCAAATTAATAAAATCAGAAATGAAAGAGAAGTGACAACAGACATCACAGAAATACAAAAAAAAAAAAATTAAGAAATTACTATGAGCAACTATATGCCGACAAATTTGACAATCTAGAAGAAATGGACAATTTTCTAGAGGTGTACAACCTTCCAAGGCTAACTCAAGAAGAAACAGAAAACCTGAATAGACTGATTACCATCAGGGAAATTGAATCAGTAATCAACAATCTCCCAACAAACAAAAGCCCTGGACCAGATGGCTTTACAGGTGAATTTCACAAAACGTTCAAAAAAGAATTATCACCTATTCTCCTCAACCTCTTCCAAAAAACCCAGAAGAAGGGAAGACTCGCAAACACTTTTTACGAAGCCACTATCACCCTGATACCAAAATCAGACAAAGATACCACAATAAAAGAAAACTACAGGCCAATGTCGCTAATGAACATAGATGCAGAAATCCTCAATAAATATTAGCGAACATAATTCAGCAATACATTAAAAAGATCATACATCATGATCAAGTGGGATTCATCCCTGGTATGCAAGGGTGGTTCAACATTGCAAATCAATTAATGTGATACACCATATTAACAAAATGAAAAATAAAAATCACATGATCATATCAATAGATGCAGAAAAAGCATTTGATAAAATCCAGCAGCCATTTATGATAAAAACCCTTAAGAAAGTGGGAATAGAGGGATCATATCTCAACATAATAAAGGCCATATATGACAAACCCACAGCTAACATCATACTCAATGGGGAAAAGCTAAAACCATTCCCCCTAAGATCAGGAACAAGGCAAGGTTGCCCATTATCTCCACTTCTATTCAACATAGTGCTGGTAGTTCTAGCCACAGTAATCAGACAAGAAAAAGAAATAAAAGGCATTCAAATTGGTAAGGAGGAAGTAAAGTTATCATTATATGCAGATGATATGATACTATATGTAGAGAACCCTAAAGACTCCACCAAAAAACTATTAGAGCTGATAGATGAATTTAGTAAAGTAGCAGGATACAAAATTAATATTCAGAAATCAGTTTCATTTGTATATACCAATAATAAAACATCAGAAGGAGAAATTAAAAAAGCAATCGCATTTACAATTGCTCCAAAGACTATAAAATACCTCGGAATAAATTTAACCAAAGAAGTAAAAGATCTGTACTCAGAAAATTATAAGACACTGAAGAAAGAAATGAAAGAAGATATAAATCAATGGAAACACATACCATGTTCATGGATTGGAAGAATTAATATAGTTAAAATGTCCATACTGCCTAAAGCAATATACATATTCAACGCAATTCCTATCAAACTACCAACGACGTTTTTCACAGAAATAGAACATATAATCCTAAAATTTATATGGGACCATAAAAGACCCCAAATAGCCTCAGCAATCTTGAGAAATAAGAACAAAGTGGGAGGTATAACAATACCTGACTTCAAATTATACTACAAGGCTACAGTAACCAAAACAGCATGGTAACCAACAGTAACCAAAACTTGCATAAAAACAGAGACATACATCAATGGAATAGAATAGAGAGTCCAGAGATAAATCCATGCCCATATGGCCATTTAATCTACGACAATGGAAGCAAGAATGTACGATGCGATAAAGACAGTCTATTCAATAAATGGTGCTGGGAAACCTGGACAGACACATGCAAAAAAATAAACCTGGACAACCTCCTTACACCATGTACAAAAATAAATTCAAAACGGCTTAAAGACTTAAATATAAGATCTGAAACCATAAAATACCTAAAAGAAAATATAGGAAGAAACCTCACAGACATTACCCAGGGTAGGATTTTACTGATATATCTCCTCGTGCGAGGGAAGTAAGAGAAAAAATAAACACATGGGATTACATCAAACTAAAAAGTTTTTTCACAGCAAAGGAAACCATCAATAAAACAAAAAGGGATCCTACTGAATGGGAAAAGATATTTGCCACTGATATATCTGATAAGGGGTTAATATCACAAATCTATAAAAAACTCACTCAACTCAATTCCCAAAAAAAAAAACTAATTAAAAAATGGGCAGAGGACTTGAAGAGACATTTTTCTAAAAAGGACATACAGATGGCAAACAGACATGTGAAGAAATGCTCAACCTCACTAACCATCAAAGAAATGCAAAAAAAAAAAAAAAAACACACAATGAGATACTACCTCACCCCAGTCAAAATAGCTATCATCAATAAATCAACAAACAACAAGTGCTGGCGAGGATGTGGAGAAAAGGGAACGCTTGTACACTGTTGGTGGATTGCAGATTTGTGCAGCCATTATGGAAAACAATATGGAGGTATCTCAAAAATCTGAAAATGGAACTACCTTATGATCCAGCAATTCCACTACTAGGTGTCTATCCAGAGAAACCCAAAACTCCAATTAAAAAATCTTTATGCACTCCTATGTTTATTGCAGCACTATACACAATAGCCAAGACATGGAAACAACCTAAATGCCCATTGGTAGATGACTGGATTAAGAAACTGTGGTACAGTTATACAATGGAGTATTACGCAGCCGTAAAGAAGAAAGAAATCTTACTATTTGCAACAACATGGATGGACCTAGAGAACATTATGTTAAGTGAAATAAGTCAGACAGAGAAAGATAAGTACCATATGATCTCACTTATATGCGGAATCTAAAGAAGAGAATACTGAATTAACTAATCAGAAACAGTTTTGGAGCCAGAGGAAAAACAGAGGGTTGTCAGATGGGTGGGGGGAGGGGATAATGGGGAAGGTGAATGGATTAAAAAACAGTCGGTAACCACAAGATGGCCACGGGGTTTTGAAAATTAATTTGGGGAACATAATCAATAATGTTGTAAAGATTTTGTAGGGTATCCTATGGACACGTGTCCCATTTGGGAGACCACCTCAGGGAAGATGTAGATGCCTGATCACTGTAATGTACACCTGAAGCTGAACAATAATGAATGCCAACTATAATTTTATATATGTATGTATACATATGTATGTATATACTTACAAGAGGCGCAGTACAGCATTGGGAGTGGAGACAGTGGAAATGTGATGGCTCGGTGCGATGTTAGAGAGATAATGGATGGGGGGAGGGGGGTCCACAGTGTGAGGGATATAAATGATAAACGTCTAAGTATTACTTTGTCTTGTGCACCTGAAACTAGTAAATATATATATATATATATATATATATATATATATATATATATATATATATATGGGTGTGTGTGTGTGTATATATATATATATATATATATATATATATATATATATATAAAACAACAATAGTTAATTATCATCATTATGCTTCAGTGTTCTGGGAGTTGACTGGCCTCAGCTAGGCAGTCTTCACTTGGGTTCTTTTATGTGGTGGCTTTCAGGTAGGGCTGGGACTGGAGTTATCTGGGAGGCTTCCTCACCTTCGAGTCTGGTGGTTAATTCTGGTTATCAGATAGAGCCTCAGCTGACCTAGCCTTGGATGTCACTTCTAATAGTGTCACCTCCACTGTACTTTGTTGATTGAAGCAGTCACAAGGAGTACCGTGCAGTAACAAGAGCATATGGAGATATTGTTATAAGCCATCTTTGAAAAATACAGCTACCATCCTATTTAATTTTGTATGTGGTGTACTTGAGAATATTTGTGCTACATGCAGAAAATGGGTTTACAGGGATTACTTTGATAGCCACACATGAGATTAATAGAGGATAGAAATGAGGAAGGAAAGACTAGAAAACAATTTAGAGCTAAGTGCAAGATAAAATGGAATGGAAAGCTTGCACCTAAAACATTCTGTTGGAAAAACAGCAGAACTTAATTACTATTGGATCTGAAGCATGAATTAGAAGATTTAAAATGATTCTAAGACGTTAATTCTGGGTTTCTGGAATAATAGTTATGACAACAACAGAAGTGGGTATGTTGAAATATGTATCTAATTTATGGGATGCACAGAGGTATTACTTTTGTACACTTGAAGTTTGACATGATGTTTGAGTTTTCAATTATAAATGCCTTGTATGTGAAATGCAGGGTGATATAACATACATTAAAATAGCTTCAGTGACACATATAAGGGATGGAAGTATGTATTGAGATTATAAATATAGGAAGGAGAATTTAACCCATAACATAGAATACTTTATCTGAGGGAATAATAGAGAAAGAGATGAGCCTAAGCTTATGGACTAAGTCTGGGGCTTTCTACAGTTAAATACGTAGAAAAAAAAATGTGTGAGAATTTATAAGAACTTTAATTTTATAATTTGTGGCCAAATATTTGGATTTTTACAACTTGAGGTCTGCAGCTGTTTTCAGAGCATAACTTTGCCCTTTTGGGCTCAGGAACTGCCTGCAGAAGCAGCAGCGTCTCTGTGCTGATTGTATTGTTTGATAAATTGTACTCCTTGCATTATTCTTAAATAATATTTCCTGTACTATGTTTGTGTGATCAAAGACAGCCTTTTTGTTCTACATGCCTGGGCTGAAACTCGGATTTGTTCAATTTAGATAAATGTTTAATCTATATTAACCCATTGTTCTCACCTCACAACCCCACTTGCTTGAGCACGGAGTCAGGGACCCTTTGAAAGTCCAGTTGCCTCCACCAATCAGAAAACAAAAGATGTGAGTTTATGGTCTTGTTTCCCCTAGCAACCCATCTCTTTGATCAACAGCTCCTTACAACTTTTGCCTTTATAAATCCTTCAGTCTCTCCTTCATTTTGGATCATATTCTCAGTTCATTCCCAGGGCTATGTTTTCTGGTTTGAAAATCATCTGAATAAACACTTTAAAGTTCTTTATAAAAAGGTATCTCTGGACTTTTGTTTTCATGTGTTTCATTGGAAAACTATGTGTTATCTGTAGCACACCTTCCTAGGTAATCAGATGCTAGCCCTGTTCACTGTCTTTAAGCTACTTTGCAACTCTTCATAAGTTGTAGATAAGTGATAGATATGCAAATGCTTTCCTGTGATTTTAATCTACCTCTTGTCTAAGGAGAAACCAGTTTTATTTTTATTTGCATTTTATCTGAACATTCCTTTATATAAATTTGTACTGTTTTGACTTTACTTTTGAATCTGTTATATCATCTATCTTGAGCCCTCATATAATATGAATAGAAAAAATTCTTTAATATGTGTTCATGTTTATATTTCTGCGTTGTTAAAAATTATTCTTACACTTGTTAAAACAGTAAGGAAGACTTTATGCAGGACTATTGCGATAAGTGTCAAGACTATTTCAATAGGGTAGAGAAATCAGGCTCAGCTCCTAAAACAGGGACAAGTAGAGATTTATAGCCAAGGAATAGGTTGAGAGGGATCAGTGGATGGAAATATTACTAAGAGGAGATACTATGAAGGGTAGGGAGAATTCTTGTTAAGCTGACCTAACTCGATTCTTGCTAAGAGCAGGACAGGATGATTAGATATCACTTGGGGGGTGGTGGGGAATGAGGAAAATTGATGAGATATTGAGGGTGATCATGCATCAAGGATTGGAGGATTCTCTCTAAATTGGCTTAGCAGGATTTTTTGATGTAACTGGGCTAGGCAGGCTTGAGGAAGGGCAAGTTGTAAAGAGGACTTAGAGGTATTTGAATAAAGTTTAGTCAAGGAAATCATGATTTTACTTTTTTTTCTGAAAAATATCTTAGCAGATGATAGAAGGATAGTCTGCCTGGCAGAAGAAGGACCTAAAGTTGTGTAATGATGAAGAAATTTAATCTAGAGGTTAACAAAGAAAAAACAAAACAATGTATGTCTTGCCTCTTGACAAATTATGATAATTCTTTGAACATCTGTTTCTCATTAATAGACTTACAAGGTAATAATAATAATGTCTACTTTACAGAGTAATATACAACTAAATGCAGTGATGTGGGAGATATTTTCCATATTGGTGAGTGTTATGTTATCATGAAGTTATGACTACATTTTAGGAGTAAAAAGAAGGGAGTGTTTCAAAAGAGCCATGGAATAGGAACATGGTAGAGACTGCTAATTGCCCTTTAATAACCATTCCCTCCTTCCTCTGTTGTAGAACTTGGACTTTTAGTTGGATGAATTACTACCCACTCATAGTCTGCACCTCCCACCCTCTTTGATCACCTAGTATGACTGTGGGATTTTGTTATTGTCATAAGAAATGAGCAGAAGTGTGGTGTATATTTTCGGAGTTGTTTTAAAAATTCTAATTTTTTAACTATAGCTGAACTTGCTATAAGCAAGTTGAACTTGCTTTGTAATTTAGTCACTTTTGTCAAAAGTGCTCTGTATTCACATAGACTATGCCCTTTCAGAATTTTTTCTACTACAATGTGGTTACTGCAAATTTCATAGCTATCTTTTCTTAGTTTGTATTTCCTTTGACTTTTATTTCACACTACTGTTATCAACTGACCTATGTTCCATAACCAGGGGCATTTAAAGAAATGTGCAATGTCAAGAGAACAAAGAGAACAGGGGATTTTATCTTTAAGTCACAATTTGCTCTGAAATCCTGAAATTTGCTCTGAAATCTTTCAGTTTTGAAAAAACATAGCAAAACTGCATAAAAATTAATTTTCAACTTTACTATTTATTTAACATACTTTTTAAAAAGGCCCTAAATTTTATTTTTACTCAGTTTGAACTCATTAGAGTGAATATGAGTAATGTAAATCATTTAGTCAAGTGTCCATTTATGGCCCAGAAAAATCCATAGAGTTTTCATAAAGACCCAGAGAATTGTGCAATAATGCACACACTCATGTGAGATATATTTTAAAACCTTAATGAAACAAGTCTTGGACATTTCTGCTAGACAACTCTCCCCCTCCTAGCTACCTCCCCATAAAGTAAAATCCAACAAATAATTATATAAAAATCCTCTGGTTCAATTATCATTGGCCATGGTTGAGAAAATTTTACTGAATTTGTCTACACTTCCCCAAAAAAGTTTCCCCTGTCAAGATGGCTTCATTTTATAAATCCAGGTAGGATATATTATCCTTATTTCCTTCTAAAATTTTTATTCTCTTGATATTTTTATTGTTGCTGTGCATTCAAGTTAAGAAAGAATCTCAGATTCTGTGTTTCTATTGGCAAGGTCAACAGGATCGAAGAATTTGGTTTGTTTTGGTTATGTTCTAATTAACATAAATATGAATATATTGATTGCTTCACTAGTACTTGTGTTTAATGCATCAGTTCACTGAGACTTACCTTAAAAGAGCATATTTTCCTTTTTCACAGTCTCCCTCCATGATAGGGAATGTAAATGTCTGAGTCAGAAACAAGCCCTGAAAGTGCTTCTGAAAATTTACTTTTAATACCCATTAGTATATGAACTCATTTCAACTTGGGAAAGATATTAGAGAAAAGCAATATGGATTCATTTATAATGATTTCCTTGCTTTAGGAAAGCATTAACTTTGGAAACTAAGAGATTAGGATGACTAAATTTCTCCTTAAAATAGCTCACAATTAGGGAGAATTATGAGCTGGACAAAAGATACTAGTTCTAAATGGAGAGGACATGAGTGGAGGTTTAATCTAGTCATAATTAGATCATAGAACCAGATATGGGCTAAAACCTAGTTCACTTGAGGCTTTTCTGATGCACTACACAATGTTTTCCCTTGTATAAATACACATAAATTTAAAAATCAGAGTTCTCCCACCTTTTTTCTAATTCTGACCAGTTCTCTTGATTATACCATATTTGCAGTTTCCTCACTGACCTCCTGCTGCACTTTGCCTACCATGTCACTTTCCTAGGAGGTATCATTTATGAGTTTTTCTGGCCACCTGCTTATTAAATAAACAGAACTTCTTTTTTTAATTCTTAAAATTGGTAATTACAATTGACATTTAATATTGTATTAGTTTCAAGTGTACAGCATAGTGGTTAGACATTTATGTAACTTACAAAATGATCCCTTGATAAGTCTAGTACCCACTTGACAACAGTATACCATATTTTGCCATGTATAGTGCACACTTTTTGGCCCAAATTTGTGAGGGAAAAATAAGGATGTGAATTATACATTGGTAGTACTGATTCCATATCTATATAAATGTTTTTAATTCTTTTATTTATGCTAATGAGTTAAAAGTGTAACTCTAGAAATCAATAACAATATCTGTATGCAAAATAATATTCTGGAATATGATAACCAGCTTTGCTGAACTTACAACAAACTTGCAACTACGCAGAGTTCTTGGCCTTCTATGATGCATAAATATCGTAAATTTGTTACCGGTACATAAAATTTCTTGTACCTTGTATCTGTTCTTGTGTTTTGTAATTATTTGTTACATAAAATTTCTTGTGCCTTAATATGTAAAAAAATAATGCTAAAATTCCTTTGTAATACAGAAAACAAGTACCTAAATGTAAACAAATAAAAATTTGAATTAAAAAATTAAAATAAAATATATTTTTTTCCAGACAGTTTGGGCAAAACACATGGGTGTGCGTTACATATGGCAAAATACATTGTCTTGTTAAGAAAAATAATGGTAGGTAGTCTTAGTTCCCTGGCATCTTATTATCTCCATATATTAATTTATCAAATGTTCCTTGAGAACAGACACAGTACAAGGCCCCTAATCTCCAATAGTTTACAGTCAGGTTGCAGAGATAGGCCATATATACACAAAAGGTAATTAAGGGATAAACATGTGACAGATGGGATGGAGCTGAGAGGACTTGTACATCTGGGCCTCAGTGAGAGGCCCAGAAGGGGAGCAGTGATATGGGCCGCGCTATCTGTTGGGCAAGACTGTCAGGTTGGGGATAAGCCAGGGTGAGAAAATAGAGGATTCTGGCAGGAAGGAAGGGGTTATTTTGGAGAGGAGGAAGTAATTAGATCAGAGTGAAATGACATTCTAAATATGTAAGTCTGATGGACCCATCTCCCCGGTTCTCACTCCAAACTGACCCAAACTGCTTTCCCAAGGGGACAATGCAAGCACAAAGTAAAATGAAATTAGTCATGAGCCACAGGCTGCCAGACAGAGAAACTGAGTGTAAGCTTAGTGAGGAGATGGTCCAGACTGTGGAGCCTTATCTCAACATTCTGGAAGAATATATTTGTGAATATGTCTCCACCATGAAGTTTCAATTACTGTGTTGGGTTTTAAATTGTGCCATGACACACCTCATTGTATATCTGGCTTTAGTGAAATGCCATTTGCAAGTAAGTTGTCCAATGTGCAAGGGCATATTTAATAGTTTTTTTTAGTTATGATGAATAAGATAGTGTTAAGAATTTGGCTAATGGGTGGGCTCTAAGCAGGGACTTGGCAAATTTGATTTTTAAAAGCCTTTGAAGACTAAAAAAAAAGCGTGTTTGGAGAGGATATGTATCTCTGATACACATTATTTTATTTTGCTTCTTCTTTCAGTGCTGGAGTTTTTACTGACTTAGCCCTGCCTCCAGTGGAAGCTGGTAAGGTGGGATTTCAAACCAAGTGAGGAAATGCTGACGTTATTAGAGATGCTGCTTCTAAAAAGAATAAAGAAAGAATTAAATGGTTTCTCATGAATGAGATAGATAAATATGGACCAGGATGAAGTTGTCTGCTTAGGATATACTGTTGAAATATTGTAGACATTTGCTGACTTTTAAGCCTTGAAATAATGTTCAAAGACAGAATAGCTGGTTGTAGAATTTGAAGCAGGTTCTTTAACTGGGGTGCTATTGTCTTTCACCCTAGTGATTCTGTAGCATCTGTTGTGCATAAAGACAGCATCACTCAACTGCTCCAGAAGCTTGGACATAAAGGGTGGATGGGGCTTCTTAGGTATCATCATGACAGGGACTCTGACTATGATTCCTCAGGAATTCAGAAGGATTCCCCAGCTTCTTTGTCTTATACCACCTGAGATTGTAGTGTTTGAAGGGGCAGCATGCTTTCCCTGAGGAAATAAGTCAAGACAAATATAGACTGAGTTGCTTGCTGGATAGTGTTGAAAGAAGTACACAAATAACATTCATACATTTAACTATATAGGAAACTTCCTACTACTGGTATTAACCGTGTGTGATGTGAGGGTTTCAAATGTATTTGTTAACAGAAATCAATTATAATGAGTTGTCTGTGTTGTGATAATTACTTAGAGCTCATTATGTAAAGATAATGTATTGAATCTGAAAATAGTTAGAAAGAACTAAGTTTGCTATTTAAGACCTGTTAAGGAGACGGTGGAAGAGAATCTCTTTAAAGTTGAACATTCTGATTCCTACTCAATTGTCAGATTTCCAAGTGTTTTCACTTAACACAATTCCAAATTTTTTATAACCTTTTAAAAGTTACTAAAACTCTGGCTTACTGTATGAGATTTTTATAGGAGTTCTTGGTATGAAGTTTTTTTTTTTTCAAGAAGAGTAAAATATAAATAAACTTGGCCCTTGCTAGAACAAAACATGTTTAATAAAATGTGGTATTTTATAGTGCCTTAATAAGTTAGTAGGTATCAGCAGATATTCACCATAATAGAATGAACTAAAAAGTTTCAAATGAATAATTAGGAGGACTAAACAGAAAACTGAAAGGGAGCCACGTGCAAACCTGACAATAGAATCTAGCTCTAACCACATAAGTCTTTCTGTGTATCTGTGGAAGAGTGTTTTCAATATTATGAGCATAAATGATAAAAGAGTTCATTACTGAGAGACCAGAAGAAAATTCATAATATTCTTAATTCGATGTAACAAGCAGGGCCAACTATTATTTGGAGGATATAGGTAATTAAAGTGGCACAAAATCACAAGGCATTTTATTTTCAGATAGTTGATAGAGAATTAAAGTAATTTAACCTAAATTGTAACTTTATTATAAATGTTTAGTTTAGAGACAATAATTAGAAGATAACACAGAAGTAATATAAAAGTCAAGATAAAGATAATTGCACTAAATTCTTCCACTTTAAAGGAAGTCATGGGTGAGAGCTTTTATATCAACCTCTAAAATAAAATATCAATACAGTAATATAAAACAGAAACTAGAGCCATGTTGTACATACTGGTTAAAATAAAGCCTAAGGGACTGTAGGGAGATAATGTGAAATGGTGGTTCTGAGAGAATTAAGTTCAATAAATATAGCAGCAACTTATTAGGTATTTCATCTAAGGCTAATCTATTATTTAATATTTTGAGCCCCATTTCCTCATCTTTGAGGTGATAGCAATAATAATAACTATTTAGGTATGTTTTGTGAAGGTTACATGAGATGACATCACATAATATGTGCACAACAAATGGTAACAAATAGTCAAAATTATTAAAGAAAGATACAATATATGATTCTGAAAATATGGTCTTTTGAGGGTAGTGTAATTTCCATATAATAAGCTAAACCCACAGTTTTGATGAGTTTGGACACATGTGTACCTTCAACCACAAAACCAATCAGAATAAACATTTCCAATATCCCCAAATTTCCCTCATGCTCTTTTTGAAGCTAATCTCCAACTCTTCCCTTGCCCCTGGCACTGGCTGATTTGCTTTCTGA
Organism: Rhinolophus hipposideros; assembly: GCF_964194185.1. Classification (NCBI taxonomy): domain Eukaryota; kingdom Metazoa; phylum Chordata; class Mammalia; order Chiroptera; family Rhinolophidae; genus Rhinolophus; species Rhinolophus hipposideros. The sequence continues at coordinate 43,973,641 of NC_138063.1, forward strand.
CATTATAGTTTCAATTTTCCTGTTTTATAGTGTCATATAAATGGAATCATACACTATGGACTCCTTTGTGTCTGGCTTCTTTCACTCAGCATAATGTTTTGTGATTCATTCATCTGTGTATCAGTTGTTTCTTGTCCTTTATAGTCAAGAGAATTCCTTTTTATGAATATGTGTTAGGTGCCATCCAGTCAGCTCTGATTCCTGGTGACTGTGTGTGAGTGACTTCCACAATATCCTGCCCTCAACTGCTCTGCTCAGCTCCTGTAGACTCATGCCTGCGGTTTCTTTTATGGAGTCAATCTATCTTATTCATATTTGGTCTTCCTCGTTTCCTGCTGCCTTCTATTTTTCCCAGCATCATTCCCAATTAAATGTTAATGGGCATTTTAGTTATCTCTCTCTCTCTCTCTCTCTCTCTCTCTCTTTCTCTCTCTCTCCATACATATATATATATATATATATATATATATATATAATTTTTTTTCCCTTCTTTTGGTCAAAGATAAAATGATCAAGGAGTGAAATTTCTGGGTGCACTTTATAAAAATGTTTCACTTTATAAGAAATGTTTCACTTTATGAGCAATGGTCAAACTCGACTCTGGTTGTGAACACACAATGTGATATATAGATGATGTTTTACAGAATTGTACACCTGAAATCCATGTAATTTTACTAACAATTGTCACCCCAATAAATTTTTTTTTTAAAAAGAAATGGCCAAACTTGTTTTTCCCCAGTGTTTATACCATCCTGCACTCCCACCATTAGTGTATGAAAGCCCCAACTGCTCCATGCCCTGTCAGTCCTTGATATGGTCAGTTTTCTTGATTCTAGTGGTATCTCATTATGAGCTTAATTTTATTTCCTTGATGACTAATGATATTGAGTATATTTTTCATATGCTGATTATCCACTCATATATCTCCTTTAGAGAAGTGTCTATTCAACTATTTTGTTCAGGACCTAAACCATGAAACCTTGGGTCTGTAGCTTGGCATGACACTATTTGGCTTGATTTGCCTTCTAGGTGAAGTCCTTTGTATTATCCAAAAATGGGAGAAATTTCTATAAAAAGTGACATGGAGCAAAGATAAATCTGAAGTTCTGTCAGTTAAGTAGGAACTGAGCAAATTTTACTGATGCTGGAAACAATGGTTAAGGATTTTAAATTGTAATGGTATCTGGGGAAGATTAGACTCTGATTCATTTATATTGTCATGTTAGACTACTATAATCAATACAAAAGTATACTTAGTGATTCTTTTATAAACACGTTCTGTTGTAAAGTCTTGTGCATTTCCTACATGAGATCCATGTGAAATCTATGTAACATAATTACGCATAGGATGTATCAGAATAAAAAAGAACTAAAGTTGGGAAGAAAAGGAAGACATGGTTTACATTCTCTCCCTGTTTTCATCGTTCCATTTCCCCTGAAGCTCTTCCCCCTCCACTTTTTCCTTCCCCACTCCTTCCCTCCCGAGTGTGGTCAGGAGAATTTATTGGAGAAACTGCAGTTAATTATTGACCTTTTCATTTTTCTCAACTGCAATTAACACAATTTTTGTTGTTGTTGTTGGGGGTGTTAGTTTTATATCCAAAGAGAATATTTTTCAGTAGATCATACTGTTTCCCATGTGTGATAAAACTGACAAATTGCACGTGTGCAAAGCACTATATTGGCTGTTCTGTTTCTGTGAAGGCACTAAAGCAAGTTCATGTATTTTCCTGGGAATGTTAAAATGTCAACTCTGAGTGCTTGCTACAGTATTTGTGCTTACCTAGGTGTATCTGTGACACACACACACACACACACACACAATGTAAGAAGACATGCGTACATTGTTTTTAGTTTGATCATTATAACTGTTTTTGTTTGTTTCTTTGTTTGTTTTTGCATCCAAGGGAAAAATATATTCTTTAAGTAGAAACTTAGATACTCCTCACAGAGGTTGTGCTATAGGGGACTGCTGATGAGATAGATTATCTCACATGGGAATCATTGTCACTGCTGCTGGGCTGGGGGAGTTTAGAACCACTGGCACATTTGGAAATTTTAGTTATGCAGCAGTTAACTGGTCTAAAAATTACACCAACTAATTCTATCTCAAGAGAAATATATTCTGTATTACACCACTTTTATCTGAGTCAAGCCCCATTCTTATCCTCTTCCCTAACAAATTATAGTGCTTCACTCCTGTGTTTGTTTTACTTTATATTAAAAAAAAAAAAGTAGCTATGTGGGAAAATGAGTTAAACTATTTGACTTTTAACTCCAAGTTACAAGGTCTCAGCTTAAGGTCCCATTTATAGGATGATTTATAACATTTAAATTCAAGGATATAAAAAAAACATAAAAGAGAACACGAAGAGATTGAAAACTGAAACTTCCATAATGTTTGCCATTTTCATTTCTTTTTTCAGAAAAATTGATTCCTACTTGAAATTACCCGTACAAAAACTGATATTTACAAATGGCTTTGGATGCAAATGGGTTGTATTATACTTATAGGTAATTATAAAAATGTCTATAGGAGAATTTCAATATCTTATGAAAATAGAACCACGAAATGCTATTGGTTGAGTATAACTTCAAAAGAAAGTGTCTAAAATGTTTTTATTGGCACTTTCATTTTCATATTTTCCCTAAGAATTCAAAGCATATTCTACTTTAGAGAGAAAGATCTGAAACATGCAAGAGGGCATATATTGACACCTCTTCTAAAATGTTTTGTTGTGAAAGATCTATGGGTTAAAAAAAAAAAAAAACACTTTGCTGGAAATTGGTGTTATAATACTGAAGAAGTATAAGCTCATTTCCCTGTGAACTGAATATCCTAGATTTTCAGGGGTTTTCTGGTAATTTTTAAAAATAAATTTATTGGGGTGACATTGGTTCGTAAAATCATATAGGTTTGAAATGTACAATTTTATAATATATCATCTATATATTGCATTGTGTGTTTGCCACCCAAAGGCAATTCTCCTTCCATCACCATATATCAGTTAAGAAGAAATTGTTCTTGTTCATCTTACTCAGTATGTCACTTGTGTCAAAGTTACATTTCTTTTACTTTTGACTACTGATTCCTGGTTCTTATCTGGGCTTTTTGACCTTGATTAGAGATCAAGACATAGACAGGAAAATGATTGGCTCTTCTCTCTCATACCAATAATTGGAGTGATATGACATGAATTACATCTTGAGTGGTAATAATTTCAAATGCTAGCCATTCCTACATTTCTGGCAAATATAAAGCTTTTAGAAAATTGATCCTATTTGTTGTTTTATCTATGTTTTGATTTTTAAAAACTCTTTAAAATTTTCAAGTGAAATGTTTACAGGCAAAATGATAGATGCCTGGGATTTACTTCAGAATACTTCAGTGTGCCGGCAAATGCTTGTTTGACTCAAATCTATTTTCCTACCATGATTTTCTCTCTGTTAAGAAAATATATTTCTCTGGCTTTCTTTCACTCTGGATTCTAGGGAGTTTTGGTCAATGGGAGGTACTGCTGAAAAATTGGAAGGTGGGAAGGATGGGCGAAGCCAGGGTATCCCATTCCAAATCACTCTGCCTCTTGTACATCTCTGGCTGTGAAAGACCTCCTCTGTAGTGCCAAGCCTAAGTGAACAACTACCATAGTTCTAGTAGTGCATCTTCTGATGTTCTAGATTCTACCAGACTGCCCTGACATCTGGGCTCTGATAACAACATCTCTTTCCAGTGTCCTTCCAAACTTAGGGTTAGCTAGGTGGTGTCCATTTCTGTGTTGATTTGAGATCTCCTTGTAAGCTTCTCGGACCTTCTATTACCTGTGTAACCAATCCACTTATACAGTCCTTGTGTTTGAAACAACTGAAGTGTTTTTTTATTTTCTGGCTATACTTAATTGACATATCCGCAAACAAACAAACAGAAAGATGGGAGGAACCTCCAGTTCTGGTATGGTGGTATAAAACCACTCCAGCCAGATTCACTCACTGATAACACTTAGAAACTCAGAAAAAAAAAATAAGCAAACAACATGAAGACTCTAAAAATAACCTAAAGAAGAAATTTTGCAAGGGGATCACAACTAGGAGAAGTTAAGTGCTTGGGAGTGCTGTTTACTATTTATTTTTTCCTCTGATAGTTTTACCCCAAGGGCAGTCCCCATTCATGAATTTGAACAGTGTAACATGCATCTAAAACTGATACAAATTCCATTTTTCTGAACAGAGGCATCATAAAAAGGATGCTCAGTTGGCCAGAGAGTTTGAGGGAACTCCTGAGAGAGAGAGAGAGAGAGAGAGAGAGAGAGAGAGAGAGAGAGAGAGAGAGAGCCAGAAGATACTTCTTCTCATTCTGTGTATTAACCTGAACTAGTCAAAGACTAACCCCTAAACTGCATGCATGGGACACAACCAAACACAACCAAAGAACTACAGCCAAGGCATGGGGAGCTTAACTGAAATTTGAATCATCTGAACAAGTCTCCTGACTAACACATGCATAGGATAGACTCAAACCAATGTAGCAAAGGTTTTAAAAACTGCACTAGACCAATCCTAAGGCTGAAAATGCAACACTGATAATTATCAAGAATATTTTTTTGCTATAAGATATTTTAACTAACTTTCTTCTTTGGAACACTGCTAGGTTTTGGTCTAGCTGTGTTCCCAGTTTGCCAACTCCAAGACCCTTGAATAAATCTCTATCATTTTTTTCAAAACAAATAAAAACAACAACAGAAAAACATGAAATGGAAATTTGAACTACCCCTACAAAAGACAAAACAGACCTTAAGTTATGAATCTAACCAGGTTGAATGCCTTCTAAAATGCAAACATTAACATTCTCCAGAGGATTACAATAAGACCTAGTACCAATGCAGCATATTTATAATGTCTAACATATAATTAAAAATGACTCAAAATGCAAAGATTGGAAAAATGTGACCAATTCCAAGAGGAAAGGCAGGACACACACAAATACACCAGCCACTAGGGGACACAATGTTTTATCAGACAAGATTGTAAAGCACTTATTACAACTATGCTCCAGGGGTCAAGGAAAATACACTTGATATCACATAGTTATTGTACATAATTGGTATGGGGACAATGATAACTATCAGGATTATAGTTTTGAATTGTTTCTTTTTATTATGGTAAAATATACATGATGCAAAATTTACCATTTTAATTATATTTAAATGTTAGTTCTGTGTCATTAAGATTATTGTGCAATGATCGCCACCATCCACCTCCAAAACATTTTCATCAACCCAAATTAAAACTCTGTACTTATTAAATAATATTAAACAATTAAACACTAGAGATAACTAAGGTGGATATTTTTGTGTATAATTTTTTTAAAGAGCTGACCAGTAGAAATTTGATGTTAACTATTGCAATGGAAAATTGTGATCTTTCATTCAATTTTCAGATTGAAGTTCATAGACCCAGAGCACATTGATTGTAGGTGAGTTGGGAACCCCTTAAAGAATAATCTGGCAATGCCATTAGAAGTATATAAAATAAATACTTTGATCCACCCTTAAAAAGACCTGATGCCATTTTCCAGAATAACTTTGTGGTAAGCAAATAGAACTGGAGTCTGAATTGACATTGGTACTAGGGGACCTAAAACATCATGGTCTTCCAGGTAGACTGGGATCTTGGCCAAGGTTCATTTCAAAGAATACTCCACTGGTCTTTGGGCCCATTTGCAGTTATTTCCTCATATCTTGAATTTATAGTTCAGATATATACAATTAGCAACTGGCAGAAACTTTTGATTTGTAAATGTCTGTCTATGGTATAATGACCATTATAATAGAAAGGGCCCTTTTTGCTACATTCTACACCCTGACCTCTCACTTCTTTCTTAATGTCTCCACTTGCTTGCCTTCCATGCCCCTGATCTTGTGTTCTTATTTATTCTGTCTATGGAGTAATGGCCAAATATAATAGTTGAAGCTCTTGAAAATGTCATCTCCTGTCCTGGCCGTAATGGTTAATGTGAAAGGCTTGGAGAAAGGATTAGTCCTTCAAGCAGAATGAACAGCCAGTGTAAAGGCTCTGAGATGGGAATAAAATCAATATCTTTAAGAAACAGAAAGGAGAGTACAGTACCTGGAGGGTAAGTAGGGAAGCAAATAGTAGGAAAAGGTGAAATTGTAAAGGTAGAAGAGTAAGATGAGGCATAAGGCTCTTAGGCCATAATAAATAATGTATATGTTATTTTCAGTGTTGTCTCTTAGTACAGGGCAGAAGTGCAAGTCAGAAACAGTTAATATCCAAAGGACATTTAAGATACATCAAGAAATATTAAGGAGGGCAGCTAAAATGTAAAAGCATTGGATATTTGTTGAATGTAGGGCATAAAAGTGGAGAAGGAATTTAGGATGATTCTTGGGTTTCTGATTTAAATGACTATGCTTGTATCATGGCAATATTATCTGAAAAAGAAAGAATAGGACAACAGCAAGTTTGAGAGAGACAGAATAATGAGCAAAATTTGAACATACTCTATTTGAAGGGAATATACCGGTGATATATCTCTATGTTAGAATATTAGACTATAAATGTCAATATGGAAATATTTAAATGAAAATAGCAGTAATTTAAACAAGGTAGAAGTTGTATCTTTCTCATGTCAATAAAGTTTAGAGATGAAAAAGTCCAGGGCTGATTTGTGCCTGACTCTTGATTTATAAAGGTGATGCAATGACAATGTAGAGAGGTCAATGCCGTTGAATTAAAGTTCATTGTTACTCATAGTTCCACTAGAAATTACAGACATGGCATGTTGTGCAGGGCGACATGGGGAAAGCACCAGAGTTGGTCAGGAGGCCGAAGAAGGAAGCAGAGGAATGCATAGATCACAGTTTTATTGGGGTTTCTGTGGGGAAGGCAAGTTTAGGATTGACTAGTTTGAATAATTCTGATGGGCTTTGGGGAAAAAGGCATGTCCTTAGTTGTTTGGTGTCTGGCCCTGGGTTGATTTGAGTTTTGGGACAGGAGAAATATTGGTTTGGTGTGTGAGAGTTAGGTAAGATGGTGGTTTGGTAAGTGGGCTCAGTACTGGTTGGTTTGCATATGAAATATGTGTCAGCAGGCAAGTTGTTTATTATCTCTAAGAATTAGCTAGCCTGAGAGGGGAAGTCTTCTCAGCCAGCAAGACCCCCTAAGATGTCAAAAGATCATACAATTTATAACATGATTAATACAAGGACTGGTAAAAGCAGCTACATTATTTTTAATGACTCCTATCTTGTTAATCTTCTATCCTCAACACATGGACCAACCTCACAGGCCAAGATAAGTCCTTGACCTCCAGATATTACATCTACATTCTACCCAGTGAGAAGAGGTGAAGATGAGCACATCGCTTTCCTTTAAGGATGTTCCTGGAAGTATCCTATACCAATTTTCTTATATCCCATTGGTGAACATCTGAGGAAGAGTCTGTGAAAGAAGGCAAGAATTGACCTGGAATAAGTAAGAGTGAAAGATCAAGGGCATGGAAGCCAAGTGAGTGGAGACTTTAAGAGTGGGGGGTCAACAGTGTACACATAATGTATCAGAGAGAGCAAGGTCTTCTTTGGATAATCAAATGAAGAACGACCACCATCACAGCAATTTTAAAGGAGGGGTAAGAAGGGAATACAAGAGAAGAGAGGAAATAGACGAGATGGCAAGCACATACTGGTCTTCCTGAGGATTGGCTGATAAAGAAAAAGTAAGAAATTGAAGGACATAGAATTAGAGATTTGTATAGTAGATGTTAGGTTGACAATTGTTAGTGCAATCTGCCTAGAAAGGGTGATACATTTAGGAAAAAGATAGAGACCAACTTGTAAGTAAAAGCAGAAATATTCAAATAATAGTTTAATGGTCTTTTTATGGAGGAATTTTGAATTGTGAGATAGCTTATAGTCAGTGGAATAAGCTAAAATAGTGAATGGCTAAGATGCAAGTAATTGAAGATACATCTGTTTCTGTATGTAAAGCTGACTGGTGGGTGAGTGTAAGCGAAGAAAACTATGTCATTTGTTGTTAATTTGGTCACATAAACTACTACTTTTTTCCCTAATGAGTTGGTTTCGTAAATACCAATTTAGTAGAGTGTAGTTTTCTTGTACTTTTTATGTTTTCCCAGAGGAAATGTTTAAGTTGAGATTTTATTTAGAAAGGTGGTGAAAAATAAGAGTGATATATTATGAAAGATAGTGTGAGTGCCATCACTAAATAAAAAGTTTTTAAGGAAGGTTTCTTTGGGAGTACTTTATTATGTAATCTGTCAGACAGTTTCAGTGCCAAATAGGCAGAATTTAAAGACCATTAAGTGATTTAAATATTAATGTGACTTGTACTTTTACAGGCAACCAATAAATTGGTATTCAACTGGCGTTTCTTACTGTTTAACAGGAAAAAACTACCCTCTCATTTTCCTTCTAATACTCAACAATGTTCTTAATTATGTCACTGATCTTGCTACAACTGCTGCACTTGACATCTAATATATCTGATTCTAAATTGGTTTGTAGTCGAATTTTGAAAAGGATCAATAGATTCATTTAGGCTGACTTTCCCTCTGTTACTGAAACGTGCCTGTACATGCAAAGAATGAGATTACCAGATTTGATTCACAACCCCTTAGCTGTCTTAGAAACAGCAGTACACCCTGAATACTGTATAACAAATGAAGAATTAAATTAGGAGTACTGACACTCTCATCTGTGCCTTGTCTACATCAACAAGTAAATGAGTTGTTGATTTTCTTACCATTAGAAAACACCCTTGTTTGAATTTTTTACCCTCAAAAATAAACACTGAACTGCCACCATTATCGGTAATGGTAATAATAATGATTATGATAAAATTGAGTTCCATGCTATTTACATGATTATAACTTCATATGGAAAAATACATCAGTAGATTATCCTTTTAAATTTAATGTGAAGAATCTAAGGGAAACTGATTAAGAAAATTACATGTCTATGGAACCCATTAAGGATTTATTTGCTACTTGAGTTTATTGCTAAACTTAATTCAATAGTTATTGAAATAATCTACTATAGCATTGTTTGCTGTTCTGTTGTGCACCAGGCCTGTTCGTAGTTGGTGGAGATCATTGGTGGGGATCAAAAGTGAATAAAGCAGACAAACATTCCTGCTCTCATGGAATTTATATTCAAGTGGGGGATTATAGTAAATAAACATAATGAGTAAATAAATAATTTAGCAAATTACTTAAAAATTACATGGTAAAAATACATGGTAAAAAGTAATAGTAAAAAACAGGTTAAGGGAAAACAATAATGTTTAGAAGTGAGTGTAATAATTTTTTTTATTAAATTTATTGGGGTGACAATTGTTAGTAAATTTACATAGATTTCAGGTGTACAATTCTGTATTACATCGTCTATAAATCCCATTGTGTGTTCACCACCCAGAGTCAGTTCTCCTTCCATCACCATATATTTGGAGTGTAATAATTTTAAGTAGAATGGTCAGAGTACGCAATCCTGAAAAAGAGTTATTAAGGCAAACACTGAATAAATTGGAGGGCTTAGCCCTTTGGGTAGGTGGGAAAAAGCATTTGGGGAAAAGAGCAAAACTCAGTGCAAAACTCCAAAGTTCTCACATGTCTGGCATATTTGAGGAAAAGCAAGTAGGCTAGTATAATGAAAGTAGAGTGAGTAAAAGTTGAGTCTGATAGAAGATGAAGTCAAAGAAAAAGGTCATGGGGCTAGATATGTAGAATCCTCTAGACAATTTTAAGAATTGTGCCTTTTTTTTTTTTTGTCCTCAAGGGGAAGGAGAATTAGTGAAGGATATTGGGTAAAAGAGGAATGTGATCTGACTTACCATTTAAAAAACATAAACCTATCTGCTATAGTGCCACAGGAAGGCAAGCCTGGAAGCAAAACAAAACAAAACTCTAGTGTGGAAGCTATTGCAGTAAAATTTCACAAAAATAATTGTGGTCAGTCTAGGGTGATAGCACTAGAGGTGATAAGAAGGAATGGGCTTGTGTATAAATTTTGATGACAAACTGAATACTGGGTGAGAAATAAGAGAAGTCATAGATGAATATAAGGATTTTGGCTGAACAACTGGGAAGGTGGAATGATCATTAGCTGAGATGGGAAGATTGAGAAGCATGTAGGTTTTCATAGAATATCACAAATTCAGTTTTGGATATTGAAATTTGAGGTGTCTCTTAGACACCCAACCTGAAATATCAAGTGAGAAGCTGGAAATAATATAAGTCTGGACTTTAGGAGGTAGATCTCATCTGTAGAATTAAATTTGGATAGGTTGACATATCAATGACATCTAAAGTTATGAGACTGGATGACATCACCAATGGAGAAAAGAAATTATAGTCAAATATTGAGCCCTGTAATATTCTAACATTAAGACGTCAGAAAAAAGAGGAGAAAATGCAAAGAAACTAAGGAGAGATCAGTGAGGTAGGAAGAACACCAAGAGTGGTATCCTTGATGTCAAACAAAGAAAGAGTATCAAGGAGGAGAAAATAATCAATCATGTCAGATGCAGCTGATTTTCAAATAAGATGAAAACTGAGAACTGACACTGGATTTAAAAGGTGAACATCATAGATTACCTTGAAATGGGTGGTTTCAGAATGGTGGTAATGGGGAGGTGAATATATAATTACAATGGATTTAACAGTGACTAGAAAAAGTATTGAAGTAAGCCAGGCAAATATTTTGGGAGACTTTACTGCAAATGGATGCAGAGAAATGGAATGGCAGAGGTGGAGAAAGTGGAGTCAAGAGAAGGTTTTTAAGATTAGAGAGCTACCAGCATATTCATACGCTGGTGGAAATGTTCCAGTAGAGAAAGGAAAATTGAGACTATAAAAGAAGCATACTTACTATGTGACATCCATGAATAGATGAAAGGAAATGGAATCTAACAAATAAAGAATTGGTTTTATATTATGAATAGAATTACCATATGACCCAGCAATCGCTCTCCTGGGTATCTACCCTAAAAATATAAAAGCATTTCTCTATAGAGACACGTGTACCCCAATGTTCATTGCAGCTTTGTTTACGGTGGCCAAGACACGGAAACAACAAAAATGTCCTTCGATAGATGAATGGATAAAGAAGTTGTGGTACATATACACAATGGAATACTATTTGGCGTTAAGGAAAGATGATATAGGAGCATTTGTGACAACATGGATGGATCTTGAGAGTATAATGCTAAGTGAAATAAGTCAGACAGAAAAAGCAGAGAACCCTATGATTTCACTGATATGTGATATATAAACCAAAAAGAACAAGACAAACAAATGAGAAAGAAAAACTCATAGACACAGACAATAATTTAGTGGTTACCAGAGGGTAAGGGGGTGGGGGGTGGGTGATGAGGGTAAAGGGGATCAAATATATGGTGATGGAAGGAGAACTGACTCTGGGTGGTGAACACACAATGGGATTTATAGACGATGTAATACAGAATTGTACACCTGAAATCTATGTAAATTTACTAACAATTGTCACCCCAATAAATTTAATTAAAAAAAATAAAAGAATTGGTTTTATGAAGGTATATGGCAATTCCTCTATGAAAAAAAAAAGGAAAGAAGATAGTGGATAGGGTATAGCTCCTGAAAGGTGAGTAGATTAGGTTAAAAAAAAAATCTCTGGAAGTATTCTTCTGATTGCTTCAGTTTTCCTGGTAAAATAGAAAAGTTATCAACTGAGAATAGAAATGAGGCAGGAATATTGATTTGATGATAGAGAGGCAAGTTATCTAAAAGAGTGGAGAGATAATGGATCAAGGATATGTTACATAATTGATGGGTAGTATTAATTTATGGTTGTAAATTTAAAATGAAAACTCTAGTATGGTTGTATGTTTTCCCCTAGTCATATTTAGTTTGAAGAGTATTAAGAAACATGTTTTTAAAGCATGATTCTGGTCTTTGAGCTCTTAAAGTCCTTCAGTGGTTTCCCAAATACTTCAAACTAAACCAAGTTTACTTACCAGGAGAATTAACTCTGATATCACTCTTCCCTTATTCAAAATACTCTAGCCGTATTGACCTTTCCTAAACTACTGCATTTTCATATTTTCACCTCATCAGTTAGGCTTTTGATGAAAATGTCAATTCCCAGAGAGGTCTTCAATGATCACTCTAGTCTCTCCCTATTTAACATTATCTATCTATATTGTTTTATTTTCATCATAGAATTCATTGCTATTTGAAATTAAGTTACTTCTTTATGGGCTTTTTAAAAATCCTCTTTATCTAGTTCAGATATTATGAGAACATGGGTTGGATCTATATTGCTCTCTCTCACACAGTAACTCTCACACAGAGTAGGTAGGTACTCAATAAGTATTGCTTGAATATATGATTATACTGGGACATAACCTGGTGAAATATCATAACAATAAGGATAAAGAAAATTCCTTAATATTTCCAGGAGAGAAAATAAATTATTTCATAAAAAGAATGAAATTGGACCCTTATATCATACATAAAAATCAACTCAAACGGATTGAAGACTTAAAAGTATGCCCTGAAATTGTGTAAATCATAGAAGAAAACATAGGGAAACATTGGTCTTGGCAGTAATTTATTTTTTACTTTTGGTGGATATGACACCAATAGCACAAACAATAAAAGCAAAAGTAATCAAGTGGGACTACATCAAACTAAAAAGTAAACTTGCACACCAAAAGAAATCATCAATAAAATGACAAGGCAACCTACAGAACAAAGAAAATTTTGCATACCATATGTCTTAAAAGGGGTTAATATCTACAATATATAAACATATAAGGAATTTATACAACTCTATAGCAAAAAAAAAAAATAGCCCAATTAAACAAATGAACAAGACAAACAAAGAAAGAAACAAAAACTCAGAGACACAGACAAAGTTTAGTGGTTACCAGAGGGCATGAGGGGCAGTAGAAGAGGTAAAAAGGGGTCACACATATGAGATGGAAACAGAACTGACTCTGGGTGGTGAATACACGATGCAATATATAAAGAAAATTTATGAAACTGGGCAAATAACCTGAATAGGCTTTTTTTTCCCCAAAGAACACATACAAATGGCCAGCAGGTATATGAAAAGATACTCAATGTGACTAACCTTCAGAAAAATGCAAATCAAAATCACAATGCATTATCACTTTAGACTTGTTACACTGGTTATTATAAAAAAGACAGGAGATAACTAACGTTGGTGAAGACATGCAGAAAGGGAACCCCTTGTGCACTGTTAGTGGGAATGTAAATTGGTACAGCCATTACAGCCATTACAAAAAACAGTACGGAGGTTCTGAAAAAATTAAAAATAGAACTATCATATCATCCAGCAATCCGACTTCTGGGTATATATTCAAAGGAAATGAAATTGTATCTCGATGAGATATCTGCACTCCCCTGTTCATTGCAACATTATTCACAACAGCAAAACACAGAGGGTGCCAAAAAATAATGTATACACATTTTAAGAAAGGAAAAAACTGTATCAATATATAATGATAACAAAAGATGGATACAAGTCACATTTGACTTCTGCAATTATAAGAGGTGCTCAAAGTGGTTACCATCAGTGTCCAGACACTTCTGATTAGGGCCAACTACTGCTTGAGTAAAGTTGACCAAAATGTTAACATCTCTTAAGATGTGTATACATTTTTTGGCACCCCTGTATGTAAATAACCTAAGTATCTGTCTATAGATAGATGGATAAATAAAATGTGAACATATATATATATATATATAATATTTGTATTGTGTATATTAAATATATATACAGTGACGCACACAGACAGTAAGGGGTGGGTGGACAGTAAGGGGTGGGTGGACGTTTCACTGGCCAGGAAGGGCAACTGTGTCATTTGGTGACTGGAGACTGAGCATTTTATTTGGTAAACCTGGCACACCACCATGCTGGCCGCAAGACTTTGTGTCTCTGGACACTACTTTCCAGGGCTTTTCACCCTATTTTCACCAAGGCCTCCCCTGTTGTGAAGAATTCCATCCAAGAATTAATAACTTAACACACAGCAGGAATACACCACCAAGACAAGAATTGGGGTCCAGCATGGGAAAACTTGCCAAAAACTCAAGGAGGCAGCATTGGAACCATCAATGGAAAAAATATTTAAAATTGATTTAATGGGAAGATGGTTTATTGCTGGAGGGGATGCTGTTAGTCTTGGAACATTGTGTTACTATAGCTTGGGAATGTCTAATGAGGTTGGAGCTATTGAAAAGGCTGTAATTTGGCCTCTGTATGTGAAGGATAGAATTCATTCACTTTGAGGTGGGTAGGCTCTTTTCAGCATGTTTCTTCTCTGTGATGCACAGAAAATAATCAAGCATGCAGAAATAGTACCAGTGTATGGAGTTCAAAAAGATGTCCCCATCAATTCGATGTTGGGAATCTAAGTGGATACATTAAATATATTTACGTGAGTTGCTAGTATTCTAGCAACTGGAAGAAATAGAAAGAAGTGAAGTGACTCAGCCCCTGACTGCTTTAGCATTAGATACCTTGTTTGTTTAATAGGGGTAGTATTCATTAGTTTTCTCAAGCAACTTTCATTAAAGTTTAGAAGATAAGAACTTGTCATCATGTTTCAAAAGTTCCAGTAATGTGATGCTTCAGGTTTGCTTTTTCTTCTGGAGAATAAATTTAGTACCATGTTTCCCCAAAAATAAGACCTAGCTGGACCATCAACTCTAATGCGTCTTTTGGAGCAAAAATTAATATAAGACCCGATCTTATTTTAATAGAGTATAAGACCAGGTATAATATAATATAACATAACATAACATAACATAACATAACATAACATAACATAACATAATATAATATAATATAATACTGGGTCTAATATTAATTTTTGCTCCAAAAGACGCATTAGAGCTGATGATCCGGCTAGGTCTTATTTTGGGGGAAACACGGTAATTCTCTTCCAAATAAGCACATACATGTCCAAGTCTCATGTTTGAATAATTCTAAAATGTTTCAAGGAATGTGAAAACGGAAGTTTGTGTTGTGAGAATTTAAGTGTTTTATTATTTTTCAATTTATTTGGTTAAGTAAAAATTAGCAAACTTGTATTTACCTGCATATATTTTGGAATGCAGAATATTAACAAGTAATGTCATGAGTGATGTAGCGGTTTGGTAAAGGGAACAGAGGGAAGTAAAGGATCACCTACAGTCTTTTGTTGAATACTCAGAACTTAGGACTTGTGTAATTGGTGGTGAGCCAGTGGAAGGGCTCTGGGTGTTTGGAAACAAATCATCACTTTTTACATTCATCTGCTGAACTTAACAAAAGTATTAATCTTAAAACAAAGACATAGGTGATACATTTTCTGCTGTTCCTTTTCAGTGCTCTTTATAATGTAGATGTGATCATGTTTGGTTCTTATTGTTTGACATTGTTTGGACAGTCTAGAATTTTAATCATGTGGAGAATTTCTTATATATTATGTGTGTGTGTGTATGTGTGTGTGAATTTTGCTTTTGAAATGTCTAGGACAAAATATCCATAAAATATCTTCTCAAGATCAAATATTCAAATCATGAAAATTATTGTATTTTCAAGTATACAAAAATATGTTCAAATTGCTGAACATTTTGCACATTTATTGAAATGTTTAACAGAATACATGCTTACTATTCTCATTTCTTCAAGCTGTGAAGCTTTTATTAGAAAAGCCTGTGTAGGGTTTCCACTTGAGATTATGAAAGCAGATTTCCTCCTAAGACTTGGTTTCTTGCATTTAGACTGAGCACAACAAAAAAGGAAAGCAAAGCTATTCTTTCCTCATGAACTATACCAATTAAAAATCTAATGGGAAGAATGCTTCATTAGAGTGTCACCTAGCAGAATTTTCCTTCTCTCCTGCATAGACCATTACTTAACTCTTTTGTGACATTTGTAAGTTTTTTGATAAGAATTATTTTTGGAAGTTCCTAATGAATAAAATAAGTGTGTATGATTATTGAGATGATTGTTGTTCTTGCTAAGCATTTATTACAATAATCCAGAAATAACTATTGTAATCTCCTCAAGTTACATAGGATACTTATTTTTGAAATAATAAAGGTCTAGCCAGAAAAAAATATTTTATTTTATTAATATATTATATTAATTATATATAATATAATTATACTAACATAATATAATTATACATATATATTATAAGTTACATAATAATTTTCCATTATATAGAATGGATATTATTCAGCCATGATGGAATATTATTCAGCCATGAAAAAGAACATCTTGCCATTTGTGACAACATGGCTAAACTTAGAGGGCATTATTCTAAGTGAAATAAGTGAGACATAGAAAGAAAAATATTTAAAATTTCTGTCTGATATGATTTTATTCTTTTGCTAGTTGTGTGCTTGGGGAAAGTAAATATTTGTGAAATCAAAACATAATTTGGAAAGTAAATCTTTCTCCTCAAATCTGAAAGTGAATCCCAAAGAGTAAAGAGTACTTCTCTTTTTTCCTAGGGATATCTAAAGTTTCTCCATTGTCTTTAAAAAGGTTGATACTCTATGTGTGTGCACAGACATGTGCTCCCATATGCTCATCCCATCTGTGTGTGTTTGTATGTACATTTCATATACATATATGTATATACAAAATTTTAACATAAGCACAACTGTTCAGGGATGAATCAGTAAATAAGCTTAACCAAATTGAGCACTTTCTCATCTTGGCTTCTTTTTCTAGCTGTGGGATATATCACAATCTGCTTCCAGACGTGCAGTAGGGAAGAAGATACTTTTTCCAAGGTTCTTCTCCACTGAACCAAGCAGAGAGGTGACTCACTCACTTGGAGCTGATGACCTCTTGGGTGGGTGACTAATGAAGACTCCCTATAAAGCTCCTTATGGCTATCCTACAAAATGGCTTGTTTTGGGGAGACACCTCAGTGATGGGATTGCTTCATAGTTCCTGGAAGTGACTTTTTAAAATCCCCATAAAGATATTCAGATTGGCCAATTTTTCTTGCATATTCATTACGTGCCAGGTACTATATTAAGTATTGTATACTCTTTCTCACTTAGTGCTCTATGAAGTAGGTACTATTGCTGCCCCTAATCAGAGATGAGGAAACTGAGGTTCAGAGATGTTAAGTAATTTGGCAAAGTTGGTGCAACTAGTAAATGGGGGAATCAGGGCTATAACACTGATTTGATTAGACCCGAAAATTTATGATTTTGGTAAATAATACTACCATATGGTCTCTTCTTTATCCTCAACTCTTAATCTTTTATCTTCATAGTGTACCTGTTTTCTTATTCTTTTTTATTGCTTTCATTTACTTTCAGATACTAGAGTAATGATGAAAGCTGCTTGGTCAGAAGCCTGATGAATTATATGACATAGAAAATTATTTTAAGTTACTACTTAAAAAGAAATTATAATGATTTTTAAAATGTAATAACTAGATTTTAAAAATGTATCTTATTAACATTGAATCAAATACAATTAACAGGTAGTAATGATTCACATTTCAAGTAGTTCACTTTCTATATGGTCTTGAAAAAGGCCATGTGGTATAAGGGAAAGAGAACTGGAATAAAAATTAGGAGTCAGATTTGAATTCATTTCAGCTAACAACTAACCTAACAAAGAAATTTTCTTTTGAAACCTGATTTTTGCAACTTGTAAGGTCTTCAACCTAAAACTCTATGACGTGGGAACACTATTAGTTCATTTAGAGTTTCTCAGAGAGGCCAATACAGCCTATATTGATATTATAAAATCTAATTAGACTATGTATGAAATAAATTCAGGTTTTTAAAAGGCAAACTGTACAGTGAAGAGATTGAAATAGATATCACGTTGTTGCTGAAGAAATTCATCCATAGCCTTCGATCTTTAGAAGTTTTCAAGTTAGGTAATAAGTGAAAAATTAGCGATGGTGGAGGCAATGCTACTTGTTAATTCCAAAGATAATTCAGCTTTTATAATCTGAAACAGAGCAATTGTTCATCCACCATATTGCGGAGATGATGTAGACGCTAGGCCAAACTGCTGTCAAGGCATCTGCGTCTTTTTCTGGAGCTGGTAGTAGAAGAGCTCACTTTATAAGCATGCCATTTGGTTTGCATGCATTGTGCCTTTCACTTAAGTAGAACATGAGGGCTAGAGGATGTGTGTGGGATATGAAAATACACAGGAGAGGAAATAATTCAGATGGCAGAACCCAGAATAGGAAATGTATTCAAATCCTACACTTCAGGAAAGACAAAAATACATTAATACATACTAAGTGTTGCTTCTATTCTTGATACTATCATTTTAATTCATTTTTACACAAATAGAAGAAAAAACATTTCTGTGATCTTAGCTCAGAATGATATTTCTGCAATATTTTTAAAAACTTTCCTTAAATCATATGACTTAGTCTGATGAATATATTCTGAAATAAAAATAAGTTATTGGATGAAATCCGAAAGGACACACTGTGCTCAAATTTTATCATTTCAGCAATGGTGTAAATATTGTGAACTAAAGCCAGGAACATATGGCTTAAAACTCAATAATGCAGGCAATGAGGCAAAATATTCCTGTATCTATGTGCCACCCCAAATTAGAAGTTAGATTTCTTATCCCTCCCTGAAGAGGACATATTTCTGTTGCTTTTTATGAAATTTATGAAGAAATAGGGCTTACTTTTAGAGATTTTAATTTGCAGCTTATTTTGCTAATGTATACACACCTACTCTGTGAAGCAAGCACACCTCGGTAGTGCAGAGGCAACAGGGATGTGCCCTTCTTCATAGCTCTTAAATAAAAGACATTTGCTGTAGCAGAATCAAATCTTTTATCATATATCTGACAGAAAAAAATTCCCATGTTTCTTATGAGTTATCTACTATCACTGGATAAAACATGAAAAGAATTTGAATAGGCAGTTCACAGAAAAATAAAAATGGGTTTCTATTTTATTTATGTCAGTTCAGTTGTATGGCTAAGCAAAATTATGTATTTTTAAGTCTAAAATTTTAAAATCTTGGTTTTTAAAAGAAAGAAACTTGTCCTGTAGTGCTCAGGAGTTAAAGTGACTTAAAAATTCCCTTTAGCATAAAATAGTGTTTTCACGGTCAAGCAAAAAGAAAAGAAACTAGTCTTCATTTGTTACAACTAAAAAAAAAAAACAAAAACAAAAAAAACCTCTTTAAAAGGACTATCTTGTAACATTATTTCCTCACAGATACTGCCTACAAGCTACTTCTATGTTTACATTTATCAATGAACAAAGGTGAAACCCATAGAATAGAGAGAATTATATAAATGTGTGATAAATCTGTGTCCATATTTGCAACACTCGTCCCTACACACACTCTCTTTTTCTTCCTTCTCAGCTTTCTAGTCCTCTTGCACATACTTTCCTTTGTGTTTAAATCTCTTTCAGTTCATTTTCCTTTCTCTCTTGATTCCTTTTGTTCCCCTGTAAAACATTTAGAAATGCTAGATAAGGGAGTAAATCTAAAAGTTCTCATCACAAGAAAAAAATTTGTAACTGGGTATGGTGGTGAATGTCAACTAGACTTATTGTGGTGATTATTTTACAATGTACACAAATTTTGGATCATTATCTTACACACCTGAAACTAATATAATGTTATATGTGAATTACATCTGAATAAAAATAAGAAATGATAAACTATAACAAACGTCTTTTAAAATGAATAGCTGGAAAAAGAAGGATGAGATGAAAATGTTCAGGAATCATATATGAAGAGGGAGCAGAACACCAGTGTGGCAAGTGAATGCTGAAGTCAAGGCAGTCCTGAGGATATCTGTCCATCTCAGTACCCTAGAGCTTTGGGTTTGATGGTCATGCAGGGGTCATTATAAGGAGGCAAGTGGACCTTGAGGCTTCTGTTTAAATTGGGACTTATGAAGATCTACAATGTTGGTGAGAGGGTAGACTAGAAAAATACCAGGTACCAGCAAAAGAAAAAAATGAAGGAACTTGACAGTCTTGTCCTGGGCTTTCAATGAAAACAAAACAAAACAAAACACAGAGGGTAAGGGGGGAGGGGGATGGTAGATGATGGTAAAGGGGATCAAATGTATGGTGATGGAAGGAGAAGTGACTCTGGGTGGTGAACACACAATGGGATTTATAGATGACATAATACAAAATTGTACACCTGAAACCTATGTAACTTTACTAACAATTGTCACCCCAATAAACTTTAATTTAAAAAAAAACCAAAAATTTCTCTAAGAATTTGTATTGACAAGCCTACGCTTACATGGTTTGGGATCCAAATTTGTATTAGATCCAGAAAATCCCAAACTGAGAATTCACCTAAAAGTGTCCTCTGCTAGTACCTTTGGATGCTTGGCTGTAGAAAAAGAAAATTTCTCTCAAACAGAAGCCCCCAAAATCTTTTACTTTTAAATCCCACATGAACTTGATCTTGTAATCTAAAATGACAAGACACAAGCTACCATAAGTGACAGTCATCAGAAATTTAAAAAACATAAAAAGAAGAGCAGAATTAGACCCCCAAGGACACCAGATAAAAGAATTGTTGAATAGAGACATAAAAAAGTTGCTTAATATGTTTAAAAACAGAAAATAGGGATTAAAAAAGTGAGCATAAAATGAGATAGTGTTTTTAAATAAAGATTTTAAAAAGAACTATAGTTTCTGGATATAAGGAATATAGACATTGCTATAAATGTCCAAAAATTTTACATAGAAGAATAGACAAAATTGAAGATAATTTATAAACTGCAGGATAGATTTAAGAACAATTGCACAATACAGAGAGACAAAGGCATAGATGATATGAGGGGCTAGGCAATGTGAATGTTAGAATGAAAAGATCTAACCTACCTCTATTAGCATTTCAGAGGAAGAGAATTTAAGAATAAGGGAGGACTATTTGAAGAAGTAATAGAAACAGAAAAATAAAATAAAATTCACTTATAAATACACTGTAGTGAAACTTTGAAAGCTCAAAGCAGAATAGAAGACTTAAAAGCAGCCGGAGAAAAGAGACAACTAGAATGAGCCCAGATTTCAGAACAACAATGGTAGGAGCTTGAAGGGTAGAGAAATGCCTTCAAAGTGTTGAGAAAAAATAACCATTAACCTAGAATTGTATACCCAGCTAAGCTATAATTCAAGAAGAGGTTAGAGATTTTGTTTTAATTTAGGACTTTAATCAGGTAAATATGCATATTAAAAATTTGAAGATAACTAAAGAATAATAAAAGAGAGGGGGAAACCTGTAGAAGGCAAAAGAAGTGTTAAATATCTCAATCAAGATTAAAGTTTGCATAACATCAAGTGAGTGTGAAGATATGGGAAAACAAAAAGATTGCTTTGCTGCCAGAGGGAGTATAAATTTGTCTGATTTTGAGGACAATGTGATACTGCCTGTAAAAGATGAAGATATGCTCACATTAAACATATTCATAAAAGCATTTTACGTAACAGAATAAAAACAACTCATATTTCCATTAATAGGAGAATGGATAAGTAAACTGGCATTTTAATACAATGGAATATTACCAAGTGGTAAAATTTTTTTAAAAAGCTTAAAATAAAAAACACGGGCTATACATCAATATAGTTGAATCTCACAATCATAATTTTGTACAAAAATAGAATAATCGTCCTCTGATAACATAAAATATAAAAAATACATTTATTTTTAGTAATATTTAACAAAAATGCATGAAAATGACAAATATCATAAAAGATTGGTTTTCTCTCTCAGCTAGAAAGGGGATGCCTTCAGAGGAAGTTATTCAGGGAGCTGTTTTAGATAGGAGTGGGTTTAGGGTTTTATTATATTTTATATCTTCTTGTATTATTAAATATTTCATATTTAATATTAAAAAATGGTAAAGTACATGCACATTGACCTAGTAATTCCACTACTATGAATCTATGTTGCAGACATACTAAGAATACATTTTAAGTTATCTATTCTGATGCGCCTACTGGAACATGCCATAATCTTCACATGGCATCCTTTTCTATCTCATTGACCTCTGACACCATTAGATCTGTCAGATTATGTTGCCTAAACAGCAGGATTGCTTGTACCATATCCTGTTTACTGGTCTTTTCTGCTCTAGGTCCCACTCAAACCTGACAGCATTTCCTGACGTTCTTGCATGGGTCAGAACAGTATACCCAAGTGAGGAAAATGTTGCTCACAGCACCCAAAGAGGCCTATTGGTCTTTGTGCTTCCATTTTAGTGATGAGAAGTGCTTGATACAATAATTTTAGTCCTTTATGCTCTAGGTTACTGGACCCCTAAAAACTTCACAGATGTGTTGAGCACCATAGATGGTTTATTTCCCACTATTTAATTTAGTTGCCTTGTTTTTTATTCAGCTGGTCTAATTAACATGTATCATTGGTATAGTGGACCAACGATATGTTTTCTAGAACATCCACACCTCCCAGGCCCCAATCAGGACCCTTATGTTGGAACAGCCGACTTACAAAAGTTGAGAATTCAATCTTCTCTTCCACTCTTGTAATTAAGTAATTCTGATCCTCAGCTTGTCCTGCCCTCTGCCTGTAAGATATGAGAGCCTTCAGATATTACCTAGAAGGCCCTTGGCTTTCACATTTTGCTTAAATTAGTGATTAATCCAATGTTTCAATAGTTCTCAGTAATAAGCACCCAATTTCATAGTTCTTATACTTATTAGTCCCTGCCCCTAACATTTCAAATGCCACCCGGATGTATTTCCTGGTACCAGTGCCCAATCTCAGTTCATCGCTGGTTTAGATGACCCACTATAGGTTATTTCAGCTTACTGACCTAATTCAGAAAGCCAGGCTATCAGGACTCCACTTTCCACCAAGGATGGTGTCCTCCCCAAATTAATAAAATCAGAAATGAAAGAGGAGAAGTGACAACAGACACCACAGAAATACAAAAAATTGTAAGAAATTACTATGAGCAACTATATGCCAACAAATTTGACAACCTTGAAGAAATGGACAATTTTCTAGAGGCGCACAACCTTCCAAAGCTAACTCAAGAAGAAACAGAAAGCCTGAACAGTCTGATTACCACCAGGGAAATTGAATCAGTAATCAATAATCTCCCAACAAACAAAAGCCCTGGACCAGATGGCTTTACAGGTGAATTTTTCAAAACGTTCAAAAAAGAATTATCACCTATTCTCCTCAAGCTCTTCCAAAAAATCCAGAAGGAAGGAAGACTCCCAAACACTTTTTACGAAGCCACTATCACCCTGATCCCAAAAGCAGACAAAGACACCACAAAGAAAGAAAACTACAGGCCGATATCTCTAATGAACATAGATGCAAAAATTCTCAACAAATTATTAGCAAACAGAATTCAGCAATACATTAAAAATATCATACACCATGATCAAGTGGGATTCATCCCTGGTATGCAGGGGTGGTTCAACATCCGCAAATCAATTAATGTGATACACCACATTAACAAAATGAAAAATAAAAATCACATGATCATATCAATAGATGCAGAAAAAGCATTTGATAAAATACAGCAACCTTTTATGATAAAAACCCTTAAGAAAGTGGGAATAGAGGGATCATATCTTAACATAATAAAGGCCATATATGACAAACCCACAGCTAACATCATACTCAATGGGGAAAAGCTAAAACCATTCCCCCTAAGATCAGGAACAAGACAAGGTTGCCCACTTTCTCCACTTCTATTCAACATAGTGCTGGAAGTTCTAGCCACAGCAATCAGACAAGAGAAAGAAATAAAAGGCATCCAAATTGGTAAGGAGGAAGTAAAATTATCATTATATGCAGATGATATGATACTATATATAGAGAACCCTAAAGACTCCACCAAGAAACTATTAGAACTGATAGATGAATTTAGTAAAGTAGCAGGATATAAAATTAATATTCGGAAATCAGTTGCATTTGTATATACCAATGATAAAATAGCAGAAGGAGAAATTAAAAAAACAATTCCATTTACAATTGCTCCAAAGACTATAAAATATCTGGGAATAAATCTAACCAAAGATGTAAAGGATCTGTACTCAGAAAATTATACAACACTGAAGAAAGAAATGAAAGAAGACATAAATAGATGGAAACACATTCCATGTTCATGGATAGGAAGAATTAATATAATTAAAATGTCCATACTGCCTAAGGCAATATACATATTCAACGCAATTCCTATCAAACTACCAACGACGTTTTTCACAGAAATAGAACATATAATCCTAAAATTTATATGGGACCATAAAAGACCCCGGATAGCCTCAGCAATCTTGAGAAATAAGAACAAAGTGGGAGGTATAACGATACCTGATTTCAAACTATACTACAAGGCTACAGTAATCAAAACAACATGGTACTGGCATAAAAATAGATACATAGATCAATGGAACAGAATAGAGAGTCCAGACATAAATCCATGCCTATATGCCCATCTAATCTACGACAATGGAAGCAAGAATGTACGATGGGGTAAAGATAGTCTGTTCAATAAGTGGTGTTGGGAAACCTGGACGGACACATGCAAGAAAATGAAGCTGGACCACCTCCTTACACCATATACAAAAACAAATTCAAAATGGCTTAAAGACTTAAATGTAAGATCTGAAACCATAAAATATCTAGAAGAAAATATAGGAAGAAACTTCATGGACATTACCCGGAGTAAGATTTTCACTGATATATCCCCTCGCGCGAGCGAAGTAAGAGAAAAAATAAACATGTGGGATTACATCAAACTAAAAAGTTTTTTCACAGCAAAGGAAACCATCAATAAAACAAAAAGGGATCCTACTGTATGGGAAAAGATATTTGCCAATGATATATCTGATAAGGGATTAATATCACAAATCTATAAAAAACTTACTCAACTCAACTCCAAAAAAACAAACAACCCAATTAAAAAATGGGCAGAGGACTTGGGGAGACATTTCTCTAAGAAGGACATACAGAAGGCAAGAAGACATATGAAGAAATGCTCAACCTCACTAACCATCAGAGAAATGCAAATAAAAACCACAATGAGATACCACCTCACTCCAGTCAAAATGGCTATTATCAATAAATCAACAAACAACAAATGCTGGCGCGGATGTGGAGAAAAGGGAACGCTAGTGCACTGTTGGTGGGACTGCAGATTAGTGCAGCCACTATGGAAAACAGTATGGAGGTATCTCAGGAATCTGAAAATGGAACTACCCTATGATCCAGTAATTCCACTCCTAGGCATCTACCCGGAGAAATTCAAAACTCCAATTCAAAAATCTGTATGCACTCCTATGTTTATTGCAGCTCTTTACACAATAGCCAAGATATGGAAACAACCAAAATGCCCATCGGTAGATGACTGGATTAAGAAGCTGTGGTACATTTATACAATGGAGTATTACGCAGCCATAAAGAAGAAAGAAATCTTATCATTTGCAGCAACATGGATGGATCTAGAGAACATTATGTTAAGTGAAATAAGTCAGAAAGAGAAAGACAAGTACCATATGATCTCACTTATATATGGAATCTAAAGAAAAGACTATGTGAATGAACTAATCAGAGTCAGTTTTGGGGACGCAGAGAAAAAACCGAGAGTGGTTAGATGGGTGTGTGGGAGGGGGTTGGGGATAAGGGGAAAGGTGAAGGGATTTGGAAGCAGCTGGTAACCACAAGATGGCCTCAGGGTTTTTCTTTTGAAAATTAATTTGGGGAAGGTATTCTATAATGTTGTAAAGATTTTGTTGGGTATCCGATGGACATGCGTCCTATTTGGGAGACCACCTCAGGGATACTGTGGATACCTGATCATGGCATTGTACATCAGAAGCTAAACATTAATGAATGCCAACTATAATTTTATATATATAATGTGATGGTTCAGTGTGAGGTCGGAGGGATAGTGGATGGGGGGAGGGGGGTTCACAGTATGAGGGATATAAATGATGAACGTCTAAGTATTACCTTGTTTTGTACACCTGAAACTAATAAATAAAGTAATTAATTAAAAAAAAAAAAAAAAAAAAAAAGGATGGTGTCCTCATTGCCAGCCAATGAGTGATGCATTTCAGAATTCCAGTTTAGAGTCTGCTTCTATGGCCTACTTCAAGGACTAACTCTCATAGTTTTCTTTTTCTAGGGAACAAATTATAAAATAAAAAATTTACATGCTGGTGATTTATTGGCGGTGTGCTTTCTGAAACAACCGTGATAAAGAAATTAGCGAAGCAGGCTTAGGCAAAGGGCAGGAGCTGAACTGTGATGAAATTCCAAAAGAGATTTCAGATGGTCTCCCAGCAAGCTCTGTAGGTGGGATGACCATTCAGAGATAATGAATTGAGATAAGACATCTGGGCCTTCCTTGCCTCCCATCTACACTGAGCAGTCATTGCACATGGACTGCCCTTGGGGAGGGACTAACATTTGGCAAAGAAGTACTCTTTGTCTAAGGGCAGTTCCTGGGGAGAAATCCAGCTATGAGTCCTCAGCACGCAACACTACCAACAACATGGGGAATGAGTGCCTCATTCCTAAAAAAAAAAAAAAAAAAAAAACAAATTTGGTAGGCACACTGCAGTCTTCTACAGTCAGAGAGAAACAAAAAACAGTAGAGAGAAGTTTTAAATTTCATCTATCTATCTATCTATCTGTCTGTCTATCTATCTATCTATCTATCTATCTATCTATCTATCTATCTATCATCTATCTATCTATGTTGCAAGGTTTAAATTTTTTGCAATATGTACATTTTTTATTTATTTTAAAATTATATTGTGGAGTAAGTGAAGGGGGAAGAAAGGGAGGAGAAGAAGGGGGAGAAAGAGGAAGAAATCATCTTGATTTAGCTCAAGTGATCATCTCTGGTACAAATTAAAAATGCCCTTGGCAAATAAGGCAGGCCACACTAGATAAAGTAGCAGTTGCTATTGTTGAAAACATATTTAATTACATCAATAAATCTTAATGTTTGATTATTAGCTCATTTGATAATGAAACAAGCAGTGTAAAAATCCAAACCTTTTTTTTTTTTTTTTTTTTTTTTTTTATTAATTTATTTATTAGTTTCAGGTGTACAAAACAAGGTAATACTTAGACGTTCATCATTTATATCCCTCATACTGTGAACCCCCCTCCCCCCATCCACTATCCCTCCGACCTCACTTTACACAATAGCCAAGATATGGAAACAACCAAAATGCCCATCGGTAGATGACTGGATTAAGAAGCTGTGGTACATTTATACAATGGAGTATTACGCAGCCATAAAGAAGAAAGAAATCTTATCATTTGCAGCAACATGGATGGATCTAGAGAACATTATGTTAAGTGAAATAAGTCAGAAAGAGAAAGACAAGTACCATAAAATCCAAACCTTTTGAAATCACATGAAAAATGGTGGCTTCTAAAGGCCATGATGTGAACATAGGATATCAAAGACAAGGCAACAGGAAAGAATGTAGAAACATGCTGGCTGTACATAACATTTATGATTGTCACAAGACATTCTCACTACATAAAGATATCACAGATTTAAATGGCAAATAGAAATATTTCTGATGTTATTTTTTGGTGCATGTGATAATTTTGCGCGTGTTAATTTCTGGAGATAAATTTGAAAGTAGTGGAGTAATTGGAAGAAACAAACAAAAATATGTACTGTATCATGGAGCTTCTAAAATATATCAGTGACTTTAATAAGATAGCATTTTTATTTTCATTTGTGAAATTGCAGTTTTTCATGATTAATTTGATTGTGGAATGCTAGGGAGTTACCAAATCATAAAACAACCCCTTTTTGTTTACTGAATATACTTAAAATAAAAGAGCAAAATTCAAGCTATTATAAAATTGTCAATACCTTATTTTGACAGCCCAAACAAAAAAAGGCATTATCAGAAAATGTTCTTGCAAGATACCCTGAAAGTCAATAGTATAAGACAAATCCTTCCATCATTTTCCCCTATCTTTCCTGTAATGTTTCTTCTTCATCCAACTTCTTCTTTCTCCTTTTTAAATTTATCATTAATTCAGTTATTTATTTATAAATTCCTCACACATTAATGGAATGCTATAATAGGCAGGATTCAGTCAGTAAACAGAAACCACTGTAGATATTTTAATAAGAGAAGTATTTGGTATATATTATTAGGCTGGGAATTTGTTAGAAGTACTAGAGGAACAAATGGGGTGGTATTAGTGAAAGATCAAAAATTGAAATGAAGCTGCTCTTGTGACCACTGGAGCCTTTTTTTCACATGCATCCTGGATGCACAGCTGTGAAGGAGCTTATGCTTGTCTTCTGGTCATAGTCACCTCTTCCCCTGTGTTGCCACATGCCTGATGAGAGCATAGTAAACTACTCCCAGAGTCTGAAAAAAAAATAATGACTTCTAGATTTTTATCTCCCTTCTAATCTCATGAAAGTGCCTCATTGGCAGACTCTACAGTGGAAATATGCTGACAATAGAGCATTAATCTTCTAGCACATAAAATATAGAGGAAAAATTAGAAAGACGGATATGGTACTAAGTACTAAAACCAGTGATATCTGGCACAATTCATTTCCTGGTTACTTAGTATTGTGAAAAATCCAGAAAGAGCAAAATTAAAACTATCAGATCAATAAAATAGTGTTTAGTAAAAGTGTTTTGTGCATATAAGACCAGTTCACAAACTGGGAAATTTAAAATCCAAAACTGATAATGAAGCTCAGGGACATGATATTACAGGATGGGTTATAAAGTAAAAATGAGGAAGTTGTTTCACTTTTACAGTAGTTGGTTATTACAATGGGTTTTTCTAGACAACAGGAAATTGGTTAAAAGTAATTATCTTAAACCATTTTTGGGAACATAACTTAAGTAATTTTTTTATGATTATCAGAGGCATTTATAAGAAATAACCGAAGTTGAGTTTTGCTTGTATTCATGCAATAAGCTAGATTTAGTTTTGCTTATGAGGCTTAAATGGTTTTGTTTTTTCAGGGAATTTTCAAGTCTGGTCTCCGTGTT
The DNA here is from genome assembly GCF_964194185.1 of Rhinolophus hipposideros. Taxonomy (NCBI): domain Eukaryota; kingdom Metazoa; phylum Chordata; class Mammalia; order Chiroptera; family Rhinolophidae; genus Rhinolophus; species Rhinolophus hipposideros. Next base: position 44,002,693 of record NC_138063.1, read on the forward strand.
GTATTTAATTTTAATAGTATCCACAGCTCTTCTTTACATTTTAATTACTTTGTATGTTAGGTGCAACCATCCTTCTTATTAAAAAACAATGGTCACAATATCTACAAAAGTGGAGTGGTCACAAAGTCCTATCAGTCGCTGTGTTAATCCCTGAGTTTTGTTAAATCTTCTTTTTAATAAGATTTTTACTTGTGACTAAATTTTATACCTTAGAGACTGAATTATGTGTTATACTTCCAGCAAAGATGGAGTAACAGGGGCTAGGTTTACCTTCCACCTAAAACAACTTAAAGATAAAACAAATATATGAAACAATAGCTTTCATGACATGGAATCCTGGCAACAAAGCTAAGTGGTCTCTGAGATAAAGAAAACAAATGAGGTGAGACCTAATATTGCCTGAGCTACTAACTGGAGAAAGTTTCTAGGTCATTTCATAAAGAGGAAGAAACCAGGCAAAGCACAATTTGAAAAGACAGAGCTGAAAATATGGAAATTTTAAGGCATAACAATGGAGGGGTAAGAGGTGAACAGAAAGAGAATTCTGGAAATCTTCAGAAATATTCTCAAAGATTCAGTTTAGTACTGATGGGTGTGTGCATTTGAGGATACTACTCAAAGTTGGGAGTAGAGGGAACAGAGCTTAAAGCTCACATAATGCCAGCAGTAGTGTGCCTGTTCCAAATAGCAAGAGTGGAAAACCTGACAATTCACTGAGCATTTGGTAGAATATAAAGTGTCTTGCTTCAGTAGTGGGAAAAAGTAATTTTTGAATAAATGTTGCTGTGATCAACCTAACAAAGTTTAAAATAAGATGCCAAAGCATCAAATAGTTTTCAAATAACTTTTATTTATCCCAGAACGAAGCTCAAGAATATTCATAGGCATAAAAAATATATAGCAACAAACAAGTTAACATTCACAATATTTAAGACCCAATTAAAAATTACTAGCAAAGAAGCAGGAAAATACAATTCATAATTAGGAGAAAAATTACTCAATTGGAACTCACCTAGCAATGATATAGATAATAGAATTAGTAGACAAGACTATTACAACAATTATTATAATTGTGTCCTATTTGTTCAAAAAGCTAGAGAAAAGAATTAATGTTAAGTACAGACCTAGAAGATATAAAATAGACTAAATTGAAGGTCTATATATGATAATTACTATTCCAAGATAAAAATACACTGCACATACCCCACTACATATTGTTTACAAGAAACCCACTTAAATATAAAACCATATATACAGTAAAAGTAAATGAATGGAGAAAGATTTATTAGGCTATCACTAATCAAAAGCAAGCAGGTGTAGCTATATTAATTTCAGACAGAGCTGACTTCAGACCAAAGAAAGTTGTCAGGGATAAAGAGAGGAATTACATAATAATTAAAGGATCAATTTTTCAATACATAATAATCCTTAACATGTAAGCACCTAACAACGTAGTGTCGGATTATGTAAGGCAAAATCTGAAAGAGCTACTAAGAAAAACATATTCATTATTATAACTGAAAAATTCCATGCCTCATTATCAAAATGGACTGATCCGAATAGACTTATCTAGCCCAAAGATAGTCAATAAGGACATTGTTGAACTCAACAACACTATCAATTAACAAGAAATGATTAATATCTCTGGACTATTTCATTCAACAACAGCAGAGTACACATTCTTCTCAAACTTACGTGGATGATTCAAAGATAGACCATATTTTGGGGCATAAAATGTACCTTAACAAATTTAAAATAATAGAAATCATATAGTGTCTGCTGTAAGACACAATGGAATTCAACTAAAATCAGCTACAGAAAGATAGTTGGAGAATCTCCAAACACATGGAGATTAGATAACATACTTCTAAGTAACACATAGGTTGAATAGGAAGTCTCAAGATAAAGTTAAAATCTTTTAGACTAAGTGAAAATTAAAGCATATCTTATTAAAATTTGTAGGATTTAGCAAAAGTAGTGCTTAGAGAGAAATTCATAGTATTGAATTGCTATCATCAACAAGACAAATAATAACAAGTGTTGGAGAGGCTGTGGAGAAAAAGAAACCCTCATACACTGTTGGTGGGAATGTAGATTGGTCAAGCCACTATGGAAGGCAGTGTGGAGTTTCTCAAAAAATTAAGAATAGAATTACCATATGACCCAGCAATCCTTCTCCTGGATATCTACCCAAAAAGTCTGAAAATCTTTATCCATAGAGATATATGTACTCCAATGTTCATTGCAGCTTTATTTACAGTGGCCAAGACATGGAAACAACCAAAATGTCCTTCAATAGATGATTGGATAAAGGAGATGTAGTATATATACACAATAGAATACTACTCTGCCATAAGAAAGGATGAACTACTTTCTTATACTTTCTTTCATTTGCGACAACATGGATGGATCTTGGGATTATTATACTAAGCAAACTGAGTTAGACAGAAAATGTCGAGAACCATATAACTTCACTCATATGTGGGATATAAAATTGAAAGCAACGAAGGAAAAAGACAAACAAATAAACAAAAACTCATAGACACAGACAACAGTCAGTGCTTACCAGAGGGTAAAGGGGTTGGTAAAAGAGGGTAAAGGGGGTCAAATATATGGTGATGGAAAGACTCTGGGTGGTGAGCACACAATGTGATATATAGATGATGTAGAATTGAACACTTGAGAGCTATGTAATTTTACTAACCATTTTCACCCCAAGAAATTTAATTTTAAAAAAAAAGAAAACAAGATCTATGTAGGGAAGATGTTAAAGAAAATTTGCCTTCATTGGTTGATGTGAGGTCTTTTGTATTAGCTTTTATCTGTTCCTACATGTGAGGCAATTTCTGTATTGTGATCAGGGGTTGAGTCAACTTCTCCTTTGGTCTCATTCTCCTGAGCAGGGGAAATATGGGATGATGTTGTTTTCTGGGTCTCATTTTCCTGGGCAGGGGAGATATCGGATGAGTTTTTTTTCTAACCCCCTTTGGTCTTATTTTCCCGAGCAGGGGAAGGTTGTTTTTTTGTTTGGTCTCATTCTGTTGAGTAGGGGAGATATGAGATAATGTTTGTCGTTCTGTCTGTGTTGTGAGGTGATGATTAGCTTAGGGTTAAAAAATTCTTGATCAGGGGTTGAGAAAATTCCCTCTTTGTTCTGTCTGTTTTGTCCACATCAACAGATGAAATAAAGAAGTAGCTAAGTTATATCAGGACGACTTGAAAAGCACATTGCCAGACTTTGTTGTTTTTCTGGATGAATTGGCCCTTTAGCCAGATGGACAACATTTATATCAGTAACTGACGGGACTCTCCCAAAACTAGCTATTCCCAGAGGGGGAGGCCGGAACAAAGAAACTTGGCTCTAAGGTACATCTGAGATAATATATAAGACAGACCTCAGTTGACAGTAAAGTTATTATTATTATTTCGTCATTTGGTCATTTGTCATTAGTGATTTTGCATCATTTTAACATTTTGAAGACTTCCAGCAACATGTAGCTTACAACCCCAGGGGATGTCCTGACTTTCAGCCACTAACCTGGTGAGGGCTGGCTGGTTCCCGGACTTTTCAGTGTTGTTCCCCGTGGTTAGCCTTCTTGAAAACTTGTTAGCATCTAAAAAACTTGTATACAGCTTACAGCTGATAGCATCAGAAGACATCTTAACTTCTAAAACAACAACAACAACAACAACATTTTTCAGATTGTTAACACCTTGAAAACATACATAGCTTGTAGCTTGTAGCATCAGAAGATGCCTTTACTTTTAACAACAAAGACAACAACATTCTTGGGAACTAACAAGCACCGGTGTGGGAGACGCCTGCCTTTCTCTCAGCTACAGACTTGACAAAGTTTTGATTTGTGACTTTTCCAGTGTTGTTCTCCCCAAGTTTGGTGAGCTTTTGACATCTACTGTAATAGTTACTATACTATAGAGCTCATTACTGCTTTTGGTTACTCCTTGCTGATGTTGTTTGTGTATTTAGCCAAGTGATTTTTAATCAATAATAAACATACGTTGGGATCTCTTAAACTTATATGTATGCATACTCCTTTGACATGACATTGTTATCAATGTATATAGTTTAGACTTAACCACCTTTATTTTCTGACATTAACATATTATATTAATTGCCTTTGCTTTTGCTATTGCATATTGCTAAATAAATTAAATATTAAATAAATTAATTAATTACCCTCATTCTAGCATGTATCACTCCTCCTTCTTTTCCCTGCTCATCATTACAATCTAAAATAAACAATCTAAGCTTCCACCATAGGAAACTAGAAAAAGAAGAGTACATAAATCCAAGGAAGAAGAGGAAATGAGACAAAAGTTAGAGTAGAAATTAATGAAATTGAAAATAGGAAAATACATTTTGCAAACAGTCCTTCCAAAGAGGGGATAATATCCAATTTTCTGAGGAACCTCCACACTGCCTTCCAGAGCAGCAACACCAGTCTGCATTCCCACCAACAGTGTATGAGGGTTCCTTTTTCTCCACAGCCTCTTCAACTCTTGTTACTGTTTGTCTTCTTGATGAAAGCCATTCTGACTGGGGTGAGGTGATATCTCATTGTGGTTTTTATTTGCATTTCTCTGATGATTAATGATGTTGAGCATTTTTTCATATGTTTATTTGCCATTTGTATGTCCTCTTTGGAGAAATGTCTCTTCAGGTCCTCTGCCATTTCTCAATTTTGTTGTTTGGTGTTTTTCTTTGTTGAGTTGTATGAGTTCCTTTTATATTTTGGATATTAACCCCTTATCGGAGGCACTGTTTGCAAAAATCTTCTCCCATTCAGTTGGTTGCCTCTTTATTTTGTTGATGGTTTCTTTTGCTGTGTAGAAGCTTTTAAGTTTCATATAGTCCCATTCATTTATTTTAGCTTTTACTTCCATTGCCTTTGGAGTCAAATTCATAAAATGCTCTTTGAATCCAAGGTCCATAAGTTTAGTTCCTATGTTTTCTTCTATGCAGTTTATTGTGTCACGTCTTATGCTTAAGTCTTTGATCCATTTTGAATTAATTTTGGTACATGGTGACAGCAGTCCAGTTTCATTCTTTTGCACGTGGCTATCCAATTCTCCCAGCACCATTTATTGAAGGGGCTGTCTTTCCTCCATTGTATGTTTTAGATTCTTTGTCAAAAATTATCTGTCCATATTTATGTGGTTTTATTTCTGGGTTCTCAATTCTATTCCATTGGTCTATGTGTCTGTTTTTCTGCCAATACTATGCTGTTTTGAGTATTGTAGCCCTGTAGTACAAGCTAAAGTCAGGAAGTATGATAACTACAGTATTGTTCTTTTTCCCTAAGATTGCTTTGGTTATTCGGGATCTTTTGTGGTTCCAAATAAATCTGATGAGTTTTTGTTTTATTTCTTTAAAAAATGTCATTGGGATTTTGATGGGGATTGCATTAAATGTGTATATTGCTTTGGGTAATATGGCCATTTTAACTATGTTGATTCTTCCAATCCATGAGCATGGAATGTCTTTCCATTTCTTTGTGTCTTCTTCAATTTCTTTCAAAAATGTCTTATAGCTTTCATCATAAAGTTAAGTTTATTCCTAGGTATTTTGTTCTTTTTGCTGCAATTGCAGAAGAAATTGTTTTTTGTATTTTTTTTCCTGAGATTTCATTGTTAGGATTAGGAATGCAATGGACATTTGTATGTTGATTTTATAGCCAGCAAATTTACTGTATTTGTTGAGTATTTCTAATAGCTTTTTGGTGGAGTCTTTAGGGTTTTCTATATATAGCATCATGTCATCTGCAAAGAGTGAGTGATAATAACTTCTTCATTTCCCATTTGGATGCCTTTTATTTCTTTCTCTTGCCTGATGGTTCTGGCAAGGACTCCAACACTATGTTGAAAAGCAGAGGTGATAGGGGACTACCCTGTCATATTCCTGAACGTAGAGCAAAGGATTTAAGTTTTTCACCATTAATTAAAAGATTAGCTGAAGGCTTGTCATAGATGACCTTTATTATGTTAAGGTATTTTCCTTCTAAACTTATTTTATTGAGTGTTTTAATCATAAATGGATGTTGTATCTTGTCAAACGCTTTTTCTGCATCAATTGATATAATCATATGATTTTTGTCCTTTTTCTTTTTTATGTGATGTATCACATTGAATTGCAGATATTGAACCATCCTTGTGCTCTGGGGATGAACCCCACTTGGTCGTGATGGATAATCTTTTTAATGTATTGTTGTATTCGATTTGCTAGAATTTTGTTTAGGATTTTTGCATCTGTATTCATCAGAGATATTGGTCTGTAGTTTTCTTTTTTTGTGTTGTCCTTACCAGGTTTTGGTATCAAGCTAATATAGACCTTGTAAAATGAGTTAGGGAGTACTGTTTCTTCTTCAGTTTTTTGGAAGAGTTTGAGCAGGATTGGTATTAGATCCTCTTTGAAGGTTTGGTAGAATTCACTAGTGAAGCCATCTGTCCTGGACTTTTGCTTTTGGGAAGGATTTGGATGACTGATTCAATATCGTTACTGGTGATCGGTCTGTTTAGATTTTCCAGTTTTTCATGGTTCAGCCTTGGAAGGCTATATGTTTCTAAGAACTTATCCATTTCTTCTAGGTTATTGAATTTGGTGGCATATAGTCCTTTATAGTATTCTTGCATGATCCTTTGTATTTCTGTGGTGTCCGTGATAAGTCCCCCTTTTTCATTTCTGATTTTGTTAATTAGTGTTTTCTTTCTTTTTATTTTAGTGAGTCTAGCCAAGGGTTTGTCAATTTTGTTAATCTTTTCAAAGAACCAGCTCTTTGTCACATTAATTTTTTTCTATTGTCTTTTTGTTCTCTATTTCATTTAGTTCTGCACTGATTTTTGTTATTTCCTTTCTTCTGCTGACTTTGGATTTCTCTTGTTCTTCTTTTTCTAGTTCTTTAAGGTGTAATATGAGGTTATTTATTTGGGATTTTTTTTGTTTCTTGAGATAGGCCTGTAGTGATATAAATTTCCCTCTTAAAACTGCTTTCGCTGCATCCCAAAAATTTTGGTAGGATGTATTTTCATTGTTGTTTGTTTCTATGTCTGTTATAAGCTCTCCTCTAATTTCTTCTTTGACCCAGTCGTTCTTTAAAAGTATGTTGTTTAATCTCCATGTATTTGTGTTTATCCTGCTTCCTTTTTGCAGTTGATATCCAATTTCAAAGCCTTGTGATCAGAGAATATGCTTGGTATGATTTCAACCTTCTTAAATTTGCTGAGGCTGATCAATGGAATAGAATTGAAAGCATAAGAATAAACCCACATATATACGAACCGATAATTTTTGAACAAAGGAGCCAAAAACAATGGAGAAAAGAAACACTCTTCAGTAAATGGTTCTAGGAAAATTGGAAAGCCACATGCAAAAGAATGAAACTAGACTACCTGTCACCATATAACAAAATTAACTCAAAATGGATAAAATACCTAGAAATAAGACCTGACAACAATAAATTTTATAGAAGAAAGCATAGGTACTAAACTTATTGACCTCAGAGAAGATTTTACAAATTTGACCTACCTCAAAGTCAAGGGGGAAAAAAACACAGAAAGAAATGAATGATACTGTATCAAACTAAAAAGCTTCTCTGCACCGCAAAATAAATCATCAACAAAACAAAGAGTCAATCAACCAAATGGGAGAAATTATTTGCAAACAACACCTCTAAAGGGGGATTATATCCAAAATACATAAAGAACTCACACAACTCAAAAAATCCAATTAGAAAATGGCAGAGGACCTGAACAGATACCTCTTCCAAGACATACAAATGGCCAACAGATTTTTGAAAACATGTTCAGCTTCACTAGCTATTAGGGAAATGCAAATCAAAACCACAATGAGATACCCCCTCACCCCTATTAGAATGGCTATGACAAACAAGGCAAATAATAACAAGTGTTGGAGAGGCTGTGGAATAAAAGGCACTCTTATACACTGCTGGTGGGAATGTAAATTGGTACAGCCACCATGTAAAACAGTATGGAGGTTCCTCAAAAAATTAAGAATAGAATTATCATATTACCTGCAATTCTTCTTCTGGCTATCTACTTCAAAAAATCTGAAAACATTTATCTGTTTAGATCGTATGTACTGTGATGTTCACTGCAACTATACTCACAGTGGCCAAAATATGAAAACAGCAAAACTGTCCTTTGATGCATAAAGAAGATATGGTACATATACACAATGGATATTACTTGGCTATAAGAGAAGATGAAATAGTGCCATTTGTGACAACATGGATAGATCTTGAGATTACCATACTAAGCACAATAAGTCAGACAGAAAAAGTCAAGAACCATATGACTTCACTAATATGTGGGATATAAAAAAAGCAACAAACAAACAAAAACTCATAGACACAGACACTAGTTTAGTGGTTACCAGAGGGTAAGGGGGAGTGAGGGTGATAGAAAAGGGAAAAGGGAGTCAAATATATGGTGATGGAAGGATAACTAACTCTTGGTGGTGAACACACAATGGGATATATAGATGATGTATTATAGATGTACACCGGAAACCTACATAATTTTACTAACCAATATTACTGAATAAATTTAATTTTAAAAACCTTGATAACAAGGAAATATTTTTAAACTTGTGAGATGTCAGTATAGCAGTGATTAGAGTAAAATTTGTAGCCTTAAGTACATGTGTTAGAATAAAAGAAAGGTGGAGAATATATCATCTTATCTTTGACCTCAAGAATTTAGAAAATCAAAACAGGACAATGAATGGAGAAAGAAAATGAAGTAAATAAAACTAGAAATTAATACAAATTAATACAATAGAAAAAATCTCACAGAAAATTCAAAGTCAAAATTTGGCACTTTGACAAATACAACAAAATTTATAAACTCGGCATTACTTTATCAAGAAATGAGACAAAACACGTTATTTGCATTAAAAATTAAAAATTGAGTATCACTACAGATGCTACCAAAATTAAAAAGATAACAAGAAGGTATTCTAACAGGTATGAGCCATTAATTTAGAAAATTTAAATGATATGTAAATTTAGAAAATATAACTCAAACTCATACAAAGAATATGTAATTTAAATAGTCTAGTAACTATTAAATATTACGTTCTTTATTAAAAATTTGTCTTTAAAGAAAACCCCAGGCTTAATGTATTCAACAGTAAATTCTTTTAAACTTTTATAGAAATATCACTATCAATATTATATGATTTTTTGAGAGATGAGGAAAAGAAAGACCAGCTTAATATTGATACCAAAACCTAATGAGGACATCACATCAAAGGGAACTTGCAGACCAGTCTCATTCTTAACAAAGGTACAAAAACCATTAAAAGAATTAAGAGAATTTAACTATATTTAAAAGGAAAGTACATCACATCAAAGTGGAATGTATTTCAAACATGCCAGAGTGATGTATCATTTCTAAGGTAGTCAGTCTAATCCATCATGTTAACATAAAAAGGAAGAAACCTTTTTTGATCATATTGATAGATTTTGTTACTACACTTGGTAAATTTAGAAAGCATTCATAAAATTTTTAAAAGAACTTAGCAATGTAAAAATGGTAGATAATTTTATTAATGTAATAAAGAATTATCAGAGACATTGTATTTAATAGAGAAAGATTTCTCTCTGAGATTGGAAATGAGATAAAAAATGCCCATTTCATTAGTCTTGTTCAACATTGTATTTAATACTCTACACAGTTGAAGAAGGCAAGTAAAAGAAGAAAAAGGAATAAGGATTGGAAAGGTAGGAACTAAACTGTCATAATTCTCACAAAATAGAATTATGAGATAAAAACTCAAATTCTTTATACAAAAATATCAAAATTAATAAAGTGGAATTAGCATAGTTATAGAATACAAGTTCAATAGCAAAATAGCAAAAACCAACTTTATAATTTAAATTAGAAAGAATTACCTAGAAAATTAATTTACAATAATATAATTTTCAACTGTATTAAAAATTGCAAGACAAATAGAATCTGAAAGGATTTCTACACTGAAAGTTACAAAACTATTGACAAAAATTTTTAAAGATAAAATAAATTAAGTGATATGTCATATTCACGGGTTGAAAGACACACAATGTGAATATGTTTTGTTAGAAATTGTTGTGTAACAAACCGCCCCCACTTATTATTACTCATAAATCTACTAGTCGTAGCTGATCTGGGCCATGCTCAGTTGATCTTGACTGCTCTCACATATGAAACTGTGGTGTTTTGGTGGATCAACTGGAGTCTGGTTGGTGCAGAATAACTTCACATATTGTGAGTTGTCTGGCTTCCACTTGGGCAACAGGTGTTGTATTTCCATTTGTCTCCCATAATTAATCAGGCTATCCTAAGCTTGCACATATGGTGTCTTGGTAGGGTTCAAAAAGAGAGAGAATAAACACAAAGCTTCTTCATGCCTAATGCTGACACTACATAATGTCATTTCCACTGCCTTTCATCATCCCTAACAAGTCATATGCCTTGCCCAGATTCAGGGGTAGGATAAACAGACTTTGTATTTTGATAAGATGAGCTGCAAGTTTCATTGCAAAAAGATGACTATAGGTAGGGATGGAAAATTGTGGGCATTTTAAAATTTTTATAACAGATGTCTGTGTTTTCCAAATTTGTTTGTAACTTCGATGAATCTCAATAAAAATCCTGTGGTTTTCTTTGGTGGATTCTAAAATTAATTTAGAAATGTAAATGGATAGTGATGGCCAATGTAATCTTAATAAAAGGAAACAAGCTGGAGACTTACACTAACAAATGAAAGGATCTATTATAAAGTTGTGGTAATTAAGGTAGTGTGCTATTGGCATAAGGATGTGCATCACATCATTTCTAACAAAGTTGATTTGTGAGGCATCATGGATATAATTTATATGAAATAAAACCTAACATTGATCCTAGTTAAAACCACACACACACACACACACACACACACACACACACACACACACATCAATCAAGCAGACTGTAGGTATAAGTGAAAAAGATAAATAATAAAGTTCTTTAAAAGGACATTGGAAAATATTTTTATGAGTTAGGAGTAGACAGTAATTCTTCAACAGGACACTAAATATGCTAAACAGTATTTAAAAATGAGCACTTAGACTATTTTAAGATTAAGAAGTTCTGTTCATGAAATACAACATTAAGAATGTGAAACTATAAATCACAAAAAAGGCAAAGAACTGCCGCAACGCAATAATAGTAGACAAACAACCAAAAAAAAATCTGCAAGATTTGAAGAAAGATTTCATAAAAAGTGGATATCCACATGCTTGATATACCTATAAAATGTACACAAAACATTATTAGTTATCAGGGAAATTCAAATTAAAACCACAATGGGCAACACAAACACCACAATGACTAAAATAAAGAAGACAGAGAAGACCAAGTATTGGAGAGGATGTGGAACAACCAAAACTCTTTTATAATGCCAAGTGGAAGTGTAAATTGTATAATCACATTGAGAATCTGTTTACTGATACTTACTAAAGAATTCCACTCCCAGGTCATTACTCAACAAAAATACCTACATATATCACCAAAACATGTGTATATGGATGAAGATAACAGCTTCATTCATAGTAGTCTCAAAATGATAACAATGCAAATATCCAAAATATAATAGAATGGATAAGTAATATGTTGCATATTCACATAGTGGAATACTTTGCAGAGATAAGAATGGACAGACTGAAATCATATCCAAAAACAAGAATGAATTGCACATACATAATCAAAGAAGCCAGAAACAGAAGAGCACATACTCTGATTCCATTTACATGAAGTTCAATGAAAGGCAAAATGAAACTATAATGCTAAAAGTCAGAATATTGGTTGTCTTTGGAAGGACTGACATAAGAAGGCATTCTGTGGTGATGATAATGCTGTTTACTGATATGGGCTAAACTTCTGGGGGTGGGAAGAGAAAGACAAAAACCAATAATATTTAATCATAGCTAGAATGTTTTAGAATAGGTGATCAACTAGTATGTAATTTGAAATATATGATACAGTTCCTTTTTCAGACATGGTTTCATAAACTGATAAAATTTTATATTCTAAATGCATACTTATTTGCTCATCTTCACTTTCATTGTTCTTTAGTCATTCAACAATACCATCCTTGTCTGATTTGTAATCTTAGTTTATTATTCAGAGTGTGTCTCTGCTGGGTTTGGCATCACCATTTTGTGTAATTATTGGAAAATAAACCTCATTAGACAACATTAAGGCCTAATTCCCAATTGAGGAAAGTGCATTTTTTATTAATCCATTTATTTCACAATTTAATGGGAAAGTTTTGAATTTTCTTTACCCATTAGGAGAATAGACAGATGGATTTGTATCAGAAATCATCCTGTGCTAGAATACAAGAAACCTCAGAGCACCTGGCCCAAGGGCACAGTCTTTCCCAGATTACCAAAAAAGTGATGTATAGGAGCTGAGATGAGAGCGGTAAAAGTGATGGCACTGTGTTCTATGGCTCCTTTGATAAAATCGTGACCCTGTCATTTGGAGACCAGTTAGTTGCATCAAACAATAGAATATTTATTGTTTTATTTCCCTTGTGAATTTGTCATTAAGGAATAAAGGGACATTTTAATTTGACTGTGACAGATTTTAGAGAGATTTGACAGAAGGTAGTGCACACACAGCTCTATAAGCAAAACATATGAATAGACACAAATATACCAGGGGTGCCAAAAAAAATGTATATGCGTTTTAAGAGATGTTATCTATGCTCAAGCAGTTCGCCATATCAGAAGTGTCTGGACGCTGATGGCAACCACTTTGAGCACCTCTTGTAATTGCAAAAGTCAAATGTGACTTGTATTCATCTTTTGTTATTGGTGTATATTGAGTATTACAATTAATACAGTTTCTTCCTTTCTTAAAATGTGTATGCATGTTTTTGGCATCCTCTGTATGTGTATGTGTGTGTGTGTGTATGCATAAATTTAACTGTGTATCCATCTATCTGTCTACATCTATCATCTGTCTATGAAAAAGAGTGACCTATCTGTATTAGAGAATAACTACCCTTGGTATTGTGAGATTTTGAATGTTATGACGTGCTCCTAGTGATAGGCTTGGTTTTTAAGACAGAAGCATGAAAACATTAAAAATAATTATTTAAGACAACTGAATATACTGTTACAATATTTGCAAGATATTCTCTGTCAAAATATGCTGTACAGAACATTATAACTACACTTTTTATTGTTACGGAATGGCTTATTGACTTAATTTATTAAAACGCTCTTTAAATTTCTCTTAGCTTATCCTCATTTCTGCCAAAATAAGAACCTTTAACAAACAATCCTCTCCCACCACCACACACACATGCACTAAATAAAAGCAAGTGATATAAGTGATATCTATTTTGGAGGCTATAATAGCCATAAAGAAAAGCTAGATTTATACCTGTCTCCCCTCTCCCTAATCACCCACCTCCTCTCAAGTGGAGTGTTCTCTTAATTCTGGGGATTTCTGTTCAAACAGAAGTGGTTGGTACAGATGTAATTAACAACAAATTGTTCTTGAAGCATCACTTTGCTCACCTTAACTTTTGTTTGCTTTTTTGTTCTCACTGGTGTTTGAGTAGGATGAAGTTGGGTGTTAAAATATATTTTGAAAAGTAGCATGTATACCGCAGCAGATTCACCTGTGATCAGTTTTCTTTTTGTGACCAATGTAAAAATGTAGAATACACCAAAGTATGATACGTGAAGACATAAACTTTTATCTCTTTACCACTATATGCTAATTACCTAGATTAGCACATAATAGGCACTCAATAAAAATTATTGTGTGATTAAATTAATAGAGTTTATACTCTACCCCCTTCCACGAAGGTGTTCTAACTCTGGAACTGTCCTTTCACTCCAAGATTATGAAATCAGAGCAGCACTGGGAGCAGCCTCCTTTTATCAGTTTGGCTTCTTAATATTGCTGGGGAGACAAGATTTGACTATCTTATTTTTATGGCCAGTCAAGTTAATTTTGATTCATTGAGCATTTAAAAAACAAATATACTACCTGAACTCTAAACATAATTGTGATCCTTTTCCTCTTTTCTGTGGGAATCAAAATGATAACAATATTTGTCAAGAAGTCTGCAATGCATGTGCTCATCTCTGCTTTACTTTTACTGACTGACTACCAGTGCACTGAAAATGCCTTTTGGAATCCTTTATATTCCAAAGGTGATCTACTCATTGTAATTTGGCATCATTGTAATTTATGATGCCAAAATCTCAGTGGTTTAGCATAAATTTATTTTTGTTCTTATAAAGCCCAGTTGGAGGCTGTGGGGGACCAGAGAGGATTGAAGGGGTAGTGAACTGCTTCATAAGTGATTTAGGGACATGGACTCCTAACATCCTATTCTTCCTTCTTTCTCTAGGGTCTTAGAATCTTCTGCTAGATTTTCTGAATGTTCCTGGCAGACGAGGGGAGTGAGACCCACACATAATACTTTTTTATGGGTCAGACAGGATGTGGCACACATTATATCTGCACATTCTCTACTGGCCAGAGCTCACTCAGATGACAAGACCTAATTGCAAGTGATGTTGAAAACTGGTCTGCTCATGTGCCTAGGAGAAAGAGGAAGAAGGTTTGCTAAGCAGCTAACCAGTGTCTGCTATTGGGATTATTGGCCTCTGTATTACCAAACAGGTTGAACACTCTGAGGACTATTTGTTATTAACCATTTGTTTCTTCTCTTCTTTTGATTTTCATGGCCTAAATTTTTATATTTTCTCCATTCCATTATTATTAGCCATTTATTCTAGGTTCCTTTTGAGGACTGTTCTTTCTCTGCTCAGTCTTTAAAAGTCAAACTCTTGTCCCAACATCTCTTTTACATTTTGACAATTCTTAAATCTAATCAAGAACTCTTAGTTACATTCCAGACCTGTATTTCCAAGAACCTCATAAATATTTCAATTTGGATGGCCCATAAGGCACCTCAAGTCAATCACATTGAAAAAAGAATCATTAATTTCCACGAAACTCCTTCTCTATCATCTTATTTGGTGAATGGTACTACTTTTGTCTTGTAATTTCATATTCATTCTTCTCACACGCTTCTCAGTAAGTATCATCAATTCAGTTACCAAATTCTACAATTTCTTAGTTTTTAACATCTTTGTATCCATCATCTCTTCTCCACTGACTGAATTCAGGCTGTCACCTGTTTTTGCCTGGCTTTTAAATCTTTGCTTATTAGCTGCTCTCCCATAACTGGACATAGTGTTCTTTCAATTCATTATCCACACTGAGAGCCAGAAGAAAGTGGGAGAAAGCTTTCAAGTTAGATAAGTTAAGAAGAATCAAATTGGAATGCACAAATAACACCGTGGATTGGGGGACTCTGGAGAGAAGACTAAGAGCGTGGAAGAGTGATACCAAGGAAAGAAGATGGGCATCAGAGCCAAGTGTGACATTTCTGCACAGGGTTTCATTATCTGAACAGAGACTACGGAAAAGTGGATGGGCTAGCCAACTGAACTTTCTAGACAGAGTCCTGTGGTTGAGCAAAGCAGAGTCAGAAGCACAGCCAAGAACAGAAATGTTCAGGCCAGATGGATGCTGATCAGAGTCATAAACAAATTGGAATAATTCAAAGTGGAAGAATGAGAGTGGGCTGGGGTGTAAACTACGAAGCAAAATTCTTAGATAAGCTCTCAGACTTTGTTGAATGGCAAAAATGAGAATTAGTGTGTGGAAGCTTCAGAGAGGCAAATTTCTGCTCACCCCAAGGGATGAATACCTTTTAGTCATCAGAATTGATCAGTGTAAAAGTGGGCTGCGTTGTGAGCTAGTGAGTTCCCAGTGACTGAAAGGATTCAAAAACAGACCTCATGACTTTCTGTGAAGCTATCCTAGACGCTATTTCTGCATCACATGGATGAAGGCATTAGATAGTTACAAAGCTCATTTATAACCTTCAAATACAATATAAATTTTTTTTATCTTATTTCTCAGTTTGAAAGTTATGATTTGGATCCAACTGGTTTATGTGACATTTTTTCACATTTTCCTCATATATAGCAGACATTAAATTATAGAACTTCTCCTGTGTTATTCGGCTTTTGCTGCATTCCCCACCCTAAAGAAGTGGTTTTCACCTTAGTCCCATTTATATTCAACAAATGCATAGGTTAGTTTGCTCTCCCCTACCTGCTCCTGATTGAATTGAGCTGCCAGTTAAGTCAACCAGTTAATTCCATCAGATTTTGAGTTTGACTGGGTCTTTTGGTTGAACAGAGAAAATGAAGGCTATCTGGAGTATAGAGTGTAAATTATGAGAGTTAGCTTTGGCAAACAGGTGCCTAAAACTGACTAGCCCTTCATGTAGAGACACCAAAGCCAAATAGCAGTGACACAATATCTAACTCAGGAAGTTTCTAGCTGAGAAGGCTGAGCTTCTTAGATTTGTTGTCAGATGTACCATTTGGAAGTGGTAAATCATTGCATGAGCCTGTGTGTTTGGCAACCACATTACTGCCTGGGTTGCTGGCAACACAAGCTGTGGCTTCATAGTCTCATACAGTTCTGATGGGGACATATGAGCCATCAGTGACTGATCATTTGGGGAAAAACTGACAGAAAACAGAAATTTTCCTTACTTTCTTTTGCTATAATGAAGTGAGCAGAAGTTGAATGATATAAAGTTGTCTCATTTATTATACAGATGACTCACATACTTTCTGACTCATGCCAGTAAAAATCACCGTCACTAACAGAAATATGCCAGGGCTTAAGAAAAATTGTGTTCTGTTTCCCCCCCCACCCCCCCCCCCCCGCTTTCCTGAGGACTGGGCTATCATGATGCTGTGCAGATCTGCCCTTCTACTTGGCACTGGGGCAGTAAGTCATTTAGTTGCAGAATGACTTTTCTGACTATAGATATACCCTTCTGGATAGGATGCTGTTAATCATCCCTCTTCATGACGTTATTAAATTAACAACTCCTGCATATAAGTAACATATTATAGCTTTGTTATTCTCACGATTTAAAATGCGTCTGTTCTTTCACCCATCAAGTAAAACAGAGATGCAATGGAAACCTGTACTTTCAGGACAGATGCCTCCATAATTGTGCTGTTTAAAAAATGTGCTGTCATGGTCTGCATTATGTCTCTTTTCCATCTGCTTTCTGTCTGGTTATGTTTGAGCAGCAGCCATCTTTTCTCCTCAGCTTACTTTCAAAACTCGATGTGATAGGGGTATTGCCAAGGGTTTGAATAAAAGCAGAATGTATTTGTGTGATGTCATTGTAATGTCCAGTTAAGCACTCTGAGAATATACTATGTTAGTCAGGGATAAAATTCATTTGGATTGTCTTTCCAAAATATGTATAGGTGAACTATCTCTAGGTTCACACTAAAATCCTATACTAATTTTGCATTAGTGTTTAATGATAAATCTGGAAAAATACATTTGGTTCATATCTACTGAGATTATTCAAGAGGTAAAATTTTCTAATTATCAAGAGCACACACAATGTGAGATATAGATGATGTACTACAGAATTGTATACTTGAAACATGTAATTTTATGAATCATTGTCACTTCAATAAATTTTAATTTAAAAAAAATTGAAAGATTTTCATCTTTCAATTTATTTTAACAAATGTTTTGTATGGGAATATGAGGTTTGACAATTAAGTCCATGAACTCATCCTAGAAAAAAAATGCTACATACCTCATTGCTGAATATCACTATGGTCACCTTCGAAGTCCTCCCCTTGGGAAGCTATGCACTGATGCCAGTGCCTAGTCCACTCTTCCAAGCAATTTTGGAATTCTTTTTCTTGAATAGCCATCAGAGCTGGGTTTATATTACCCTTGGTATGTCTTGAATGTCATCAAAATATTTTCCTTTAAATATTTCCTTTATCTTCAGGTAAAGAAAAAAGTCATTGGGGGCCAGATCAGGTGAGTAGGGAGGGTGTTCCAGTACAGTTGTGTGTTTCCTGGCTAAAAACTCCCTCACAGACAGCGCAATGTGAGCTGGTGCATTGTTATGATGCAAAAGCCATGAATTGTTGGCGAAAAGTTCAGGTTGTCTAACTTTTTCACACAGCCTTTTCAGCACTTCCAAATAGTAAACTTGATTAACTGTTTGTCCGGCTGGTACACATTCATAATGAAAATTCCCTCTGATACCAAAAAAGGTTAGCAATGTCATTGCACCAAGTTCGAGAACTCAATTGTCAGAACTCGTATATTCTATCAGATTTGATTTCGATGAGTTTTTTTCCATGAAATTAGATTTCACTGTAAAACAAACTGAGGGAATGCTAGATAATATATTTTCCTATTGAGAAATGTATAAAACATATTTGCATGGTGGAACTTCTGGAATGTCACATAATCAAGAGACTCTTTTGATCATATTTAACTTTGTAAAATATAGCATTTCCCACCGGCCATACTTTTTGATATGCTGAAGAGTTAATGTCCCATGGGGCATTTGTTAGGAATCTATGAACTAAAATTGTCTTCTAGTGGTTAATATAGAATCATTTCTAAAAATTATTACTAACATTTGAAGTATGGACATTTTGGTAAAGTATAAATGTATTTTCTATGTGAGATGACATTATTTGTTTGAATAATTAATTGCCAACTTCAAAAATAATGTAAGAATCTTAACTGTGAGCTTCTTAAGGGTCTGATTTATCCATGTATTTTTATCACTTAGTCCAGTGCCATTAGTCAAAGCTCAATATTTGTTGAGTTAATAACAGTGAAGATAAAGATATCTGAAGATTTTAGATTACCTTGGACACAAGAATACTCACCTGATTGTTAGAAAGAAAATTAAAATCTCTTCCAGTCCATCCAAAATAGTACATTTTCCTAAAATAATCTATATTTTCTTTTATGACATAATTTTAGTCACTAGTGGAGTCTCATTGAGAATGGATACATTGTATCTACATTTTTCTAAGGTAAAAGAAAAATGTAGAACCATTGAGTAGCTATTACAGCTGTTCCATAAAATACTTGCCAGTTGTGATTTTAAACCACAATTGTCTTCTAAGAGATAACAAAGAACAACATTAATTAAACCTGTATCTTTTTTTATTTCTTCAGGCACTTTCCATTCAAGTCATAGATTTATTGAAATTCCTTTCACTCCAGTGGAAATAAAATATAATAATTTCCAGTGGAGTTTTTATTGTTGTTTTGTTTATGTTTTAAAGCTACTGGAAATGCCATGTGATTATTGTAATGGTATTGAATATATGGCAAAAAAGGAGCATGACATGACAATAGTCAATGAAATGGTAATTTGAGGTTAATAATAATTTAGTGTTTATGGTAATCCTAATTATCCCAATACTTTCTGTGTATTCCTCTTGATACCTTAAGGGTTTTTTTGGCCTATTTTGTTCTAATTTCAGGTGAGAAAATCACAATCATGGAGAGGGGTTCTGGGTAGACTAGTAGGCAGTGGTATAAAGCTGTGTGGAATTCTGGTCTGACAACACTGTCATTAGATTTGTAGGTCCTGTGTATACATACATTTAGCACTAATCAGGTGGATTGGAGCTATGGTCCTGACTTAGGAAATATCTTTGTATCTTATTACTATAGAGAGTGATCCACAGGTTGATGAAAACATCTTTCAAATTATCAAGTGTATAATAGATTATCATGCCATATAAATCAGAGAAAAATTATAACCTTTTAGGTACATGCTCTTTACTTGGTCTCCCTGAATTATCTCATCTTCAATATTGTCCTCCTTGTTATGTTTTTGGTAGTAGTTATTTAACTACAGTGTCAAATCATTTTTCTGCTCTAGTCTCTGGATGGTTGCATTCTATTCCTACAATGTTTTAGTCTTCTCAATAAAACTTGTCTCTTTCACTATCATATAGAACATGGAATTCTTTATCTTTCTTAAAAACAAAATTAGAAAAAAATTAACACTTCCCTCTCATAGTCGCCTCATTAACTATTTAACTAAATACTATAAATACCTTTGATATAATTACTTTTTATGTTCATAATTACTGTTTGTGTTCTACTTTTGCATACATATATGCAAAATATATCTACATATAAACACCAGCACACACATATATATGAATATATATAACTATGTATAGTTTTATTTTAAACTTCTCAAAGGACAAGACTCTATTTAGCCTTAATTTTGTGAAGATTAACATATCAGGTATATGAGACGACTCATAGTTATATGATAAGTACCCCATGTATTTTATAACTGTCCTAATGATTATTTATTCAGTATTGATTATCCATATGATAATAACCCAATTTAGCTTTAGTTCTTCTGTTTTCCTAAAGCCATATGGAGGTTAAATGGAGGGGTCTGTGATGGTGTTGTATCTGTTTATCATATGATTGGGTCATATAACTTAGCAAAGCTGAACTGACATACCTTTCAGTACATGGGATATTAAAACAATGATATCAGAAATAAAAAGAACAATGGGAGAAGTACATTCAACTTAGTATAAAATCTTAATGCTTCATGATTATGATACATGAATGAAATTACTAAAGAAATTAAATGAATAATTATTGATTGCCTATGTTGTGCCAGGCACTAGTGATCTACTATGTATATGTCATGAGAGCATGATAGACATGAGTACTTCCTTTATGGGATTTACTATTCGCAATGCATAAATAAATATGTGGTAAATTAACTATACATTAACATACTTCCTATAAAATGATGGTGGATAGAGCATTCCAGGCAAAGATGGCATGATATGCAAAGACCATGGGTTAGGAAAATCTTGGGGACATATTCTAGAAAGCAAGAAAGAAAGCCAACATGGCTGGAAGGTAACAAGTAAGATGGAGAATTGTATGAGATGAGGCAGAGGTTCAGTCATGCAGAGTCATGGTCCATGATGAGGAGTTGGGATTTTATTCTAGGTGTAATGGAGGGCAATGAAAAGTTTTCAAACAAGAGTGACATAGTTAGATTTATGATTTCGGTGTTTTACATTTCTGTGTAGAAAAAAATGAATTGGTGGGAGTACAAAGTAGAAGCAAAGATAATTCTTAAGCTTATTCTGGCCATATTTTTGACAGCTTGGTGTAGTATAAACCCTTACTAATTTTTTAATTTTATTTTTTATAATGTAAGTGCCCACCTTAAGCTTGCTGGGTTATTTATTTATTTATTTATTTATTTATTTAAAGTCAATATTTTTAATGTTCTATTATTCTATTCATTATCTTAGACTTATTCTATCATAGGTTCTGTCAATAAAATTAGCACAATTTATGGCACATAACTTGTGGATCACCAAGAACAAATTACACATCTATAATCATGAAACTGTTTGGTAATAGTAATGTTAAAACAAAAAGAACACTGACTAGAGGAAAGACATTTCCAATGTTTTTATATGCTTGCAGAAAAGCCATTATTCGGCTGTATGTCTACACTTTTCTTGATTTTTTTTCAATTCTCTATTTTTATTTTATTTTATTTTTTATTATTATTTTCAAGTGTACAAAAAAACCAGAGAGAGTAGACATTTACACACCACCTCACAAAGTAATAACCCCAAGTCTGACAACATACATATAAGCTTCTTTCTTTATTTATTTTCAATTACAGTTGACATTCAATATTATTATTATTTTTTATTAGTTTCAGGTGTACAAAGCAACATATTAATAATAGTTAGATATTCAATATTATTTTTAAGATTTTTATTAAAAATGTTAGTAGCACTCAATATTATATTAGTTTCAGGTATGCATAATAGTTAGCAACATTTATATTCCTAAAGAAGTAATCACTATGAGAAGTCCAGCAAACATCTGACACTATACCATGTTATTATAATATTATTGACTATATTCCCTATGCTGTACATTATGTCCCCATGACTTATTTGTTTTACACCTGGAAATTTGTTCCACTTATTGCCTTTCATCGCCCCCCTTCCCCCTGTTTTTAATTTTTCAGTTACAGTTGACATTAAATATTGTTTTATGCTAATTTCAGGTGTACAGTATATGGTTAGACATTTATATAATTTAAGATGTGATTTTTCTGAGTAGTCTAGTACCTGGCACTATACATAGTTATTACCATATTATTGACTATATTCCCTATGCTTTACTTTACATTATCATGATTATTTTGTAACTACCAATTTGTACTTTTTTTTTGTACTGCTTAATCTCTTCACCTTTTTCACTCTGCCCCCCAACTTCCCTCCCAACTCTCAACCTGAAAAATCTAGTACCCATCTGATACCATACATAGTTATTACAATATTATTGACTATAATCCTTATGCTATACCCTAAATACCTATGACTATTTTGTAACAACCAATTTGTACTTCCTAATCCTTTCTCCTTTTTCACCCACTCCTTCTACCCCCTCCTGTCTGACAACCATGGAAATGTTCTCTGTATCTACTCATATGAGTCTGTTCCTGTTTTCTTTGTTTATTTTGTTCTTTAGATTCCACATACAAGCAAAATCACATTGCATCTGTCTTTCACTGTCTGACATACTTCACTCAGCACGATATCCTCCAAGTCAATCCATGCCACCACAGAGGCAAGAACCTTCTTTTCACTGGCTGAGCAATATTCCACTCTATATGCAGTGTGACAATTAGGTTCACGAACTTGTTGCAATGATGTTGCTAACCTTTTTTGATACCAGAGGGATTATTCTTTATGAATTTGTACCAACTGGACAAACAGTTAACCACATTTACTATTTGGAAGTGCTGAAAAGGCTGCATGAAAAAGTGGGACGACCTGAACTTTTCACCAACAATTCATGGCTTTTGCATCATAACAATGCACCAGCTCACATGACATTGTCTGTGAGAGAGTTTTTAGCCAGTAAACAAATCACTGTATTGGAACACCCTCCCTATTCACCTGATCTGGCCCCCAATGACTTCTTTCTTTACCTGAAGATAAAGGAAAGGAAGATATTTTGATGACATTCAAGACACCAAGTATGATATGACCACAGCTCTGATGGTCAGTTGAGAAAAATAGTTCCAAAATTGCTTTGAAGGGTGGACTAGGCACTGATACCAGTGCATAGCTTCCCAAGGTGATTACTTTGAAGGTGACCGTAGTGATATTCAGCAATGAGGTATGTAGCACTTTTTCTAGGATGAGTTCGCAGACTTCATTGTCAGACTGCGTATGATTGGTTGTGCTATTAGAGAGAAACAGGTTTGGAATTTTGGGTAGTAGTTCCATTTGGACTCGCTTCTTTGGGCTTTCTATATTTGAGATTTCTATTAAACATCTAAGTAGAGATATCTATCTATCTATCTATCTATCTATCTATCTATCTATCTATCTATCTATCATCTATCTATCATTTATCATCTATCTACGAAGAAGTAATCAAATAATATTGTGAGTATTTAAATAAAGAACTTTTTTTGCAGTAAAAGACACATTGCCATTAACCCCTCTCAAAATACTCCCCCTCATTTTGAATACTCTTATCCCATCATTCTTGCCACTTTCTGAAGCAGTTCTGGAAGTTCTCTTTCGTGAGTGGCTTTAGTTGCACTGTCATGGCTGCCTCAATGTCCTGAATTATTTTTACTTTGGGGAAGAGCCAGAATTCACATGGTGCCAGATCCAATGAATAAGGTGGATGAGGACACACTATTACATTGTTTGACAGAAATTCCCGTATACAAGAAGCAATGTGTGACATGGAGAGTTGTCACGATGGAGGATGATTTATGAAATGCTTTGAAATCCACCTCTCTCAACCGTAACTCACATCCAACTGACTTCACCAAACAAGTTGAAACTTTGTCACACACTGTTACTAAAGTTTTCCATGCCACTTGCCAAATTGAAGATCTGTATGTTTTGATCACAACGGAAAGTCTCCATGTCACATATCCCTTCTGGTATGGCAATTTCAGTCAAATAAAAATATTGCAGTCTGTCCTCATCCACCTTATTCACTGAATCTGACACCATGTGAATTCTGGCTCTTCCCCAAAGTCAAAATGACCATAAAAGGTAAACATTTTGAATAGATTCAGGACATCGAGACAGCCGTGACAGCACAACGAAAGACACTCATGAAAGAGGTCTTCCAAAACTGCTTCAGAGACTGGGAGAATGATAGGATAAGTGTGTTCAAAGTGAGGGGGAGTATTTTGAGGGGCATTAATGGCAATGTGTCTTTTACTGTAATAATTATTTTCTTAATTCAAAAATTCACTGTATTTTGTGATCACACTTCATATCTAACATCTATCTATTATCTGCATGTCTATCTATCTATGTATGAGTCTAGGGCTCAAACAGGACAAGTCTAGATTGGAGATCAGAAAGTGTAGGTAGAGAAAAGTGAGAGAGTTTAGGAATGAGTGCTGAGACATTTCTATTTGTGGGAGTTTGGTAAAGGAGGATACATCAGTCAAGGGACATGAGAAGGAGTGGCCAGAGGGGCAGGAGGAAAGCCAGGAAGTATAGTGACACAGAAGCCTAGAAGGGAGAATGTTCCAAGGAAGAAAAAATGCCCATCTTTACCAAATACTGATAAAGTCAAATAGTATTAGACAAATATGTTCTCCAGTTTAGCAACCTGGGGCCATTGACAATCTTAACAAGAAGCATTTCAGTGGAGTTGTGGGGATGAAAACCAGGAAAATATGCACTGGTAAGTGAATACAAGATGAAGAGGAGACAGAGTGTGTGGATAAGTATTCTGATTTTTTTTTTTTTTTTATAAAAGGGAGTAAAAAAATGAGATAGAAGCTGCTGTGGAATGTGGGAGAAAAGGGAGATTTATATGTGGTTAATAAAAACTATTCTGATATATTAAAAATATGAAGGAATTCATACATTGTGTGATATTTCACAGGAACAGAGAAATCTAAGAAATCGCTGGAATTTAACTCTTAGTTGAGTAGTAGTTAAGTATTTTTATTCGTGCAGGTTATGACCTATCTATCTTTATCACTTTCACACCTCATTATAAATGTATGTTACTGACAATAATGATCTACTGAACAACTACTTTGACACAGTCTTCTTATTTTACACAGCTACAAGTGTCTGCAGCAATCATGGGAAACAATTTTCTTTGTCTGAAGGTGACCTTGGTGAATAGCAATTTTTTAAAACAGACTATCATGTCATTCAATGACTCTAGCTGTGACAGAAATAGAATATTTTTACCACATTAATTCCAACTTGTCTCTTTTTTTGCTGGTGTTTATAGTGATGCTTCTGGAACCCTAACATCATTGTTGCTTCCACATTTTCAAGTCATTCTAGAATTGTCTTGTTAAGGAGGAGGAAAACTTGAACAGAAAATATGTTTTTACCTTGATAACAAGCAGAGCTCTACAGTTCTTACACATCTCAACATCAGGGCAAGAGTGTCAGGAGAGATGTGTGTTCAGAGGCAGCATGAGCTGCCCATGGTCCCAAGGCATGCTTTCTAAGTGGTCTTGGCTAAGGTCACCACCACCACCTATGCTTTTTTTGGTGGCCTCAGAGCAAAAATGCCACCAGCACCGTTGGGTCCTTCTGAAGAGGAAAAGACATCCAGAGCATCTGCTGTTCTGATATTCTTCATATTGTATTGCCTTTACCAGTGGCCTGGCAACAGAGTTTTGGGATAAAACTTTTTATAACATTTTTTGCCTTTGAAAACTGTCTCTGAACCCAGAACTTTTCAGGTGAATTTAGCTTTTTTTCTTTTTGATCATGAATGTTTTGAAAGCTTTTATTTGGACTAAAAAGAGTTAAAGCGTGGCAAATACTTGCATATTAGAGTATAGAAGTCAAAGAACTGTCAAATGCAGAGGGTCCTCTTGTGGATTGAGTGTTATCTAACCCTCAAGATGTTGGCTGGAAAAGTTTTCAGATGACACATAATTTGACATGTTTGATAAATCAGGATGTAGTTCCTTATCTTGGCAGGGAGATCAGGTTCAGGAACAAACTCAGCTATGTGCCTGAAGGATGAGGGGGGATTTCCTCTGTCAATGATTTGAAGCACTGTCTCCTCAGTCAGAGGCAATCCTAGATGGCAGTAATGTAAAGATTGCTGCTACCTGACTCTAGTTGGGGAGTGCCTATAGGCTCCCATTTGGCCTCTTGAAAATATGTTTGTCTAATTTCATCTGTAGAGAAGTCCAAGACAGGATGGCAAAACTTGCTACATAGTGAATTGCTTCCTCTAGGTGTCTGCAGTAAAATCTTTAATGCAAAACTATGGTGTATGCTTGATTATTTGTCTCTGAACTCTAGGGAACTGTCACATGGGGCATTGGGAATGACGGGCATCTAATCAACATGTTTGCTGCTGTTTTAGGATTCACTGATTGTTAATACAGTGGCGTCTCTGCTGTTTCATAAAGGTCATGTTGTCACATAAATCTTGTCTGCAAAGGCTCATTCACGGAAAGGTGAGGGCTTGAGGAAGAACAGGGTAATATGATAGGATCAGGCAGATGCATTTATATGCATGCCTTTGATGAGAACTTGGGAATGAAACTCAGAAAGCATCACTTCCATTTCTTTAATTTTTCTTTTGTACTTCTTCTCTGTTTCATAAGGTGAATTTATAGAAATATAAAACAAATGAATATACTTAAGTGATCTATTTTAGAAATCATAGACTTTTAAAGCTGATTATTGAATTTACCTTGATGCAAAAATTCCAGGCTTTTGGAACATTAGCCATTATTCATTCTGTGTGTATATGTGTCTGAAATTATTAAAAGCAAAAGGACAACACAGTCTTAAAATGAAAGCTCTTTTTGTTTTCTGATAGCTCTTCATGTACATGGTTTAGAAGTGAAAATAATATTGCGATATTATTTTTATTTGCTGTCAGTGGCAAACAGATTTGATCATAGTAGGACGTACTCACTGAATCAGGGATTTTGTTTTGTTTGCTTTTTGTTGTTTAATAGGAAGGTGAGACCTTAACACTTTACCAAGGCAAGTATTCACTTTCAATATCATGGAACCAACCCTACCTTATAAGACAGTCTGTCATATCTATGCATGAACTCATTGGCTGCTAAAATTCATCTAAAGGAACACGAGAATTATTTGCAGCCACCACACTAGATCCTCCTCATTCTTCTAGAACTGCCTTCTCTTACTGTATTTCTGAATAATGCAAACCCTTAGATTTAAAGTATTTTTAATTGAGATATAATTGACCTATTCTTAGATTTAAGTTTTAACTTTCTTCCTACATAACATCTGATTCTCAACACTATTTGGTTGATTGTGGCTTGATTCCCTGGTTCTTGACTCCCTGGGTAGATGTGGGCACGAACACAACCTGTTTTGGGGTCTTTAACTCCAACCCTAACTCAAATACAGCCCTGGTGCCCTTAGAGGGCATGCTCAGAGAGATTATTATTTATTCCATGTCATTTTACCACTTCAACAGGATTGCTTAAACCCCTCTGTGAATAGTCACCAAGTATAGCTTCAGGTGTCAGCGCACTCACTGGAATTTGGCAGTAAGCTAATAAAATTCATCCTGAAATAATCACTACGGTTGGGCATCTGTATCTTGAAAGAATGACCAAAAGGAATCAGAAGATCAGCTTCTACCCTGTTATCCACATAATAATCTTGTAGAATCTCTTCCGCCTCCTTTTTTAAACAGTAAGTTTAAAGCATTCATTGAGGAGAACATTCAGGAAAATAACCACAAGGTTCTCAAAGTGTTGTTTGTTCAGGGGCTCCATAAGATCAGAACTATTTTCATAACAATCTGAAAATGTTATTTTTTATTATTCATTCTCATTCACTCAGAGTGTATAGCAGAATTTCCCAGAGGCTGTGTGAGGTGATTATAGCATTACTAAGCAGCTAGTGGAACATGTGCTTGTTCCATTAGTCTTGGGTTTTTAAATTTTCTCAGTGTTAATTTCTTTTTTTTTCTTTAAATTAAAGTTTATTGGGGCAACAATTGTTAGTAAAGTTACATCGATTTCAGGTGTACAATTCTGTAATACATTATCGATATCTCACATTGTGTGTTCACTACCCAGAGTCAGTTCTCTTTCCATCACCATATATTAAACCCTGTTTACCCTCTCTTAGATCCCTGCTTCCTCCTCCCCGCTTATCCTCTGGTAACCCCTAAACTATTGTCTATGTCTATGAGATTTTGTTCGTTCAGTTATTTGTCTTGTTCTTTTGCTATTTTTGGTTTATATACCACATATCAGTGAAATCATAGGGTTCTCTACTTTTTCTGTCTGACTTATTTCGCTTAGCATTACACTCTCAAGATGCATCCATGTTGTCACAAAAGGTCCTATTTCATCTTTTCTAGCCACTGAATAGTATTCCATTGTGTATATATACCACAACTTCTTTATCCATTCACCTATCGAAGGATATTTTGGTTGTTTCATGTCTTAGCCACCGTAAACAAAGCTGCAATGAACATCGGAGCACACTTGTCTTTACGAATAAATGTTTTCAGATTTTTTTGGTAGATACCCAGGAGAGGGATTGCTGGGTCATATGGTAATTCCATTCATAATTTTTTGAGGAACCTCCACACTGTCTTCCATAACAGCTGTACCAGTCTGCATTCCCTCCAACAGTGTATGAGGGTTCCTTTTTCTCCAAGGCCACTTCAACACTCGTAACTATTTGTCTTATTGATGATAGCCATTTTAACGGGGGTGAGGTGATATCTCATTGTGGTTTTTATTTGCATTTCTCTGATGATGAGTGATTGTGAGCATTTTTTCATATGTCTGTTAGCCATTTGTATGTCCTCCTTGGAGAAATGTCTCTTCAGGTCCTCTGCCCATTTTTTAATTGGGTTGTTCATTTTTTTTGTTGTTGAGTTGTATGAGTTCCTTGTATATTTTGGATATTAGCCCCTTATCGGAAGCACTGTTTGCAGAAATCTTCTCCCATTCAGTTGGTTGCCTCTTTATTTTGTCGATGGTTTTTTTTCTAATATGCTAAATAGATATAGATACAACCTGTGGAAATAAAAGCACTTTGGGATCCTCAATTATTTTTAAGAATATAAAAGAATCCTGAGATGAAAAAAATATGAGAATTTCTTATCTGTGTTATTTTAATTCATGCCCTGCAACTTGCATGTTTGATCTAAAAGATGGATTATTTCTGAATATTTTCTCTCAAGGTATTCATCATTATTTAAAGCC
This sequence comes from Rhinolophus hipposideros, assembly GCF_964194185.1. Lineage (NCBI taxonomy): Eukaryota > Metazoa > Chordata > Mammalia > Chiroptera > Rhinolophidae > Rhinolophus > Rhinolophus hipposideros. The sequence continues at coordinate 44,031,923 of NC_138063.1, forward strand.
ATGAAAAATTGCCTTATTGTTTAGAAATTTTTCCTTCAAGGAAACACTAAGAATTCTCAATGAAGTGAAATTAGATGAATTGTATGGCATTTTTTAAACACATATAAAATTTAAAATAATTAGACTGTAGTTTCAAATGTCAGATTCCTCAATAATAACCAGATTTGTAAACAGCCAGTATCTTACTTAAAGTATCTGTGACTCATTTTCCTCATCTGTAAAATGTAGATGACAATTTCAGCTATGTCAAATGGTTGTTAAAGATATGTGAGATAAGACATTTAAAATTTTTTTTTAATTGAGATATACTTGACATATAACATTATATAATTTTAGGTGTACGACATGGTGATTTGATATACAGTGGTACATTGGTTTTCGAATGTAATCTGTTCTGGAAGACTATTCGAGTTCTGAAACATTTGAAAACAGCTGACAGCAAGGCCTCAGGATCTTGCACACAGCAGAAGCCGCATGGCATGTTCGACTTCTGAGGTGTGTTCGAAAACCGAAGCATTTACTTCCGGGTTTATGGCGTTCATAAACCTAAATGTTCTTCAATGGAGAGGTTTTTGGTTCAAAAACCAAAGTACTACTGTATGTATATATTGCAAAATGATTACCACAATAATTTTAGTTAAAATTAATCATCACACATACTTTTTTCTTATGAGAATTTTTAAGATCTACTCTCTTAACTATTTTTAAGTATACAATATGGTATTGTTAGCTATAGTTACCATGAGATAGCACATTTAAGGCAATTAGAGCACTGCTTAGCACATGGTGGCACTCAGCAAATTTAAACAATTACCCATGACCATTATTTCTACCCATTTGACTAATATTAAAGGAGAGCTTGAATTTAGAATTGACGTCAACATTTCTTCTGAGGTTAATTATTTTGGAAATAACAATGAAATTCCAAGAGGAAGTTTAATTTTATTTTTTCATATTTTCCTTACACACCAATTTGGGGAATATTTTTCATTTATTAAGTGATTAGACTGAAACTTTGGGCCTTGTAATTGTTCTCCAGTTGGTTACTTGGATTAGTTGGGGATGACAGAGCACAGAATGGGAACAATATTTAAAAGGGAATGGGTAGCCATAATAAAGATTTGACAGTCTTAATGGAATATGGGCATAAAAATCTGACCTATAAATTTAGGTTGCTCACTAGTTGGACTGTTTGTTTTAACTCTAGAAAAAGGAGTAGAGACTGAAGTGCTTACCACATGTCATGTTCATTTATTTTGAGTTGTTTTTTAAGAATAAAGTGTTCTTCCAAATTCTGAACATTCAATTTTACTCCATCATCTAATTCTTGGATTAGTGTTAAAAATGACAATACAGACAAGTGACTTCCTGTATGGTAAATAATATTCCAGTTTGTTGAGGATAAGGATTTTGTGACACGAACCTGAAGAAGCTGCTATAATTGACATAGTCCAAAGTAACAATCTATTATAGTACTCTCAATTGCAGCTTCTTTTAAACTAATTCTATCTTGAACTTGGGGAATGATGTCATGGTGTCTCACTATATCAATCTTCCATGTAGATGAATTAAAATCAGTATTCATTGAAAATTTACATGTAAAGATCTGAGTGGACTATTTGGATAACTTCATGTTTAGATAATCCACAAGTCAATTGGAGAAAGAGAGCATGGAGGTTATAATAGGATGGAATTGGACCACAGCCCAAGGACTATCTGAATTCTTCCTTCAAATAATTCCCATAAAGGAAAATGCAAGTCCATGTTCTCATTTACTGGGTATTTCCCAACCCAGAGGGAGTCTGGCGACAACTATGAATTAATCCTTTCCTTAGGCTAAGTTAGGTCACAGTACCCAAATGAAAGTCAGTCAAAAATACCTATTTTGCCTAATTTCAGTCTGACTTTAAACTGAAATCTTTGTTGTTATACAATTTATCTTGACTCTCAATCAAGAGTACGTTGATCAGTGGAAAGCAGAAGGGAGCTCTGAACTGAGTAAAGAAGTAGCTTTGGCCGTTAGCCCAGATCTTTCTTACTTGGTACACCATTCTCCAGGTGCTGCCTTCAGCTCAGTCTGCTGGATGGAAGAAGAGAGCACCATCCAAAGAGCAAGGAACCATGAAGAACATGAGCTGATTTTTGTCCAGCACTGTCAGTGCTCTGAAGAGTAGGAGGACCAACTACGTGCTTGCTGACCTCTACTTAACACAGGGTAATAAAATGTTCTTATCTCAATAAATGCACAGTTGCAGTTCTCCTTGAGGATAGGCTGCGGGCGATATAGATATGAAGAGGAAGGTGCTGAAGGAGGCTGTGAGCTTCCCTTTAGCCACCAAATTTAACCCATTATCTTATTAAATAAGTGCCTCTGATTTACAGTACATCCAGCTAGGATCACATAATTCAACATAATTGTATAAGGACAATATTTTCTCACACTTGGCAATTGGAAATAATTAAGATACTCAGAATCTGTTTTCCTAGATGATACTATCTATGCCTTAGACTTTTATTTTCATCTAATGATTGTAAAATCTAAGTATTTTGATGTGGTGGGTTTTTTTGCACCTCACATGTCTGGGTCTTGTTTGTACTGAATCCACATATATATCCCCCAGGCATTACAACATCAACTTTTTCAAATATTGATTTCATGATGTCAATCTTTTAAATCAGATACCTATATTTTCTACCATTAAATCCATTTTTCTAAGTAGCCAATTTCTAGGTCTTACTAGATCTCACTCATCTCTCATTTTTCTAATTTAGTTGATTGCTATGTCTTGCCATTCCACCTCTCAGATATCTGCTATCTCTACTCCTTCCTTTTCATCTTCATTTGCAGTTCAAACAATTATTTTATTTCATGAAAACTTTCTCCTTCTCCTAAATATTACTTTCTTCAAGACATCGTCAAGAATGCTACCAGGTAGTACAATGCCATATCATTATGATAAAAATGCTTCAATGATTCCTTAGTTTTATGAGGAAAAGATAAATGAATTAACACATATTGAGCACTTAAGATATTTTGGGTACTATTCTTGAAATTGGAATATTGAATTTTATTTAATCTTCTCAACAATCCTGTGAATGGGCATAATATTCCCAGTATTTAAGGTGAGAAAAAATGAGTTTTAGAGAGGTAAAGTAACTTGCCTAACCTATAAATGGGTGTGCCAGGATTTCAGCCTAAGTTTGGTTGACTGTTCTCTCCTCTGATTCTCTTCTGTGTCCTATTTGTATTCACAGAGCCCATCAGATTCTATGATGCCAGCTGTTAGTATCATTCATTCCCTTTCTTTTCAGGTTCCCCCACTCATTCCTCAGCTCCACTTTTCTTCTACTTCCCCTGTAAACCTTCCTTTAAAATAAATTACCTCTTTAAATCTTCCTTGATTTCCCCAGGCCTCTACAGCACCTTGTGTATATCTTCATTATAGCAGATAAAATGCTTTATTATAATCCTTTCTGTGTTTCATGTTTTCTCAACAGCTTGTGACCTTTTGAAGGTATCTGTATCTTTTCAGCTGAGAATGTCTACAACTTTGCACAGTGTCTAACACAAAGCAGGCACAATAAACACTTGGCTGGAAAAATATATTACTAAATGAATGAATGTTGAATAAAGAAAAATGATCAGTCATTCACAAGATTCTACCAATTCTGCTAAATGTTGACATGAGTAAACATGTACCTTTTGTCTCCTTCCCACTAGGATGTAAGCTTCATAATGACAAGGGTTTTTATATAATTTTGCCACTGCTGTGTTCCTTGCACCTACAACTGTGCCAGACTCATAGAAGTCATTCAAGGATTGCGTATTAAATAAATTAATTTCACCTTATTACTAATTCTTAGCATTTCATGAAAGAGGAGAATATTTTCTCTAAAGTCCATTGCATCCCTTCAGTCAGTTTGTTCATTAAAAATTTTAAGTGTCAAATATATGTCCAGTACCATGCTAAGTATTGGGAATAAAAAGATGAATAAGTTTTGAGGAGCTTGTGTAGGTGATTACTGATAGGTGATTACTGATAGTGTCAATGTAGTTATTTTTATGAGATACACTGACGGATGAAATAAATAGTTTTCAGGTATCATGCTCACTTTTAAGTTCACAAATTCCCTCCACATTTTATTGATTAAACTGTGGTTCTCCTCAGGGGTTATTTATGTGGCAGATTAATAATTAGGCAACACAAAGAAGAGGTGGCAATTACAATGTGACAACATATGGCCCACAACTTCTGTCATTTGTGAATTCATAACAATTTCTGCAAACCATAGTTTTGAAAAAGACTTCAGGGGATTTCTCTGTAAACATGAAATATTTACATTTCCTGAAAGATAACATTATTATAGCTAATATATTGAAAATTAATTCTTTAAATAACTAATCCATCAAAATTAATATTTTTCTTTAGTCTTTATTTATAATAGTCCTCTGCTATAATTTCCAAAAAACATGAGTAAGGTGCCATAGTTAGCTTCAAGATATTTTACCTTAAACATTATTTCCAGAATGAAATGTTTGGTGTTAAACAGAAGCTATGGTGAGGAAGGCATTACTAAAAATTGTCGGTAAAACCCAATAATTTTTCATAAAAGGATTAGTTTTAAGAGAAAAAATTAGTTCTCTCTCTCTCTGTTTTTATCTATCGACATTATTTATTGTGAGTTCTGGTACAGAGAATAGATATTTGGACTCCATTATAGCTGTGGTTAGTTTTGGATTTCAGAGAACCCTGTGGTGTTATAGCACCTTGATCTTGATTTTTAAGGCTATGTGAGCACTAATGACCAGTACTCAAAAATATAATGTGAGGATCTCAGTCCCAGTGTGGTTTGTGACTTAACTGCTAGTAGGGGTTGTATGTATACCTTTACTTGAGCATTTATTTAAAGCAAATCATATTTAGTAATCAGCACCACTGAATTATAAACTACTTCTGAAGAAGAGACCTGACTCAGCAGTTGCTCAAAATTTGTTGGTTGAATGCTGGTTTAATATTGAAATTAAATCCAGGTCTCCAAACCCTTTAAACAAAATAGCACATTTCCAGAATGCCAAATTATTTAGAAAATATAGATCTCAAACATTTTGTTTTGTTCATTCTGATTTTAGTTCATTTGTGTAGCTCCTTCCTTAATGTGCATACCCAGTATAAAAAGGTTGTAACTTACATTCTCAACTATAAAGCTGACAGTGATACCAGATAACATGTATTAGCCTAACTTGTGAAAGTCCCAAATTGCTGGCAGTATTGTAGCCTTTACAATGAAAATCAATGAGTTAAATGGGCTAGAACAAATAAGGTGGCAAAGGGTAATGATAAATGGCAGAAAGAACCAGAAACCTGCAATTTAGGAACCAATAAAGTCATGGCAGTTAGCTCTATACAGCAACTTGATGAAACGTATTAGATAGTTAATTATATGTTTAAAAAGTGGTAGCCAAGGATTTTATTGTTTTCTCCTGTGAAGTTAAAAGGAGGGTTGCTTATTGAGTATTTTGCTTGGATGAAAAATCAGGGTCTCATTTAAATGAGAATTATAAAGGAGGCCATTTGCCAAAGGCATTTAAGAGATTGAGCTGGGTAATTGGAGCACTTCCAGGAATAGGTTTCATTTTCACCAGATTGAAAAACAAATCAATTGCTTATTAGCAGTGTAGCTCTGTGAACAAGGTGTTCCTTTTGATGCTTATGTCAGATGTGTACTATGGATCTGATGTGATAAATACAAACCAAATATGATTCTTCACCACTGAGCCCTTGCAGGAAAGAACAAATTGTACAATCTTCACCTATGAGTCATCTTTTAGTTAGGAGGTCATAAGGATTGTCTGGGTATGGGCGGGGATGAGGAGGTGGGTGGGAAGGATGGGAGGGTAAAGTTTGGGGAGATAGGATTTCTCAGGACTTCTACAAGTAGTTCTGCTCCTGGGCCCCTGTGATATCAAACTTGATTGATACTCGATGGGTGTGAAGTTAATGATTAAGATTTTCTCAGGTAAACCATCTATTTTTCAGCTCCATGCTCACTGCTACCTCTGATGTTCAATGTCAAATGTTGGATAGTCCTGTGACAAATAAGTGGTAAGTGATAAGAAAGCTATATTAACTCAAATTCTGAGGGCCAGTGAACGTATTTCAGGCTGCAAGATACTTAAACAACTGCACTAGACCATCTGGCTACACTCCATTAACTGACTGCGGCATTAAGTTCCAGCAAACTCCCATGATACCTGGATGCTAATCAGGGGATTATCAGAAAGAATCTGGAAATGATGGGGTGGGGAAGCCTGCTCCAGCATGTTGACTTGGGATATACTTATTTGGGTCAGACTTCCTTCCTTTGTGATGTTGAAAAACAGTCAGTTAAGTGTATAACAATAATACTGTTATGACCATTAAGAACAAAGGGCTGCAAGGAAGACAAGATTTGTGGATGTATGACCAGTGCAATTACACACCTGGCACTTAGAAGGAGCCTGCATTGTTTAATTATGTGCCATCACTTTCTTGAAACTCTTTACTTTTTAAACAAGAGGACTGCAAATTACATAAGTGGTTCTGGCAGGGACCACCCTGTACAAACATTAATAAGCACACAGAATGCGTGACACATACACCTCATCTGTAATCATTCAAAGACATCTTGCATTGAAGACCAAAGTTGGCTCTACAAGTGGTTGACTAATTCAGCATTTTCCAATAGCTATATGTTTTCAAGTAGGTGGATTCTTTAAATATATACATTAACATAGATTTTTCTTTAAGTATTTCAAGTATAATGAGACAGTGAGGCTGTTCAAGGCTGTATCATGAGTAAAATGATGTTTCAAGGTCTCTACAATAAAATTTCAAAGACTTACAGGAGAAACTTATATATGAAGGAGATGCCAAAAGTTACACAAAAAGTTGTTAGAGGTCAAATAAACCATTTTAACTCAAAATAGTCTTTGGAAAGATTCTTTGGAAAATTTCAATAAAATAGTAAAAAAAGTACACTTCTGATTTTGAAGTATCTGATTGTAATTTTAAAATTAATTTACCAAATAAAGATAAAAAATCAGATAAATGATTAAGTAAAAATTATCTTGGTATTCAGAAATTAATAGTAAGAAAACAGTTTTCAGATCATACTAAAAGCAGTAACTTTTAGTATACTATAATATATACTAAATATATATACTAAATATATATATATAATATATAATATATACTAAATATATATATATAATATATACTAAATACATATAGATTATTGTCGCCCTGTAGTACAAGCTGAAGTTATATATATATATATATATATATATATATATATATTATATGTACGTATTTTATACTAGAGCCAGTGGTTTAAGATTATGCTCTCATCTTAAACTTAACTAAAATATGGTAGACATTTTTTGTAATTGTAAAGCAAATAGGTATCCAGAACTGAAGGATCATTCCACTCCACTGCCTTGCTTTCTTGACTTTGAGCTTCTGGGGGAAGGATTTGACAATGTACCTAATTTTATAAGTGAATGATATTTCAGAGACCCAACGGTGACAAGGAATACAATAACCATAAACATCACTTAATCTAAATCTTTTTCTCTGTAAAAGAGAAGAATGAGGTCCAGAGATATCACATTACTAAAAAATAGAAGAGTAGTGGTAGAATGCAGGTTTGACTCTTCTTCCAGTTCTTGTCCCATTCATTTTTTAATTAAATTTATTGGGTGACATTGGTTAGTAAAATTATATAGGTTTCAAGTGTACATTCCCATAATACATCATCTGTATATTGCATTGTGTGTTCACCACCCAGAGTCAGTTCTCCTTCCATCTTCTTCTACCCCTTTATTCTCTCTGCCACCCCCTCCCTTAGTCTGTAGTAACCACTAAAGTGTTGTCTGTCTATGAGTTTTTGTTTCTTTGTTTCTCTTGTTTTATTTTTGCTTTCAGCTTTATATCTCACATATGAGTGAATTCATATGGTTCTTGCCTTTTTCGGTCTGACTTATTTCACTTAGCATAATCTCAAGATCTATCCATGTTGTCTTAAATGGCAATATTTCACCTTTTCTTATGTAGTATTCCATTGTGTGTATGTACCACCTCTTTATCCAATCATCTATCAAAGGACACTTTGATTGTTTCCATGTCTTGATCAGAGTACATATATCTTTATAGATGTGTTTTCAGATATTTTGGGCAGATACCCAGGAGAGGGATTGCTGGGTCATATGGAATTACCACCTGACCATTAACTTTTATTATTCATTCAACCAATGGAGTGCTTATGGAATGACAGGCCTTCTGTAGGGTGCTAGAGATTCAGCAGCACACAAAACAGATAATTTCTTCTTGGGGGCTCATACTCGTATGCTAGTATGGAAGGCAGATAATCAAGAGGAGTAAAGTATAATAAGTACTGATATAGAGATTCCAGCCTTTCTGTCACCATGCCCAGTACCTGACCTGGGATCATTGTAAATGAGACCAGCATCTTCTAGCTATTTTGAGTCATATTCTGGAAAACTCTCCACTATTCTTTCAGGACATAAGAATGTCAAAAACTCAAGGGACACTGACATCCTGTGGTCAAGACTTTCCTCTTACTTATTAGGCAACTTCATTTTATTAAGGTCACTTTAGTGGAAATTTATCTATGGAAGTTCAGCAGTAACATCACTTTCTGATGGAGTCTTAATTTAAAGTTGACAATAAATGTCAAAACATGTTTTCTTTTTAAAACTCTCTGATGAGCCTAATGCATGTAAAACATTGCAAATAGAGTTAAGATTGACATCAATATTTGTACAGACAATAATAATGCACATTCACTGTGAGTCAAAGAACAAAATGTGGTATGTTCTGAAAAGATGAAAATCTAAATAACTGATAGTAAAGGACAGGTGTCATGCTGGGCGGCCTGTGGGGCCTCTAGTCCCGCTCCCCACATAAGAACGCAGGATATGGCTAGGCCAAAAAGGAACACCCACAGAGCCATAGATAGGGGAGTCATACCACTATATTCTCTCTGATGGCCAGGCGAGTCCGCATGCAGTACTAGCCACATGATCCGCAGTCCCGCCATTCACTTCTCTGCCTGCCAACCAACCAACCATTCAACGCAGCCCTGCAGTTACATCAGTTACCTATTGGCTAACCGGTTACAGCGATGGCCAACCAATCACAGTTGATGGTCATTCACTACCCGAGCCAGCACCTCTCCACGTGAGGCTGAGAGCCTGGAAACTGTTTTCTGGGACTCTGTCCCCACAACAGGACATTATTTTTACTAGAATATGTAGAGAAATGCAATTTAAAACTACTGAAAATGTCATTACAGAAGACTAATATGGCATTTAGTTAGAAGCTGTAGGCAAAAAGGGCCAAAGTTCAGATACTTATAAGACTCTAATAATTTGTAAGTTTTAAATAATCATAGGTTTCTAATAATTTTATTGTCATGATTCCTTGACATCAATTATCTATTCACATTGAAGCAGAAATTCTGGCTTAGATAGTGTTATATTCATTGGTAATCGGGCCCTATAAAGATATGATGTCTTGTAATGTGAATTAATATTTCATTGACTGATTTTTCATTCTTTCCAACAAATGGACATGAAAGGAAAGACAAGCAGAGGGTTTGAAAAGGGATGAAAGCCCATTCAGTGTACACACACAGCACAACATCTAAGAGAAAAATGAAGAGGCGTCAATGAATCTGTCCAGCTCGAGGGAGCATTAGACCTGTGAAGGCAGCTGTGATTGTTAAGTAATTTCTCATTGAGAAAGTGACCTTTGAGTAAAAACCTGAAGGAAATGAAGGAGTTAGTCATGAATGGATGGAGATATGGAGATATGGGGGTTGAAAGAGAACATTCCAGAAGCCCACGCAAAAACCCTGAGGGAATGTAACCTGTGGTGTTTTGTGTGTGTTTTTCCTTTGACCAATCTCAAGCACTCAGCATAGTTCTGACATATATTTGTTGAATGATGAGTGCTAATAATATTGGAACCAAGTCTACATCAGTTGTGGAGGGTCTCAGTGCGATATTAAAGAGAATAATCTTAATTTGAAAGACAGAGGCATCACTCTGAGAGTTTGGAGAGATGTCATCTGAAGAAGCAGTGCTGTGAGAAGTCAAGTCTATGTTAGAGTTTAGCTCATATTGCTCTGTAGAGAGACAAGAATCAGAGGCAAGTCAAAAGCCTATGAAAATAATATTAGGTGGTGATAAGATCTGAAGTAAGAAAAAATAAGCACAGATACAGCACATTGAAAAAGGGAGTAGGTAAGACTTGAAGTCTGACTACTATTAAAAAATAAAGTCAGTTTTGTGTGATTGGGAAATTATCAGACATTAAGGCAAAGCTGTGATTATTTGAGAGGAAAATGCAATGTATCATTTTAGGCAAGGTAGATTTGAGGTGATGCTGGAATCTTCAAAAAAATAATCCAATGTTCAGTAGGACTGTAGGCAAGAATTTCAGGTGCTCATAAGATCTCCGAGTCATCTTCAAGAGGAAGAGAGTTGAATCATGGAGATGAGTGAGGCCTTCAGAGAAGACACTGTGGAGCAAGAGAAACGTACAATAAAAGTGGAACCTGAGGGCTGCTCAAAATTAGTGACAGCATTGAATTGTAAAGAAATGGAGACGCCAAAAAGATTAGGAGAACCAGGGTGATATAACTTGGTTAAAGAGAATAGCACTGAGAGAAAGATACTGAACTTTGAAAGAAGGTAGTTTTAAGAGTTTTCCAGTAGGAATTAGTACGTGTACATTGAATGGGCTTCCTACCCTTTTCAATTCCTACATTTGTAAGAAATGAGATTACAAGATGTTTTATTTTCTTTGTGTTTTTTTTTTTAAATCATCCAAGAACTCTGCACATTTGTTTGAAAAAGAAAGAGCCTGTGGAAAACAAGAGACTGATGCTTCATAAGGCAAAACTCCCTGTGATGAAACAAGTAAAACATCCATATCAGGAAGTAGAAAATCCCTTAAGGGGGCTATTTTTTCTTTTTGTTTTGCTCGTCTTGGTTTCTTCAAGAGATATTATTAGTGGGGACAGAAGAACAGTCAGTGAGTATGTGTCTCATTTCTCTCATTCCCTTCAGAGGGAGCTCTGTGTATGTGAGAGGTCAAAGCAAATTGGTCCAGAGAGTAATGAGAACCTGCTATTGAGTGAGGATAAGCATTATTCCAGTTGCAAATCAAGACAATTAAAAGCCTCAGAAGTTACTGTTAAAATAGCAGAATATCTGGAACTCCTCTTCATTGAGACTGCCTGGAAGCTAATGTCTGCCTGCATGATTGGTTCTATTAGTGTGGGGAAAATGATTTGTGCTAATAGTAATTTTGTCAGAAGATCTCAAAGTATTTCTTAAACGTTTAAAAAAATTCTCTGGATATTTGATGCAAGTTCAGAAAGTTTAACCACGAGGAACACGGCTATTTCTCTTTCTCCTAGAATTCTTTGTTGAATAGTAAGTAATAAACATTAAATTTTAAAAATATTGGACAGAGTATTCACTTAGGAAGGAGACTGAACTGGGTTTTAACACCACGCGTCACATCTTGGCTGAGAGATAATGGGTAATTTACTTACCTATTCTATTTCTTCACTTACAAAAATACAGATAATAATAATGCATATAAAATACTAATTGTAGTGCTGGGTACATAGAAAGTCCAATACTGATACATGCTGGTAGCCTATCATTCTATTCTCTACTGAAAGGATTTTATGACTTTAAAATCTAAAGACCTGCAATTTCTCCTACATTAACTCAATCTGAAAATCTACAGCTCAAATGCCTTTATAAAATCATAGTTTGATGCTTTCATCTGTTCCAGACACATACCAATAATGGATAAAATATTAAAGATCAAGCTGAAAAGATATGTAGCTGGGCTTGTAGCATGATGAACACTGAGTTGCTCAAACATATGCAATGAACAGGGCTGAAGCTGCAGCTATTTGGGGCATTGGGTTTGTAAGTCAACAAGTGCAGCCAGAATTGATTTATTTATGTGGGACAAGGAAAATTAAAATGCTTCATACAAGTCCAAAGCTAGGCTAATAATTGAAGCCAGGGCTGAGGGTGAGATGAGGCTCTCTCAAAAATGAAAGGAGACTGAATATCAAAAATGTATTGGCCAGTATCTGGAATGGAGCTTTAAGCAAGCTGTAGACTTAGGGAAGTGGGAATACACAGACTCAGCCGTTTAACTAGCAAATGAATCAAAGCTGTCAGCTGGATTTGTGATTTGCAAAAAATCACTACAGAGAAGAAACTCAAATTTCCATCAGAAGATCTGGTTTTGGTGTTGTATGAAGGTCTGGGTGGAGGCAAAATCAAAACTGCTAGAATTGTATATGCGGACTTTTTTGGGGTGTGGGGGAGCAGGAGAAACAAGCATATAAAAACAAAATTCTTCACATGAACTGAGTCTACAAACTAACATTCCAATATATGTAAACAAATCTAAAGTTAAGAAAGACAATCAACAAAACAAATAGTCAAACTCTGTGTATGATATTATAATGTTTGGAAATTCTGATGAAGACTTAAAAATGTTGGCTGAGGTCAAGAAAGTGGAATATGATAGCCATGTAGATATGAATATCCCATCACCTCTTTCCAAAATCCATATGAGTAAAACTGAGAACAAACATATATATCCACAACCTATATCTACAGCATTCTCAGGAGGCAAAGAAGACTGCAAATTCTAATTTACCAGAAGTGGGAAATAAAGATTGAAGTTAGGCAGAGGTAGACCCTGAGTCCACAGGAATGCAGGGAGCATAGTTAGCATGCATAGAAGACTGAAGAAGAAAGAGCACAATAGTAGGAAATAAAAAAAGAAAAAAAGAAAAAGAATGAACGAGAGAGAGAGAGAGAGAGAGAGAGAGAGAGAGAGAGAGAGAGATTGAGAGAGAGAAGAAGAAGAAGGAGGAGGAGGAGGAGAAGGAGGAGGAGGAAGAGGAAGAGGAAGAGGAAGAGGAAGAGGAAGAAGAAGAGGAAGAAGAAGAGGAAGAAGAAGAGGAAGAAGAAGAGAGAACGTCAGTATGCGTGGGAATTCCTGAGAACAGATCTGAAACCTGGCCAATCAGAATACTGGCAACAAAGATCAAAGAAAAGACTTGCAATATTTATGGGACTAGAGCATGCAGTCTTGGGAAGTCATTGCTTCTGAAAGAAAAAAAGAGAGGCACACAAGAAGACAACAGTGTCACTTGGCAAAATCAACTGAAGGTGAAAGAAAGGAACACACTTCAGATAATAAAGATCTTAATGAAACAAGATAGGATCAAAGATTCAGTGTGGAGTGGGATATATTATAAAATAGCGCAGAATAGAAAAAATGAAACAAAACTTTTTAGCAGATGAAACAAACCAGAAAATTGCACCAGAGAGTGAAGGAAACCTGTAAAACAGGATACCAATGTGAATTATGAGTAATTAAAAAAGAATTATAAGTAATTTAAAAAGCATTTGTAGATATAAAATAACACAAGGGAACAGAAATGCAAAACTTCAGAGAAGGAAAAGAGCAGGAATGGCAAAATTAAGGAAGGAAATTGAGGGAAAATACAAAATTATCTTAGAAATTATTATATTAAAAATGCACAAGGGAGGATGGTTATCATTAAAAGTATAATAAGTGCTATTGAGGGTATAAATAAATGAGAAAAGCCAAGAAAATAAAAGACAAATAAAGAGATTCTATACTTCTTAAGAAAAATATATTTAAAAACACACATGTTTGACATATACAGGTACTGAATGAAAATTAAAGGATTAGCTTGGTAACAAAAACAAAAGCAATGGTAGAGATATTAAGATCAGACAATACAGAATTAAAGACGAAACTTGTTAAAATGGGTAAGTAGAGATAACTCAACAGTGCAAAGAACAACCCACAAGATTTAGTAATTATCACCTTGTATAAAACTAATAACATAGTCTAGAATTATAAGAAAAAATGGCATAGATTGATTTTTAACCTATCTTTATTTGGAAATGAGAGATCAAATAGACCAAAATTATAGTATACATGAATTATATAGTTAGACTATATATAAAAATTAGAATATATATAGAATACATATATGAAATTGAATCCTTGCAAGGCTTCTAATAAAGATTGACCAATTGACCACACAAAAGATCTCACAGGGAATTGCAACATATTTTACCTTGTGATTTTGAAAACTTTGTTTTTAATTATGGTGAAATATTCATAACATAAAATTCATCATCTCCACCATTTTAATCATCTCCACCATTAGTTCAGTAATTTTAAGCACATTTACATTGTTGTGCAACCAAGCTCCAAAACTCTTGTCATCGTGCAAAACTGAAACTCTGCCCATTTAGCAAAATTTCATTTTTCTTCTCCTTTAGCCCCTGGCAACCACCATTCTACTTTCTGTTTCTGAGTTTTACTATTCTTGGTACCTCATATAAATGGAATTATACAGCATTTGTCTTTCTGTGACTGGCTTATTTCACTTAACATAATTCCCTCAAGCGTCATGCATGTTGCAGCATGTTACAATTTCCTTTCTGTTTAAGGCTGAATAGTATTCTGATGTATGTTCCTATCACACTTTTAAAATCCATTTATCCATTGATGGATAACTGAGTTGCTTCTACCTATTGGGTATTGTGAATTATGCTGCTATAAGCATGGATATGCAAACGTCTCTTCAAGACCTTGCTTTCAATTCTTTTGGTCTCTTTCAAGATTGTTTTTGGCTAATTTACGATCACATAAATTTTAGGATCATCTTTCAAATTCTACAAAACATGCTATTCTATTTTCCCTATGCCTCAACCCCTGGTAACCACTATTCTACTTTGTTTCTGTAAGTTTGGCTTTCTTAGATTCTACATACAAGTGAGATCATACAGTATTTGTCTTTCTGTGTCTGCTTATTTCATTTAGCATAATGTCCTCCAGGTTTATGTATGTTGTCACAAGTGGCAGGATTTCCTTCTGTCTCATGGGTGAATAATATTTCAGTGTATACCTATACCGTATTTTCTTTATCCATTCATCTGTCAACAGACTCTTAGGTTATTTCCGTATCTTAGCTATTGTGTATACTACTGCAGTGAACATGGGAGTGCAGATATCTCTTGGAGATAGTGACTTTATTTCCTTTGGGTATATATATCCAGAAGTGAGATTGCTGAATCATATCATAGTTCCATTTTTAATTTTCTGAGAAACCTCTCTGCTGTTTTTCGTAACGGCTATATCAATTTACATTGCCACCAACAGTATACAAGTGTACTAATATCTTTCATCTTTTGAAAAATTGAATTGGGTAGAGGTTTGATGAAGAGGTATAAGCTCAAATCTCTTCTTTCAGTAGGGCTTTGGGAACAAACTCAAGAAACTGTGTGACCTTAAGTCTGACAGATTTGATCACTGTTAGACTACCTGAAGGCTTTAAGAATGAAATTCTGTGAGGCTGAAGACTTGGATCATGTGAGATTTTGAGACTCCCTGCCTGTGACACGCTGAGACTGTGAGACTATAAATATTCAAGACTGTGAAACTGTGTGAGTGCATTTCTATAAGATTTCAAAATGTCTTTGCATTAAGGTTCTTTTATATTCCAATTTGACATGTGAGCCCACAAGTTTGTCAAACTTTAACCTGTTTCTCTACCTTTAAGCAAAAGCTATCCTTTTTTGTTAAGCTTCAATAACTGGTCCCAGGTATGCAAACATCCTTTGCTTTTGCTACTGGGAAAAGCCCATCTCTCTGAAGTATATTTCTTTTAGATTTCTTTGTCTCCATAGTTCTTCATTGGCTTTCAAAACAATATTTTTTGTTGTTATGGTTTCACTGGTAATAGCTAGTTTTGATATGCATGAAGGTCTTTTAAAATAGTCTTTTCTATGAATTATTAATCATTTTAACTAAAAATATGTCAATGCTTCACAAATATATTTAAAAAAAGAAATTCTTAGGGACTCAGTTAATATATAATAAAGCATCACTGGCTTCATTGCTTTTGGGGATCTTTTGTTGAGATGCTAGTGCAATAGAAATTTTATTTAATAGAAATGGCAAGTCATCAAATATTTAACTAGTAGAGTTTAAGAAGGCATAGAAAGAGAGCTAAGAAATTTCCAGAGCTCTTTAAGGATAGTTTGGCAAATAGGGAAGACAAATATCAGAAAAAAAGTCAGACAGAAAACTAAATGTGTGTCTGCCAACATAGTGCCATAGGATTCATGGCCCTGACTTCGGTGTGTTGGCAGCTACTGACAGTTATTTGAAAGATTATTTAAGGACAGTACAAAACTAGTGTTGACAGCAATTAATGGGCAGAGTATTCCTCTCCCCCAAAATTGAGCTAGTTGGGACTAAGGAATTGTTGGAGCATAGAAGATGAGACAGAGAGTGAAATGTTGTTTGGGAATAGAATGGTGAAATGGGTATCAAACTAGTAAATTACATTGGTCCATCTGAATTGTTATGAGACCATAGAAAGGTGATAACGTCTTGAAGTGGAAGGGAGGGGCAAAAAGGAGGCTATAATGTAAGGAGATGGAGGGAGACTCTTCCTTTAGCAGAAATTTGAGGGGCTGCTCAGAACTAGGAATCCAAGAAGAAACCAAGAAACGTAGATTGGCCAGAGGATTAAAAACCAAAAGGACTGCAGTTGCCTCTTATCAGCATAAGCATTCCAGGGGTTAAATCGTCCCTTTCTACATTAAGTGTAGATGCAGTTTACTAATTCCAGTACTTTACGGGCTTATGTAGGGGCACCATCCCGTAGCCTATCTGGTTTGTTTCTCATTAACATAGATGCTAGATGAAACAGAAAAATGTAGATATTGTTGTTGGCAATTGGGTAGGGGTGAGGACAACTGAGAAGTAGAGCAAAATACTGAGTAGCTTATTATAAAAATGCTCAAGTTCTCTTATGGATAACTTTCTAAATAAATGAATAACACAGTTACTAGAAATTAATGTCCTGAAAACATAAAACAAAACAAAAAAATTTTTCATATATACTATACTTTTTATTTACTTACGTAAATTATATAAAATGATATATATCCTTCTTTCTACCAATGAACAGAGAGCAACATGAAGGCATTGTTCTATGGCTTAGAATATTTTACCTTAATTTTCAAGTTTATGAAAATTAATGGTGCTTTAAAATTTGCCTTTACAATCAATTTCCAAAATTTGATGAATATGTTATTACCATGAATTTTACTTTTTTCATGTAAAATTGACATTGTGGTAAATAGCTGAAAGTTATTGTATGAATTGCTTACTATAAAAATGTTTAGAGTCCAGTTTAATTTTACTTTTTTTGTCAGTGCTGAAATATTATTTTTTGTGATTCAAGAATATTAGTCATTTAATGTAAATGCCTGGTGTTATTGGGTATGTTGTTTTCCATTGCTTTTTCTTTAAGGAGTTTTCCTACAAGGAAGCAATATAGGAAATGAATCTTATTTTTACCAGATACTGAGTTTCATTTTTGTAAAAGGTATCAAAGTGATTTATTATGCATAAGTGAAAGTGAATAATTGGTGATGGGTCAAGGACAGAAATAGAACAGAAGAATATATCATGCATGACACTTTCTTTCTAAGACTTTGTACTGATATGATTCCAGAAATTCTCCTTGTGGACTTATGAGTTAGTCTGCTATCATGGAATATCAATTCTTTTATATGCACAATGCAAATATAGCATAGAATGATTAAACTATTTATTTAAGATTAGAGCACAAGGTTTTGGATGAGACAAATATGGGTCCAAATCCACGTTCTTGGGTTTAGTGCTATAATCGTTGGTGATTTACTTAATTGCTCTAAATTTGGTTGCCACTCTATAACATGAGAATAATAGGAGTACTCACATTACATAGTATAATTTTGAGTATTAACTCAAATAATCAATATCAAATTTTCTGGCATATAGAAAGTGACATGTATATTATAAATTATTGTTACCATATTATCATCATCAAATATCAAGGGATTTTTCTGACACTAAGTATGTCATAAAATTATTAATTTTCTATAACTTGAGGTTTGTATATTTTTCAAATGTTCATTTTCACATTTTACCTAATTTCTTAGTGATTAAAACAAGAAATTTTAACATGTTACTTTGTAGATATTTTTATTAAGTGCATATGCCTTTGATGATAATCAAAGAGATCAGAGAATGATCTAGGCTTTGGCTCTTATATGTGCTTCTGCTTCAAATGTGAGGTCACATAATTCATATCATAGTATTTGACCTTGGTTACACTCCTGGTCTGGTTAGCATGGTATCTGAACTTTCTTCCAGGTCTGATTTTGCTTTTTACTCTAATGTCATACTAGTTTTATATGACTGACATGGAACCTGATTCCTCTTTAAGTCTTTTAAGTAGTTCTTCATCTTACTAAAACCATACCCACTTAAAAACCATAGTATAATTATTTGTTAATAATTTTAGTCACTTAAAAGAGTTAGTTAACTTTTCAAAATCCCTTGAAGAAGTTCCCATGGGTTTATCATGGCTGTTATTGATATGGATCTATTGTAGGCATACTTGCTAGAATATAAACATTTTGAGGACATAGACAACAGCTATTCTTATTTTGTGCCTTCTGTCACAAGTAGTATGGCCATATGTGTACAGCTTGCTTATCACTCCTACTTGGAGATAAGTTGGACTCTAGAGTCACTAAGTAGGATAGAGGAAAACCACAATTCCCCAAAATCTCTATCACACCACACACACACACACACACACACACACACACACACACACACACGCAGTCAAACTGTGAATAGTCACGAGTGAATTGGGGAAATAAATCCCCTGATCTTTTTTTCCGTGCTTTCTGACCTTTCACTGTTATCTCCCATTGGCTGAACTCAACATGAAGCCAGACAACGAGGGACCTGTCCGTTGAGGGCATGTTCTCAGAGCACACATTAGAGGAGAATAGACATGGATGGTTGAATGGATAAGAATCAACACATAGTATGAGTACCTAGTATAATTTTAATTTTTTCCTGTCACAAGGAATGGAGTTACAATGTCCAGCCTGCATTAGTTTGATTCTGACAGCTGAACTGTTCTTGATTTTTTTTTTTTAATCTTACTCTCTTCACCACATCTGAATCATCTGCCTGTGGGGCTGAAAAAGGATGATTAATTTTTGAGGTAATGAGCATATTATAGTTTCTTGAAAGTTCTAACACCTCTTATCATCTTATCACAGTACTTTATTTTTCTTAATGAAAATTGGAACATTCACTCATTCAACAAATATTTTTGACTACTTACTCTGAATCCATCACAATTCTCAATGGTAGATACCTTGGAGTGAATAAGACAAATAATATACCTTAGCTTTTGGAGTTTACATGTTATAGTATGGAAGACACACATTTTATAACCAATTGCACAAAAATTATTTAATGGCAATGTAGATAGTGCTAGGAATCTAAAAAGGGACCTCTGAGACCATATAATACGAGGATATTGTGCAGTTTGGGAGAACATTTTGGAAAATGTTTCCTGGAAATGGTGATATTTTAGACGATCATTCAAGGATAGGGGGGAATTGAGTAGAAAAAGGATAAGAGGACATAGGAAAGAACATTTCTAACAAATGTGAATGCAGTGGGTGGGAGAGAGCAAGATTTATTGAAGGCTCTGAAAGCAAATACAATAACATGGGTGATAGAATGTGGAAGCTGAGAAAGATTTTTAGAACGTTTTTTGGTTCATTCCCAATGTTTTATAGGTGATCACTGACATTACCGGCTTTATTATTGATGGAATATAATGTCAATGGTCAGGTGATTTCTAGCGTTATAATCAGTGGGAGATTGACATAAGCCCACTTGGAGTTGTAGATGTTCTCTTTGAATCAGTTGAAGGATTTGGCACCAAAAGTCCTTATCAATAACCATGATAAGGTTATTGAATATATTTGAATATATTCATGTTCATTTTTTACTGACATCTTTATTTTTCCCCAATTTCCTAAAATATTTTGTCATAAAATCCATATATTTTAATTTTTATAAATGTAACTTCTAGATTATCTTGTGGAAACACCTTAAGAGATGCTTCTATACATCCTGTAATTAAACAAATGTGTAGCAAGAGAACAAAGTGTATAGAAATGAAAGGATGCACTAAGATGAGAGAGGAGATGCAAAAAAGTAGTGGCTGACATATGGCTGATACTCCTGAGTATGGTTTGCAAGCCCCAAGGTGAGGTAGCTCTATCTATTGTGGGGCTGGGATCCATTATACACATTCAGAGAAGTTCAAATCAGGGCTATTGCACAGTTGCAGAAACCTCCCATGTATTGTCTCCATTGGTAGACACAGTCTGTCCATGTGCCATTTGCTTTCATAGCTACACCAGGTTCTGCTTGTACATTTCTGGTCTTAGTGTTTTACCTAGAAGTGAATGAAAATATGGCTGATTTTATTGTTCAAGGTCATGCTCACTAGCATCTTGGTAAGAAGCAATTTACACCCTCTTTAAGTTGACATAGTACTAAAGCAATCTTATGTTATGAATAATAGTTGAACTTGGCACGAAGCTCATTAGCAATTCTTGGACACTTGAAGAAGCCAATTGCACATTCTTTAGGATAGCTCATTTTTTTGTGTATTTTCTTTTTCATTCTTTCCTTTCCTTTCCTTTCCTTTCCTTTCCTTTCCTTTCCTTTCCTTTCCTTTCCTTTCCTTTCCTTTCCTTTCCTTTCCTTTCCTTTCCTTTCCCTTTTTTTTTTGTGTGTGTGTATTTGTGTCTTTCCTTTTCTTACTGGCTAATGTGTACTATTGAACAAATGCCATGCAAACTTTGTTAAGCATTCAGATTTTGTTACTTCTTCCTCTCAGTTTTCACAGAATTTTATTTATTGTTCTATTATATCACTCTTTGCTCTTGCATTAGATATACATGTTACTATGTTGTAAATACTTTGAGAAAAGGAGGAGTTGTATTTTTTTTCTATACTATTTATGTTACCTACTTAGCAGATAGTGGAGACTTTAAAAATGTGTATGATAGCAATGGAAATTCTCAGAAACAAATCCATTGAAAGATTCCTGCACACAACCATGAAAACTTTGCTGTGTTCAGACAACAAAGAAAGATAGACCATGCTACAGAAGCCATACTTATTCTGAGTCCTGTGAAAGCTGAATTGCTCATCTCAGCTGAATCTGAGTATTCAGTGTTAACACAGAGCTTGTTTAAACATTGATCTTTGACAGAGAAGTTTCTTTTTTTCCTTAAAAGACAGAAATTGTCAACATATTGATGTTGTGGTAGAAGATCGGAGGGAGGAAAGAGCCAGCAATATCACAGGAATCTTGAACTGAGTAACACATACTATTTCCATTTAACCTCTGGTTGTATCTTTTAAAAACCCTACCTTTAATTTCAGTATTAGTTAGAATCACAGATTCAATCCTCTACCATTGATGCCACTATATTACTTTGGGCAAACAGGGATATATTTCAAATCCTTCAGAATACACAGACATTCTTTATTCATTTTTCAGATGGCCTTCCGGTCATTTCAACGATCTTTTCACCTTGAATATTCTCCCTCCTTCATTTTTTACCTCTCTTCCCTGCAGCTTAGTCTGATCTTTTAATCAATTCCTGTATATTATGGATTATCACATCCTCAGAGTGGAAGATTTACTTTTTAAGACCAATTGCCTTTCACAGCTGTAGTCTGATAGCTTTATTATGCTAGCATGGCTCCTCCCCACAAGTAATGAGGATGCCATGTATAAAAAGGAGTAAAAGGGCAAGAGATGGTATCCTTCCATATGTCATTTCATTTGAGTGTAAGTGTCTATGGTATTTGAAACTTCAAAATGGTTTTATTCTTGTTTCTGTGTTACTTATTACATGTATGGGAGTCATGACTGCATTGAACTCTTGAAAAACATTTCTTATCCCAAATTCACAAAATAGCAATTGTTTCTTATTCACACCAATATTTTTATTAATCCTCATTGGAAAAGGAAGGTATTAAACTTGTAATGATTGCCTGCTGATTGCCAAGCACTGTTGGTACTTCATCTCAATTATAGAGGTAAGAATATTATTGACTCAGATATATTAATTAACTTGTTTAAGAAAACATAAGTAGGAAGGATAGATTCAAGACTTGAAATCAAACCCAAATAAAATAGTCAACCATTATTTTATAGAGCGTATTGGAACAAAGAACAATTTTCTTGGTACTACAGAAGTGCACTTGGAATTAAGCACCATTTTAAGTAAGAGATTGAGTTTTTTCTGCAAATAGTGATAGCTCCCTGGCACTAAAAAAAAAAAAAGAAAAAAAAAGACTTCTTTGTGTAACACAGGATTAGAATACTCAGAAAAGAATAGCAGAACTCTAACATTCAAAAAGCAGATGAATAAAAATACAGATAATGACTATGATATCCCATTACCGTAGTCCAAAATAAGAATATTTATTATTGCAAACTGACACAAAGGGAGATTTATATTAAAATGTATAATGAGAGCCATTTATCTTGGAATGTGTTTTGCAAATTGTAAGTGACCATTCATTAGATGGTCATGAAATTAATTTAATGAGTCATGAGAAACATTAAAAAATGAAAAGACGAGACTATCCTAGAGTAAAATACAATAGATGATCAACTGCATGTAACAAGGATAAGTATTTGCTTTATTTTAAAAAACTATTTATTATCTATTTATTCATCCATCCATTCAGAGTATGTGTAAGTCATGGTCAAAATGTTTTAAGATACTGCCCTTTATGATAGAAAATCATGGAAAGCAGTGGAGTGGTGGTGGCATTTTGACTGATTTTTTTTTTTAAAGAATTAGCTTTTAAGACAAAATATGGGGAGAGAATAGGATTTGCATTCTAGGCAGAAAGAAATAGCATTTGCAAAGGCAAAAATAGAACTTTCCAAAATTATTACTCTAGGGATGTTAGTAAGATTATATATAAAAGGTCTGTGAAAACATTGTTTTTGTTAATACCTTTACTGACATGTAATTCAATACAAAACAGTTTATTCATTCTTAGTGTACATGTTAATGGTTTTCAGTATATTCACCAGAATTTTGTATCCAAATTTAGAACGCTTTCGCCTCCGAAAGAAAGGAGTCTAATACCTTGCAGCAGTCACCTCCCTCACACCTGCTATTCCCCTCATCCTGCCTTATTCTTAGGTAGCCACAAATCTACATTGTGTCTCTATGAATTTGCCTATTTTGGACATTTCATGTGGATGGATTGTATGATTACATTAATTGTTTTTCAGATGTTAAACCTACCTTTCATTCCTGGATAAACCCCACTTCATCATGGTGTATAATCTTTATACATGTTGCTATATTTTGTTGAGGCTTTCTGCATCTATAGTCATAAGAGATAATGGTTTATAGTCATTTTTTTGTGTTTGTTTTTTGGGGAGGGGTCTGGTGAAAACTTTCTTTTTTTTATATGTAGGACTTCTCAGAACTTAAATATGCTCATGGTCACTCTATGTCTTTATGTGGGTTTAAACATTTCTTAAGTTATTTTAAAATGAAATCTTTCTATCTTGGGTATCAAAAGGGATAACTGTTCCATAAAAATTGCTTTGGGGAACCCTATAATTGAATAATAAATGAGCATGGGGTATTTTGGTTCCTAGAATAGTTTGGTATTGATAGTTTTTTTATGTAAACTTCTTGGTGAGAAGAGAATGGAAAATTAAAATTAATATAGAAATTAATATAGAAACGCACTCTGCATTTTCTGAAGTTCGTAGTAGAAATTCGTAGTAGTAGTATAAATTTAATTCCACACTTTGAATTCAGGAATTTTTAACTAGTCTTGGTTGGAATATGTCCTCATGGAATCTGGAAGCTATTCATTTGCATGCTAATATCTGGGATGCATGGAAACTCTATCATGATTGTATAAGCATTCTATAGCCAGCATAATGTTACTTTAAAAGAATTATTTCTGTCTGTATGAAGCATAATCTTTCTAAGGAGGTTTTCAGTTTACCAATGACCACTCATAATAGATTGCTAGTGTACTCCTGTCCTTTGTAACCATTTCCACCTCAGACAACACTAGAAACTTCTTTTCTTTCTTTTGCAGGAATTTATTTTGCACATTACCTTTTTCCTTTTCTTGACTCTATTTTCTCTGTGGCTTCATAGCGGGTGTATATAGATAGTCTTGATATATTGTCAGCCTCCCACATGTCCTCAAAGCATTTGTGCTGGTCATTAGGTTAACGAGCATATGTGCTATGGTGTTGTGTGCTATAAAAATAACCAATGGAATGTCAACCATCTTGTTACTTTTCTAGCCAAGACATTAACTGCCTCAAGTTAAGGATAGGCACAGTTTGTTTCTCCTGAGTTATTACAGAGCCAACAGTGCTTCCTTTGCAAACACACTGTAGGAAAGTGTGCATAAAACCAACCTTTGGATTAGTGACAGATCCTCTGTCATCTCATCTGGTAAACTTGACTGTTCTCCTTGTTTGGGATTCCAAGAATTTAGATATTTCACTTAAATTATATCAGTATTTTAAAAAGTATCCGTAATAGTTTCATTGATAACTTGACTCTGTGTTTGTAAGCAGAAAGTGGCACTATTAGTCGTCCTTTCCAATTACATACAGTTTTCCCATATCCTAGTCATAGAACATTGTGTTCTCTATCTTTCCAGTGGAACTTTGCAGAATGCTCAGTAACAAATCTTTATGCTCGATGTTATTTTGTATTTGTCACCTCCCACCCTCTGTGAATTTTCCAATGGTAATTGTTGACTTTTTCTGGAGAGACAGGAGCACAGCTTAGACATGCCAAAGTAATCCTTTCCTTTGATAATGTACCGAGTTCCACAACATATTAGAGAACAAGCAATAAACCACCACTGTCCTAAGAAGAAAGAAAAAAGAATCACAAGAAAAATGGAAATTTTTTGCTCCCATTCTATGTCTGTCCCTTTGTGACTCATTTGCTTTTATGCTCATTAAAAGAGTCCCTATCCTTCCCAGCTCCAGGTTTGGTTTCGGGCCAAAAAAATTAAGAATCATTTGAAACTGGCCTCTATTGGTTTCAAGTCTTCAGAAAATGATAACAATAAAGAAATTCAAGTGGCATGGATGACTAACATCTGTATAGTATCTAATGAATTGTCTAGCCTAAGGTTTTCACTTTGCTCCCTTCCTGGCTTGTAGTTCCTGTAGCTAAAGAATCACCTGCATTTCAGTTGTCTACCAGCAAAAATGTTAACTTACTTTCCAGGATTTATGACTTTGTAAATAATGAGTCCATGACCTCAGGGTTCCATATCAATCCAAGAAGAGTTTCTCCCTCTCCCTCTCCCTCTCCCTCGCCCTCGCCGTCGCCCTCTCCTCTCTCTCTCTCTCTCTCTCTCTCTCTCTCTCTCTCTCTCTCTCTCTCTCTCTCTCTCTCTCTCTCATATATTTGATCTGGCATTCAAATTACAAGAGGAGGAAGATGTTAGCCAGGTAGAAACTACCATAGAAATGCAGACTATTTCTTCTTCTGTATCAATATACACTTTCATCTAACAAGCTATGTTATATGTAGATCTCTGTTTTGTTTACCTCAGTCTCCATGAATATGCACCTGATTCACTGACAAAACTGAAGAGGATTATATGACTTCTGCAAGAATTACTTGCACAATTAGTGAGGAAGGGAAAACTGTATTCCTTCCTTTTGCTTCTTACCTTCTGTATAAAAAAACAAATGAGGACACATAACATCAGTTTTCAAAATACTTGTACTTCCTATAGAAATATATCATTATTACTATATTGTCAATGAAAAAAACATTCAGCCTAAGAGAAATCTTATAAGAGTTTATTTGAGGCAAACTGATGATAATTGCCAGGAAATAAAATCTCAGCAGATTGAGAAATGCTCCCGAGGTGCTGGCCAGGTCCAACTGGAGACCCACAGATCTCACTTTAGGAAAGCACCATTCTTACAATGAGAACACCCACCTTCCACAAGAGAGCTGGTGGCAAAAAATGAAGCCCTGAACTCCTCAGGAGTTCCTCTAAAAGAGTGAACTGGCAGGGCTGCACAAATACAGATATACCTACAGAGAAGATAGAAGACTTGCTTTCCTCATCTGAATCAAATCCAAAGAGTGTCTGACATTTATTTTGTGCAAGGGTTGCTAAACCAAAGTTTCCAAGTTCAGGTTAAGATGGTGGAGCAGGTAAACGCTGTGTTTACCTTTTCTCACAGCCACATCAAAATTACAACTAAACTACAAAACACCCATCATTGAGAATCACCTAAAATCTTGCTGAACTGAAGCCCTACAACTAAAGACATGAAGAAGAAACCATCTTGTGACTGTTAGGAGGGGGGCAGAGATCCAGAACAGCTGGTCCTACACTCATGTGTGACCATTAAAAATTGGGAGGGCTATCTTGGCTATGGAGGGCCCGCCCCTACCTGGAAGAGCAAGCGGTCCCAGCCCCACCCCAGCCCAGGGTTCCAGTGCCAGGAAGAGAAGTCCCCAGAACTTTTGGTTGTGACAACCAGCTGAGATTGTGACTGAATGAGATGGAGGGTGGCTCAAGTCCCAGCTGCTTCTCTTAAAGGGACCAATCAAGCAGTTACTCTGAGCTCCCGTGCTGAAGCAGCAGCTGGAAAGGTGTCAGGGACTATGGTGGGGAAATGAATTGTCTGGCTTGGGACAGGGGTTGGAGAGGAAGCTTTCTCCTGGATAGAGGAACTGGTGGAGGCCATTGTTTCTCTGTTGAGCCTTCCCTCTTCCCAGTGTGCAGATGCATGTGGCCACCATATCTGAGTCTATACCATTTATTTGCCACACCCTGGTAATTCAAAACCATGTCCTGCCCAACTTTCGGGCACACTGAAGCCACTTCCACTGGCATTTTCATACAAACGTCCTGCCTTAGCTCATGCTGAAGAATTTCATAGGGTCTCTGAAAGTTTTGCAGAACCCAGACAAGCAGCATCTGGCTTGAGCATGTCCAATACCTTTGGCTGAGCAGTGCTAAGCTCTGTGCTAGTGACAGCAAGCCTTGGTTTGCAGCTTGGCCTCTCAAGGCATTACTAAGCAATGCATGGGTGATAGCCATCTGTGGATGTCTTTGTGGCTCCTGATGGGTGTCCCTGGGTGGAGCATGGGCTATAGCTGAAATTGACCTGCAGCTGATCCCCTCCAAGGTGGTCCTGGTGCTGGCACACCCCCGTGATCAGCTTCAAAATAAACTGGAGCATCACCCAGCCACCTCCAAGAATGACACACCCAAGGAGCAGATTGGACAGGCACCAGAGCCCTACTGAGACAGATCTTGCTCTGTAGGATCAGTGCCTGCACCACAACTCCTCCACTGTAGGCCAGTCCTCACATTGAACCTGAGGGTCAATCCCTCCCATTGATGTGTAAATAGCTACAAGGCTCAACTTCAAGAGGAGGGCACAAACTATGCACAAAAGGGACAAACCTAGAGTGCGTGGCTCAAGTGACCAGGAAGACTGTGCCACTGAACCCCATAGCACACCTACTACATAAAGCCATTCTACTAAAACTGGGGGAAATAGCAGCACTACCTAATACATAGAAACAAACACAGGGAGGCAGCCAAAATGCAGAGACATAAAAACATGTCCCAAATAGAAGAACAGAACAAAGCTCCAGAAAAAGAACTAAACAAAATGGAGACAAGCAATTTATCAGATGCAGAGTTCCAAACACTGGTTATAAAGATGATCAATGATCTCAGGGAAACTTCAACAAAGAGATAGGAAACATAAAAATGGATATAAAAAGCATTAAAAAGAATCAGTCAGAAATAAAGAATACAATAATGGAAATGAAGAATAAATTAGATGGAAGCAATAGTAGATTAGATGAAGCAAAGGATCAAACAAGAGATATAGAAGATAAGGTAGCAGAAAACACACTATCAGGATGGCAAAAAGAATAAAACAATCCAAAAAATTGAGGAGAGTTTAAGGGACAACATCAAATGTACCAACATTCACATTATAGGGGTACCAGAAGGGGAAGAGAGAAAGCAAGGAATTGAAAATCTATTTGAGGAAATAATGACAAAAAAATCTTCCCTAATCTGGTGAAGGAAATAGATATATAAACCCAAGAAGCATAGACAGTCCAAAACAAGATGAACTCAAAAAAGCCAACACCAAGACTCATCAAAATTAAATTGCCAAATGTTAAAGACAAAGAGAGAATATTAAAAGCAACAAAAGAAAAGCAGTTAGTTACCTACAAGGGAGCCCCCATAAGATTGTCAGCTGATTTCTCAACAGAAACTTTGCAGGCCAAAAGGGATTGGCAGGAAATATTCAAAGTGATGAAACCCAAGGAGATACAATCAAGATTACTCTACCCCAAAAAATTATCATTTAGAATCAAAGGACAGATAAAGAACTTCCCAGACAAGAAAAAGCTAAAGGAGTTCATCACCATCAAACCAATATTACAAGGAATCTTAGAGGGACTTCTTTAAGATGAAAAAAAGTGAAAAATATGAAGAATAAAATGACAAAAACTACATACCTATCAACAATTACTTTCAACACGAATGGATTAAATGCTCCAATCAAAAGGTAGGGGGGCTGAATGGATAAGAAAACAAAACGCTTACATATGCTGCCAACAAGAGACTCGCTTCAGATTGAAAGACACACACAGACTGAGATACAGGGATGGCAAAATATATTTCATGAAAATGGAAACAAACAAATAAACAAAAAGCTGGGGTACCAATTATACCAGACAAAATACACTTTAAAACAAAGACTGTAAGAAGAGACAAAGAAGGACATAATGATCGCATTTCTGGGTATTTATCAAAACAAACCCAAAATGATACTTTGAGGGACATGCTTATCTATATATTAATTGCAGCATTATTTACATAACCCAAGGCAACCTGGGTTTGTGTCCTTCAATGGATGAATGGATAAAGAAGAGGTGGTACATATACACAATGGAATATTGCTCAGCTATAAAAAAAGGAGATTTTGCCATCTGTAACAACATGGATGGACCTAGAGGGTACTGTGTTGAGTGTGATAAGTCAGACAGTGAAAGACAAATGTCATATGATTTCACTTATAAGTGGAATCTCAAGAACAAAATAAACAAACAGATGAAACAGAAACAAATTCATAGATACACAGACCATTTTGATGGTTGCCAGATGGGAGGGGGTTTAGGAACAGGGTGAAAAGGTGAAGGGATTAAGAAATACAAATTGGTAGTTACAAAATAGTCATGGGATGCAAAGTATAGGAATATAATCAATAATATGGTAAAAACTGTATATAGTGCCAGGTAGTACTAGTTAGTCAGAGGGATCACTTCTTAAATTATATACATGTCTAACACTTATACTATAAACTTGAAACTAATACAAAATAATATTTAATGTCAACTCTAATTGAAAATTTTCAAAGAGGGAAAAGATCAATAATATTGTGATAGCACAGAAGGTACAGTGCTATCTGTACCACACAAGGTATGGTTGCTGGGCTTATCATGGTTATCACTTCTTTGGCATAGGGCACATAATCAATAATGTGGTAATAACTCTGTACAGTGCTAGGTGGGTACTGTTGAATAACTAAGATGTACACCTGAAACTAATATAGTATTGTATGTTAGCTATAATTTAATAAAAATCTTTTAAAAAAAATAAAGAAAAAATGCTCCAGAAAATGGCAGGTTTGCGACTCATTTTATCCAATAGAATAAAAGAAGATGTAAGGAGAGTTACATGAAATCCATTGGCGGTAGATTAAGGGGGTGGAAGAAAGCAAAGTGGGTGGTGGGGGTGGAGGGAATCTCTGGGATTGGATAAAAAGTAAATTGGAGAGACAGATACTTCTTTTACATTGGTGGGTACAGGACAGTTAATAGCATTTTACAGCATATAGAGATGGTCAAGGGACAAGAACAACAATGAGAGATTATGTAGTTCCCTGCTCTGGTAAGGTGGGTTGTGATTTGGGGGATCTGGAAAAAGGGATTACTCTGACATTCCAAGAGCATGTTGCATCTAAGGATGCAAAAATGACAATAGGCAGGCTCATTTAAGGTAAAGATTGACCTTTGTCAAGGAAGCTACAGGCCAAGGATGTGACTACCTGCCATGATCCGCTTTTAGTTAGGAATTTTTATGTTCAGACCATCCAGCGAGGTTAATTTTGGTCTCTGAGTTTGTAGCGTCCTCCATGCAGGCCTCCCCTGAGCTTGTTAGATTTAGTATGTGCCCCTTTTTTTGTCCACATTGTTATTATTATTATTATAATATTTCATCCTATGAAAATAACTAGTTAACGTGTTGATTACTGTTAAGTAGCCATTTATTAACAGCTTATAACTCTCAGATGAACATACTTCATAAAATCTTAAGCTGTAAAAGAAACAGCTTAACTCTCAGATGAACATACTTCATAAAATCTGTATTTCTTCAATTAAGTAAACCTGACATTGTATCAACAAGAAAAAATGTTCCTTTTATTTTATTTTATTTTATTTTATTTTATTTTTACATCCCTCACACCGTGAACCCCCCTCCCCCCATCCACCACCACCCCGACCTCACCCCGAACCATCACATTATACACATAAAATTATAGTTGGCATATTCATTAATGTCCAGCCTCTGGTGTACAATGCCATGACCAGGCATCCACAGCATCCCTGAGGTCCTTGTCATGATCATTCCTAAAAATAAAAAAGTAAAGTGGCAGATTGGCTACTATAGATCACCAACAGCTTAGTACAGGGCATGCAAATTCATCTGTGGATCCAGCAAATTCATCTGTG
Source organism: Rhinolophus hipposideros (assembly GCF_964194185.1). Taxonomy (NCBI): domain Eukaryota; kingdom Metazoa; phylum Chordata; class Mammalia; order Chiroptera; family Rhinolophidae; genus Rhinolophus; species Rhinolophus hipposideros. The sequence goes on from NC_138063.1 coordinate 44,062,845, forward strand.
GATCCAGCAAATTCATCTGTGGATCCGCAAATTCATCTGTGGATCCAGCTGCCCTGGCTTTTAGAATACAGTTTTGTGGAGAGACAAAAGATTGCCAATCAGTTACCAATTGGGATGTGGCTGAGTTTCTGTTGAAGGCATTTAAATTGCCTGATTTGTTTGTAAATCTGGGTCCAATTTATTTTTTGTGATTAGGGTGAAATAATTTAGGATGTCAAGAATATCTCACTTAAAACTATTTATTGATTCGCTATTGAATTGATTATTTAATAGGCTTGCTTCATTCAGTCTTCTGAAAATGGGTTCTTATTTTTGTTTTAGAGTTTTGAAAGTGAATTGAGCTCCTATTTTCTTCCCTGAGGAAATAGCTGAAAATTTTTGGTTACTACACTTTCAAAAACTTCCATTAAAATGCAAATGCTAACCATTAATTTGGATGAAAACCCCTCTTTCTTTAATCAAACAGTTCAACAAAATTATGATTGGGAGCAGATGTCTTGGCTTCATGAAGATATTTCCTGTTATCCTTGTTTGTTGTGTAAGTTTCTGGCTAATCAGTTACAGGAAGCACCTTATTTTTTCAACATTTTTATCTCCATCTCTTTTCATCTGATGTCTTCTGAAATGACATTAGATGATTAGAAGAAAGAAAAAAAATAGCATAGTACCCGTTAGATGCAGATAATTTTTTTTTCAGGGAGTGTTTTTCTTTTCATTATCTGCTATAAGATAGTTTCATTTTTAGCTATTATTTTAGTTACAGCACTGCTTAACTTCTTGCTTTCTTCCTGCCTTTGCCTATGTAGTGTTATGATTCCCCTAGATCGTTTTTTGTCTCTTGTTTGCTCAGGACTAACATTTATGAGAACTGCCCTTTTTATGACTTGAGTTACCTAATAAAAATGCTGCAGTGACTTACTGTGAAAGATTGAGGGATGTTTCCTTGGAAAATAATTTTAATGGCACATACATGTGGAGATAGAAATGGGCAAGTCCCTCTTAAGGGCAAGAATCATGACATTTGCTCCTTTTATTTTCTTATAGCATCCAGTGTACTGAAAAGACATAGCAGAAGCCTAGCAAACCTTTAGTGAATTGAATTGAACATTTCTAGCAATGTTCCTAATATGTGAACTGACAATGGACTTTCTGCCTCTCCTAGATGTGCTAGGCAGCCTCAAGATAGGCTATGGATGCCCACAGCAATTATTGGGATATTTTAGTGATTTATGACAAATAATGGTGCATATTCCAAATAATGATATATGGTCAGCACATTCAGTACAGCCATATTTACTCTGCAGACATTCACTAAACTTTGTGTCAGATGCAATGATAACCAAGATGATATACCTGCCTCCAAGGAACTCACAGTGTAATGCCTTAGCCAGTGACAGGTGTACTTTTAGAGATAAAAGTGTTGTTGCCAAAATGAGGCAGGATAAGTAGCCTAGAAAATTGACCACCCTCTCCAGGATACATCTTGAGGTGCCTCACTGGTTCCACAAGTAGTAAGTGACTGTATCTGGCACCTGCAGCTGGAGAAAAACAAGAACTAGTTTCATCCAGCAAGGCTAATTGCTATGACCAGGAAGTGACCTTTAGCTAATTATAATGTTATTATAATCTTATTTGCATTATGGTTACTACACCTCCCAGCATGCATCTGATGCCATGACAGTTCCAGAGGAGTCAAATAAGGAAGAAAAAGCAGGAAACTGAGGGTGCCACCTACTGGGAGAAAACTGACAAACTGAATCAATGGGATGTCACCAACTTTCACCCTGGGAAGAATAAATACCCTTGAGCAGGACTTCCTCTGTGCAACTGGGTTTCTAAGTTTGCCTGCACTTCCCTCTCAAGTGTGTATTTTCGTTGCAATAGACTTCCTGTGTTTTCCTGAATCTGTCTCAATCTTGAATTCTTTCTTGCATGAAGATGAGAACCTGGTCACCACTGCTCCCGATTGAGTCCTCTCTTTGTCATCCTCCTGAGCCACCAGTGACAAAAAGAAGTAAAGCATTCTGAAGAAAATGTTTTTGATGCAGTGGAGTATATATTCCTTTTACTTCAAAATTTAAAGGCAAACCTTGAACCCTGTTAAATTGCTGTCCTTACCTTATTTCTCACAGTGTAGTTTGTGTTGATATTTTTTCCCTAAAATTTGATTTTCCAGTTATTCGGTCAGCCAATTTCCCTATTTCCTATGTTAATATGTATAAATGGAATCCTCAGGTAACTTAAATACCTAAGTATTTATCTTATTCCATGTTACACCTTTTTAATATTGCTATCTAATGTAATACTACCTTTTATATGCAATTGTCTCTAAACTTGTGTTATTCCTGAAATACACTATTATGCCCTGATATTTGGAAGTAAAGTATAGAAAGCATTGTTGATTTGGCCTCTAGATTCTGGAGACTGATGAGAGCACTTAGATGATAGCAATAGTATTATTTTAATAAATAGACTTGTGTCAACTTTAATAATATATTTCAGTATTTTTAAAAATCTATTTTTATTGATTCTAATATTGCCTAAGACAGAATGAGATGCCTATGCCCTATGAGTTTACATGACTTGCAATTATAACCTAAAGCCATAAACATTTAAAGTACAAATGTCACATATGAGGCATTTGGTGGACACTCTCCACATTATCATATTTGAAGTTTTGAGTGGAAAAGTTAGAACTGGAACTAGAACTCACATATTTTTAATATTGCTATACTGTAACCTACAACTAAAATGGAATAATTATAGACCCACAAATTTTTCAGAATACAAAATTGACAGACATTCTATAATTTAGAACTCCAGATTATATTATATGATTTTTACCCAGTTACAAGCTTGATACTTTTAAGCTTAATTTTGATGTTATAGTAGTTTTCAAAGTACATCAAAGCATGATTTTTAGGTGGCTTACCATTGAACTGGTTAGAGAACCTGTACTTTAGTTTTGTTCTTTCTTTTAGCAAACATTTATTGAGTACCTGCTAAGTGACAAACACTCTTTCATCATCATGAATATCGGGGTTTATGAAACAAAGCCATTGCTTTCATTAGCTTTCATTCTAGTGGTTTTGGTAAATGATAAACTAGTACACAGTAGGTAAAGAAGGTTAAGACAGTGGTAGGTGCTATCAAAATATACGGTGGAATCTCACTTATTCTTCATTACCTTTTTTTTTTTTAGATTTTTATTGGGGAAGGCAACAGGACTTTATTGGGGAACAGTGTGTACTTCCAGGACATTTTTCCAAGTCAAGTTGTTGTCCTTTCAGTCCTAGTTGTGGAGGGCACAACTCAGCTCCAGGTCCAGTTGCTGTTGCTAGTTGCAGGGGGCACAGCCCACCATCCCCTGTGGGACTCTAGGAGTCGAACCAGCAGCCTTGTAGTTGAGAGCCCAGTGGCCCATGTGGGATTGAACTGGCAATCTTTGGAGTAATGAGCATGGAGCTCCAACCGCCTGACCCACCGGGCCAGCCCCTCTTCATTAAATTTAAATATGTCAAACAACATTATTCAATGCCTAAATCTCATTTTCTGGTTTTCTTTTATAATTACTCACATGTAACTTTGTTAACACCACAAGAGTAACTTTTATTGAAAAATAGTTGACATATAACATTGTGTAAATTTGAGGCATGCAACATGTTAATTTGATACATTTATATATTGTAACATGATTGCTATTTTAGTGATAATTAGCACTTCTATCACATTATGTAATTATCCTTTTATCTAGTCTCTTAGCAAGTTTGATGATTGAAATACAATATTTTTGTTTTATCCTATGCATATAACTAACAATGACGTGTGTGTGTGTGTGTGTGTGTGTGTGTGTGTGTGTGTGTGTGTGTGTTTTCCTCAAGTGGTGAATAAAACAATGTATTCCTGGATACATCTTCAGTATAGGTCTAGTTCACACAGCTATTTAAGTGCCCATGATAATATTGTGCTATTGTGCTTCAGAGTGGAAATACCAAGGTGCAGAGTAGCTTGTAAGTAGTTAGCCAGAAACTTACAGAGCCATCTGGGTTCACTTTCAAATCTAACACACTGAGACTCTCCTCGCTAGCCAATTCTCAATCCTTTCGTAATAGTCTGGATAATGAAAGATATAAAATAAAGTGATTTGTCTTATTTGCTATGTTGATTTACATTATGAACTCATTCACTTGAGAATAATATAGATATATAAAATGCATTGTGGGTTTAGTAAGCTGAACATTTTATTTTTAAAACTGGTAACTCTTTAAAATATTTCCATGAGGACAAAGGATATTCTTGGACCTTTCAGAAGTCATTTTTGGAAACCTATTTATATCAGTACTTTTTCATGTGAATGTACATATGAATCACTCAGGCATCTTCTCTTGTTAAAATGCCAAATTGGATTCAGCAGGTCTGGGAAATGGCCTGAGAAACTGCATTTCTGTTGAGCTCCTAAACAATGTTAATATTGCTGACCTGTGGATCACATCTTCAGTAGCAAGGGACAGTTAAAAAATAAATAAATACAAATAAATAAATAAATAAAATCATCAACCAAATATTTCCCAAATCACCAGTGGAATGGAATTAAGTAGTTTTTGTGTCAGAAACTTTACCCTCTCTGTAGAAATACCTTTCTTGTATTTATTTATTTGTTTGTTTGTTTGTTTCTTTGTTTGTTTATTTATTGTGTGTATGTGTTTCTTTTTTTTAAATTTATTGGGGTGACAATTGTTAGTGAAATTACATAGATTTCAGGTGTACAATTCTGTATTACATCATCTATAAATCCCATCATGTGTACACAACCCAGAGTCAGTTCTCCTTCCATCACCATATATTTGATCCCCCTTACCTTCATCTCCCTCCCCCCACCCCCCTTACCCTCTGGTAACTACTAAACTATTGTCTGTGTCTATGAGTTTTTGTTTCTCATTTGTTTGTCTTGTTCTTTTGTTGTTTTTTGTTTATATACCACATATCAGTGAAATCATAGGGTTCTCTGCTTTTTCTGTCTGACTTATTTCACTAAGCATTATACACTCAAGATCCATCCATGTTGTCATAAATGTTCCTATATCATCTTTTCTTACCGCCGAATAGTATTCCATTGTGTATATATACCAAAACTTCTTTATCCATTCATCTATCGAAGGACATTTTGGTTGTTTCCATGTCTTGGCCACTGTAAACAAAGCTGCAATGAACATTAGAGCACACATGTATTTATGTATAAATGTTTTCAGATGTTTTGGGTAGATATCCAGGAGAGGGATTGCTGGGTCATATGGTAATTCTATTCGTACATTTTTGAGGAACCTCCACACTGCCTTCCATAACGGCTGCACCAGTCTGCATTCCCACCAACAGTGTATGAGGGTTCCTTTTTCTCCACAGCCTCTCCAACACTTGGTACTATTTGTCTTGTTGATGATAGCCATTCTGACTGGGGTGAGGTGATATATCATTGTGGTTTTTATTTGCATTTCTCTGATAATTAGTGATGTTGAGAATTTTTTCATATGTCTATTTGCCATTTGCATGTCCTCTTTGGAGAAATGTCTCTTCTGGTCCTCTGCCCATTTTTCAATTTGTTTGTTTGTTTTTTTGTTGTTGAGCTTCACGAGTTCCTTGTATATTTTGGATATTAGCCCCTTATGGGAGGCACTGTTTGCAAAAATCTTCTCCCATTCAGTCGGTTGCCTCTTTATTTTGTCGATGGTTTCTTTTGCTGTGCAGAAGCTTTTAAGTTTCATAGTCTAATTGGTTTATTTTAGCTTTTACTTCCATTGCCTTTGGAGTCAAATTCATAAAATGCTCTTTGAACCCAAGGTCCATAAGTTTAGTACCTATGTTTTCTTCTATGCAGTGTATTGTGTCAGCTCTTATGCTTAAGTCTTTGATCCATTTTGAATTAATTTGGTACATGGTGACAGATAGCAGTCCAGTTTCATTCTTTTGCACGTGGCTATCCAATTCTCCCAGCACCATTTATTGAAGAGGCTGTCTATCCTCCATTGTAAGTTTTTAGCTTCTTTGTCAAAAATTATCTGTCCATATTTATGTGGTTTTATTTCTGGGTTCTCAATTCTATTCCATTGGTCTATGTGTCTGCTTTTCTGCCCATACCATGCTGTTTTGATTATTGTAGCCCTGTAGCACAAGCTAAAGTCAGGGAGTGTGATACCTCCAGTATTGTTCTTTTTCTTAAGATTGCCTTGGCTATTCGGGGTCTTTTGTGGTTCCAAACAAATCTGATAACTTTTGTTCTATTTCTTTAAAAACTGCCATTGAGATTTTGATGGGGATTGCATTAAATCTGTATATTGCTTTGGGTAATATGGCCATTTTAACTATGTTGATTCTTCCAATCCATGAGCATGGAATGTCTTTCCATTTCTTTGTGTCTTCTTCAATTTCTTTCAAAAATGTCTTATAGTTTTCAGTATATATGTCCTTCACATTCTTGGTTAAGTGTATTCTTAGGTATTTTATTCTTTTTGCAGCAATTGCAAAGGGAATTGTTGTTTGTATTTCTTTTCAGAGATTTCATTGTTAGTATATAGGAATGCAATGGACTTTTGTATGTTGATTTTGTAGCCAGTACCTTTACTGTATTAGTTGATTGTTTCTAAGAGCTTTTTGGTGGAGCCTCCAGGGTTTTCTATATATAGCATCAAGTCATCTGCAAAGAGTGATAATTTAACTTCTTCATTCCCAATTTGGATGCCTTTTATTTCTTTCTCTTGCCTGATTGCTCTCCAAGGACTTCCAACACTATGTTGAAAAGCAGAGGTGATAGGTGACAGCCCTGTCGTGTTCCTGAACGTAGAGCAAAAGGCTTCAGTTTTTCACCATTAATTATGAGGTTAGCTAAGGGCTTGTCATATATGGCCTTTATTATGTTAAGGTATTTTCGTTCTATACCTATTTTATTAAGTGTTTTAATCATAAATGGATATTGTATCTTATCAAATGCTTTTTCTGCATCAATTGATATAATCATATGATTTTTGTCCTTTATTTTGTTTATGTGATGTATCACATTAATGGATTTGCAGATGTTGAACCATCCTTGTACCCCGGGGATGAACCCCACTTGGTCGTGATGAATAATCTTTTTAATGCATTGTTGTATTCGATTTGCTAGAATTTTGTTTAGGATTTTTGCATCAGTATTCATCAGATATATTGGTCTGTAGTTTTCTTTTTTTGTGTTGTCCTTACCAGGTTTTGGTATCACTGTAATGCTGGCCTCATAAAATGTGTTGGGGAGTACTGTCTCTTCTTCAATTTTTTGGAAGACTTTGAGCAGGATTGGTATTAGATCCTCTTTGAAGGTTTGGTAGAATTCACTAGTGAAGCCATCTGGTCCTGGACTTTTGCTTTTGGGAAGGTTTTGGATGACTGATTCATTTTCGTTACTGGTGATCGCTCTGTTTAGATTTTCTAGTTCTTCATGGTTCAGCCTTGGAAGGCTATATGTTTCTAAGAACTTGTCCATTTCTTCTAGGTTATTGATTTTGGTGGCATATAGTCCTTCATAGTATTCTTGCATGATCCTTTCCATTTCTATGGTGTCTGTGATAACTTCCACTTTTTCATTTCTGATTTTGTTAATTAGTGTCTTCTGTCTTTTTATCTTAGTGAGTCTAGCCAAGGGTTTGTCCATTTTGTTAATCTTTTCAAAGAACCAGCTCTTTATCACATTATTTTTTTCTATTGTCTTTTTGTTCTCTATTTCATTTAGTTCTGCTCTGATTTTCGTTATTTCCTTTCTTCTGCTGACCTTGGGTTTCACTTGTTGTTCTTTTTCTAGTTCTTTAAGATATAACATGAAGTTATTTATTTGGGATTTTTCTTGTTTTTTTGATAGGCCTGTAATGATACAAATTTCCCTCTAAAACTGCTTTTGTTGCATCCGAAAAATTTTGGTAGGATGTATTTTCATTGTCATTTGTTTCTATGTATCTTTTGATCTCTCCTCTAATTTCGTCTTTGACCCAGTCGTTCTTTAAAAGTATGTTGTTTAATCTCCATGTATTTGTGTTTTTTCGTGCTTTCTTTTCGCAGTTGATATCCAATTTCAAAGCCTTGTGATCAGAGAATATGTTTGGTATGATTTCAATCTTCTTAAATTTGCTGAGGCTGATTTTAGGTCCCAATATATGGTCTATCCTTGAGAATGTTCCATGTACACTCAAAAAGAATGTATAGTCTGATGTTTTAGGATGAAGTGCTCTACATATGTCAGTTATGTCCATTTCATCTAATGTGTCATTCAGGGCTGCTATTTCATTATTTATTTTCTGTTTGGATGATCTATCTATCCTTAGCTGTCAATGATGTATTTAAGTCCCCTAGTATAATTGCGTTTTGGTCAATTTGTCACTTTCGTTCTGTTAATAGTTGCTTGGTATATTTTGGTGCTCCCTGATTGGGGGCATAAATATTGATGACTGTTATGTCTTCTTGTTGTATAGTCCCCTTTACCATTATGAAATGTCCATATTTGTCTCTTGTTATCTTTTTCACCCTGAAGTCTGTTTCATCTGATATTATTATGGCTATACTTGATTTTCTCTGGGTACCATTTGTTTGGAGTGTCAATTTCTACCCTTTCACTTTGAGTCTATGCTTTTCCTTATAGCTGAGATGTGTCTCTTGGAGACAGCATATGGATGGGTTTAGTTTTTTGATCCAATCTGCTAGTCTGTGCCTTTTTATTGGTGAGTTCAGTCCATTTACATTTAGGGTGATTATTGATACGTATGCATTTCCTCTCATTCTATCTTTAGTTTTTTGGTAAGGCTGTGTCTCCATTGTTTCTTTGCCTTTTTATTGTTGTCTATTATTTCTGTGTGGTGGTATTCTATGATGTTTCCCTCTGTTTCTTCTTTTATTACAGTATATATTTCAATTCTGGATTTTCGTTTGAGTGGGTACCCTTAAGTTTATGTAAAAGTTTGATATTTAAAGTATTCCATTTTCTTTAGCATACTGACTTTCTCCATTCCCATATTGCAGTTCAGGCCTTTACTCTCCCCCTTTTTATGTTGCCACAAATTGTCCCTGTTGATGGTGGTCGAATAGCCTCCTTTAGTATTTCTTCTAGTGCAGTTCGTGTATTAGAAAAGTCCCTCAGCTTCTGTATGTCTGCAAAGGTCTTTATTCCTCCTTCATATCTAAAAGATATCTTTGCTGGATATATTATTCTTGGCTAGTAATTTCTCTCTTCCAATAGTTTGAATATTTGGTTCCACTTTCTCCTGGCTTGTAGTGTTTTTGCTGAAAAATCTGATGATAATCTAATGGGCTATCCTTTGTAGGTTACCGACTTCTTTTCCCTGGCTGCCTTGAGGATTCTTTCTTTGTCGTTGATTTTATACAGGTTCAATACAATGTGCCTTGGAGAACACTTGTTGGGATTGAGGTAATTAGGTGTTCTATATGCTTCTTGGATTTGAGGATCCTTTTCTGTCCACAAGTTTGGGAAGTTCTCATCAACAATTTTTTCAATATATTCTCTGTTCCCTCTCTCTTTCTTCTCCTTCTGGTATGACCATTATTCTTACATTTCTCTTTCTGATAGAGTCAGAAAGTTTTTGTAGATTTCTTTCATTTCTTTTAAGTCTCAAGTCTCTTTCTTCTTCCATCTGTGTAATTTCCATGTTTCTATCTCAATGTCACTGATTCTTTCCTCCATCTGGTCAATTCTACTACCTAAGCTAGTTATTTCATTTTCAGTTTCTTCTATTGAGTTCTTAATCTCCAGAAATTCCATTTGGTTCTTTTTTAAAATTTCGCTCTCTTTCGTAAAATGCTCATGTTCTTTGATTGTGTTTTTGAGTTCGTGAAATTGCCCTTCTGTGTTTTCTTGCATCTCTTTGATTTTTTTCAGAACTGCAATCTAGAATTCTCTGTCATTTAAGTCACATATTTCCATATGTTTAAGTTCCTTTTCTGGAGACTTTTCACTGTCTTTCTGAGCTGTCTTGTTGCCTTGGTTATTCATGGCAATTACTTATTTATTATTTCTCTTTCTAGACATCTACAGGAGTAGCTTCTGCAACAGGTTGATAAGAAGAGGTCTTTCTTTTGTTTTCCAATACTTGTTGGTAGAATGTTTTATTTTCTCTCCGACTGCAGCCTTTTTTTCCCTCTCTCACACAGTAGTGCTATGTTTTCTCTGCACTATTCCAGTTTCTCACACAATGGGGGTATTCCCTGGGAAACAGGCTTCTCCTCTGTTAACAGTTTGCCTGCGTCATAGGGCAACACGTCCCTTTGGGGATGCGGAGAGCTTTTGAAGTTCCAAAACTCCTTCTGCACCAGGTTCAGAGCCGGTATGTTTCAGCAGTTATGTTTACTCCTGCAGGGATCCACCCAGATAGGTGGGGCCAGCGGCTGTTTGAGTTGTGAGAGGTGGCCCAGAGCAATGGCAGCCACCACCACCACAGCCGGTCCGCTTCCACAGCTTCCTCCCTTTTGCAGGAACTAGTTGGCCTCTGAATCTGTGTCTGCAGTCCACAGTTCTCAGAAGAGCAAATATTCTGTTCTTTTGATCTGACACTGCTACTGTTCCTCTTCTAGCACCAGGCAGGTGGGGGCTGGGCGAGCTCTGGGAGTGTAGAGAGGTGTTGGCTAGTCTCAGTGCCTAAGGCTTCCGTTCTCTGCTTGGCAGTTAGGGCTTAAACCCATTTTCAGCCTTCTTCACTCAGTCTTTTCTCCAAGGTCTCTGCCATGAGCGTTGGGTTCAGGCAGCTCTGTCTCCGCACTTCTCCCTTCCCTCCTTCCAACCCCCCACCCCCCGCCCTGTTGTGCAATTCTCCCATCTTTGGGTGAATTCAGTAGTGAGCCTGTTTGTCTTGCCTGTCTGCTGTGTAGGGAGTCCTTTGTGGAGTTATTGTTGTTCCATTAGTTGTAAATTCCATGGGAGCTTTACAGAGGCTCACCTCACGCCGCTATTTTGATGACGTCTCCCTTTCTTGTATTTATTAAAACCTTACAAAAGTTTCTCTTTTCTGAATGTTAGGATGAATGGGTAAGGAGAGGGTCCTATTTTGTATGGCTTAATTTGTCTGATAAATCCAAAATAATTGCAATTAGTTTGCTACTGTTAAGGTGAAAGCATCATACTAAAGATTTCCATGTGGCAGCTTTTCTTCTTAATTTTGACTACAATACTGTAAATTCCTTTTTTTCTTTTTTCTTCTGCTTGTTAGAGTTATGTTTAAAACTTCCTCAGTTTTTTTGAGAAAATGATTATTCTAGGAATATTTCAAGACTTTCGTAATGGGGAGAGGAGTCACTACAACAGGACAGAATTGGCAAAGTGCATCCAGCTCCCTTCCTTCTTAAGAAACTCTTGCATTCTCTCTCCATATTCATGGCATGGCATCTGTGAGATTTGAGGACTCCATGTTGCTTGTATTCTTCATGCATATACAGAAAAAGTAACATCTGGACCTGTTCTCTTTAAACTCTCCTGCCTGCATTTAATGTGAAGATATTCGTTTATTGGATAAAGGAGAAAGAAGTCTAAATTTGGCTCCAGGTCCAAGACATGTTTCCCAGTGCAACCCAGCTGTGGGTGACTGCACTTTGGGCAGTAAAGCAAACTCTTTTGATGCCTGTGTCTATGTTATCAAATAGTTACAAAAGTGGTTGGGAGAAAATTGTGAATTTTTCTTGTTTGAAATCTCCCAAACTCTCCCTTTGGATACATTTTTTTTTTCTCTCTTTCTTGCTCCTTACCATATTCTGTTATCTCCTCAAAGTTTCTCTTCCTTTGAAAGTGTTAAAGTCCCTTTTGACCCACATGTTGACGGTACAGATAAGAAACATTTTTTTTTGTTCTTGAATGAAGCTTAAAAACAATGAGGGAAGGAATTATTCTAGGTGAGTTAATCTAGACTGTAAGAACACGTAGAAGAAAAAATATTGACTCATACAATTGAAATAATGCAGTGATGTTTGGAAGAAAGTAGTGCAAATAGCAGTCTCTCAAAGGGTAGAACAAGAAAATCACTGGAGGCTTAACCCTTAATTAAGTTAAATTAAAAATTATGTTCAGCTAAATACACACCAATAACCACCTGTCAAAATGTTCCAAGAAAAGTAGTAGTGACTTTAAATGTCCACAGAGTTCAGCCTAGACATCCCCTGAGGAAAAAATGCAATAGAAACAGGATACTACAAATTGCCAAGTTATTTAACAAATGATATACTTAGGAATACTTTTCTTAAATCGCCCCAAATCACCCACTATGCACCCTTTAAAAATCCCGTTTTAGAAATTTCTTTGGAATTTTTGCTATTTTCACCGTTTAAATTTACTTGACACCTATGCTTTACCTCATCTAGATCGTATAGGTAACCTTGCCTCATTTCATTCCTGGACCTCCACTATTTTCCATAATTGCAGATATTTCTTATAACAATTTCTGATAACTTTGGAACATAATTTGTTCAAATCAAGATAGAAACTAGATTATAGGCTCCATGAAGCCAATTGTGCTTCTTTGTGTTCATTAGTGTAACGTGGCCATAGCAGGCACGGTCTATTTTAGAATCTTTCCTCAGATATATGTCATTCCAAAATATATGATATATACCTTTTTTCTTTTGAGATTTGAGTAGACATAATAAACTACTCCATTTTAGGTAAACATAAGGTATGAAACTAAAAATAAAAGATCTTTATCATGAAGCTATAGAATTAATATACTGACCCTCATATAGAAGTTCAATTAATGAAAATATAAAGAAGCTTATTTTGTCTATATTTTTAGCTACTGTTGACATTTTTGAAAGGGCTGAGAGTAACCTTATTTATCTCTGGAGGTCAAAGGCAAAGCATAATAATTAGAGATAATGAGGATGGTGTGTGAGGTATAATTCTTCCCAATTTCCCACAAGATAAAATATTTCATTTGATGTTTTTTTAAAAGTATTTCTTAAAAACAATAGAGCTTTCAAAAAAATATGTGAATGGCAAGGCAGTAATTATTATTCTATTTGTTCAGCTATAGTTTAAAAATTATAAATTTTCATTGGACATTATCAATAAATTTTGAATTTAAATTCAATGTTGAAAATATCAACAAAATATCAGAAGTAATGGCATTTGTTATGGACAAATGATCATGTTACTTTAATAGTGCCACTTCTACCGACTGATATTCTACCAAATGTCAATACATATGGTTCTTTACATATGATACATATATTTATTTCTATTCTTATTAGTTGAATATTTAAGCTGTGTTTTATTGTGATTTATTTCTTGGTATTGTAATAATTTGAAAATAATATCAAAATAAATATTAATGTTATTTACAAATATTTAAGACTTCACCAATTGAATCAACTGATGGTATCAATTGAGGCTTAATGTTGCATAACTGAAATTATTATCAGATGCCAATAGAGACATATAGGACAGCTTTAATCCAGGACTCTTTCCACATTATGAAATTTCTAAGAAATGATGAACTATGCAACCTAAAATTTAGCTTTAAACTGCAAAAGGTTAAATTGTGATAACTATTAATGTATAGACTTATAAAAGTTGGATCTAACATGATAGGGAAGGTGGAATTCTATTAGTAATGCTAATTTTTCTGCCAAAAGAAAAAATTATATGATAAATTACAATATGGTAGAGAAAGGACTTTGGGAGGTGGAAAACTTTTTTAAAATGTGATATGTATTGAAGTCATGGACATTTTGGAGATAATGTTAAATTTATGATAAAACTAAGTAAAAAATCGTCAGCTTACTAAAACCAGATCATTAATATATATATTCACAGTGTGGAGGGCAAGATAAATTTATTACTTCTATGATTATGCATCTGTGAGTTTTCCCATGTTGTTGGAAATCAGAGATTAAGCTAAATGAAAGGACATTTTAATTTGTGAGTTTACAATTGATTCTTATAAATGTATGAAAATTCAGAAGTCAGCTATTGGAATAATAAGGTTCTAAATATTGCAAAATTTGTTGATTGTTATCAATGTTTCCTCAACTTAATAATAGGAAAACTGGTCATGAAATTCACATAAGATGTCTTCAAAATACACCAAAGTCTATTTTGATGGAAAGAATTCTTAAATTTCATTGATGTTTAAGAGATGCTTAGGACTAATTTACAAAGGATTAAAATAACTTCTCTGCCAAAAATTAGATTTGATTTTAGTAAAATACTACATTAAAATAGTACTGCTGGGACAAATATAAAATTGAATGGTGTGACCACAAAATTTAAGGTGAGTCAGAGTTTTTGATATACGAGTACATTGTTACACATATCTTTTTGACATTGTGCTAACGAGGATTAATTTTGAAGAGTTAGAACTTTAAAACACTTTCAGTACTGTCAGTTCTTAGTAAGCTACTAAACATGCAGATTTAAAATACTGACAAATGTTCCAGATATTTTTATATAAAGAGTAGGCTTAACAATGGAAAGACTATGCCATAAGAAAAGATGAAATAGTACTATTTGAGACAACATAGATGGATCTTGAGATTATAATGCTAAGCCAAATAATGCAGATAGAAAAAGTACAGAATCATATGATTTTGCTGATATGTGGTATATAAAACTGAAAACAACAAAAGAACAAGAAAAACAAATGAAGAAACAAAAACTCATAGACACAGACAATAGTTTAGGGGTTACCAGAGGGTAAGGGGGGAGGGAGGTAGTAGATGAGGGTAAAGGGGATCCAATATATGGTGATGGAAGGAGAACTGACTCTATATATCACAATGTGATATATAGATGATGTATACAGAATAGTACACCTAAAATACTTTCAATACTGTCAGTTCTTCACAAGCTACTAAATATGCAGGTTTAAAATACTGGCAAATGTTCCAGATATTTTTAAATAAAAACAAGGCTTAACAATGGAAACACTATGTGTTTATCAAAAGCACATTGAATTATATTATTGTGTACTATCAGTTGTGATTGAGGAATTTCTGGAGAAGCTTCAAAAATTGGAAGTTGTATCAAGCAATTCTTTAAATATGCATGTGATAGTGAATGGAACATTTGTTGACAATGACTTTCTAACTTAAATTTTTGTTTGAAATTTCTTTACTCTATTCCATTTGTTACAGGAATTCTTTCTAAAGATCTTTAAAGTTGAAATTATAGCACTATGGTTTTAACCCTTTCTGAATCATACATAACCTTTATGGGAATGGTTAAAAGTTATAGATTTCTCCTTAAGAACTGCATTTTACCATAAATAAAAATATTTAGAATATAATAATTTTTATTTTACTGAAACTCACTAATTTCACAAGGGCAATATCTAGTGAAACGATTTTTTGTAAAAATTTTTTTCTTTTATATTTTTCAAGCAAAAAAATAATGGCAAAAATTAAAAATAACATAAATATAATTTTTTCAGATAAAATAAAGTAAAATTAAACTTTGTTTCTTGGAAATCTTCAATAAATTTTTTTTTGTTGCATTTTAGCTTGAAATGGAGGTTAAAATTGAGAAGTCATCTTTGACATGGCAACGTGCACAATATTTTTGGTACCAAGATAATTTGGGATTTTTAATTTGTGTGGCATTTAGCATATTTCCTAAAACATAAGAACTGCATAAAGAAATTTTCATAATAAATTAATGAATTGATGTTGCACAACTAATTTATCATCAGGTGCCAATTTAGTATGATATAGGCAGGACAGTTTTGACCCAGAACTCTTTTTACTTTACAGAATTTCTGGGAAGTGATGAAACACATAACCCCGTTTACCTTTAAGAAACAAAAATTATGGTTTAAACTATGATGTTTTAGATAATTATACTCTCTGACTCTCTAAGGTGCAAACAGATCACAATCAAATTCTCATAGTTTCCTTGGCAAAGAAACGGGCCCAGAAAAGATGGGGGCACTATGTGAGGCAAATAAATTGTAGCCACTTCAAAACAATATTATTGCAGTATTTATCGACTCTCTGATCTGTGTGCACTGGGAGAGATTGATTTTCTTTTAATAAATCTTTTCTTTTCATCTTCAAAATAGAATGTGAATTGTATGTAGTTTTTCAGTTAGGCAAATTCTTGAGAACCATTAAACTCTGTAATTTTTGGATAACATATTAGGTTGGTGCAAACATAATTGCCGTTTAATAGGTTAAAAATAATTGCAAAAACCACAATTACTTTTGCACCAACCTATAAATCATTTGTTTCCAGTAGTTGCTGTTGTGCCATGCATTATGACAATTCAGAATTTCTGCTAACTGAGGATCTATCTCGCAGGATTAGGCTCTGTATTGGAGGGAAATTGAATATGCCCTATACCTTGAATGTGTATGTTGCAGAATCTAATCTAATAGAATCTTATATGTTTTGCAGAATAGAATCTGTGTGTTGCAGTAACAGCAATGGAGATATTCTAAAGGAATGGTTTAAAAAAAGTGAACATCAGCAGAAATGGGATCATTTTATATCTCACCAATTACCTGAGAAATTATATGGGAAACCTGAATAATTGGTAGCAGCTTCTTACCTTATATCACTGTTGTTTTTGAGACCTAGACATTATTTTATTTCATGAGACAATTCTTCAAACTTTTCTTTCCCAAGCAACCCATTTAAGAATAGTTTTTCTAAATTACCTAAAATCATTGATATTTATATTCCTTAGTTAATAGCAGGGTTATGAAACACTGTTGCTTAAAGAAAGGACTTTAGTGTGGGAGAAGTTTATTTTAGTAAGTTCTTAGCTTTTTCAATTCAAATACTCTCCTCATGAATGCAATCCATTCTTTTCATTGTACTTTTAGGACTGACAGATGTAAAGAGTACCTTCAGATTTGTTTTGTTCTCACTTCCTCGGAAAGGCTTTGTAACATAAGAAGTGCCATGCCTTTCATTTCTTTTTATTTCCAGTGATAAAAGTAAAACCCAAGAAAGCATGTGCTCGATGGTCCTCAATCTTTGAGATTTTACCATTTAAGCTAGGACTCATAGAAACAGAGATAGAGGCCCAGAATCATAATGCACAACACACAGACATGTCTGAGAGATCCCCCATATCAAAATATCTGAAGGTGGGCAAATAGGGGAAAATGGGAGGAGGAAACAGAGAAGAGCAGAGAGATGGGTGCTTTGGATGCAGCCAGAGCTCACTGTGGTTCTGGGAAAAGGGGAGGAATCAGGCTGCTGAGGCTCTTCCTGTTCTCCCAAGCATTCCTGCCTGCCTGAGTGATCAGCGTAAAATACACTGAACCAAGCAATTGGGGCAGAGCCTGAACACAGATGTGTGACAGTGGTGTTCTAGCACCTGCCTTTGATGGCAGAAAACAAAGCCACAGAACCTGGCTGCCTCCCCCAACCCTCCCAGAGCTAGCAGCAGGCCCCAGAAGAAACTGTAGCAGTGAGTATTGGGTTGCACAGCAGAATATCTACAGCCCTGAGAACTGGAGAGATAGTCCCTGAGTGGCACATGCACACTATGGCCAATCCCAGGGAGGGAGGTAGAAGCACAGAAGTGAGACAGCCAAGATCTGACAGTTGCCATTACTGGGAGAAGAACAAAGTCACAAACACACCAGTGGCCTCTCCCAGCACATTCTACCTTCATCCACTGTGGCTGATCCCAGTTGGGATACCTACAAAACCTCAGGCAGTGCAGCGTTGCCTCTGGTTGCAGGTGCAGCCCTGGGATTTAAGGAGCTCAGAACCCAATTGATTACCACATTCTCCCATGAGAGTGCCCAGAGATTGAGGTGACTTGGTAGAGGATATGGCTCCCTCCCCAGGGAATACAAGGCTTTTCCCACTGTCCAGCAGAGAGATCTCAGAATCCAGAGTAGTGCAAGAGAAAATAAAACACTTTCCCTCCAGCATCACCTACTAAAAAAATAAAATAAAATAAAAGATAACAGAAGAAAGAAACCTCTTTTTATCATCTTGCTATAGAATTCACTCCAACAAATAACTCGGCAGAGAAATAATCCATCAAATTTCACCAACAACCAAGGTAACAAGGCAGTTCAAAAAGAAAATGAACAATTTAACTATATTAATTCTTCCTATCAATGCACATGGAATGTGTTTCCATCTATTTATGTCTTCTTTCATTTCTTTCTTCAGTGTCTTATAATTTTCTGGGTACAGATCTTTTACTTCTTTGGTTAAATTTATTCCCAGGTATTCTATAGTCTTTGAAGAAATTGTAAATGGAATTGTTTTCTTAATTTCTCCTTCTGATATTTTATCATTGGTATGTACAAATGCAACTGATTTCTGAATATTAATTTTGTGTCCTGCTACTTGACTAAATTCATCTATCAGCTGTCAAAATGGCTATCATCAATAATTCAACAAACAACAAGTGCTGGCACGGATATGGAGAAAAGGGACCGCTTGTGCACTGTTGGTGGGATTGCAGATTGGTGCAGCCTCTATGGAAAACAGTATGGAGGTATCTCAGGAATCTGAAAATGGAACTACGCTATGATCCAGTAATTCCACTCCTAGGCATCTATCCGGAGAAATCCAAAACTCCAGTTAAAAAATCTGTATGCACTCCTATGTTTATTGCAGCACTATATACAATAGCCAAGACATGGAAACAACCGAAATGCCCATCGGTAGATGACTGGATTAAGACACTGTGGTACATTTATACAATGGAGTATTACACAGCCATAAAGAAAAAGAGAAATCTTACCATTTGCAACAACATGGAAGGACCTAGAGAACATTATGTTAAGAGAAATAAGTCAGACAGAGAAAGACAAGTACCATATGATCTCACTTATATGTGGAATCTAAAGAAAAGAATAAGTGAATGAACTAATCAGAAACAGTTCTGGGGACAAAGAGGAAAAACTGAGGATTGTTAGATGGGAGGGGGCGTGGGGATAAGGGGAAAGGTGAGCGGATTAGAATACAGTTGGTAACCACAAAATGGCCTCAGAGTTTTTGAAAAATAATTTGGGGAACGTAATCAATAATGTTGTAAAGATTTTGTAGGGTATCTGATGGACACAGGTCCCATCTGGGAGACCACCTCAGGGCAGATATAGATGCTTGATCAATGTACTGTACACCTGAAGCTGAACAATAATGAATGGCAACTATAATTTTATATATATAATGTGATGGCTTGGTGCGATGTCGGAGGGATAGTGGAAGGGGGAATGGGGGAGGGGGGTTCACGCTGTGAGGGATATAAATGATGAATGTCTAAGTATTACCTTGTCTTGTGCACTGAAACTAATAAAAAAAAAAAGAAAATGAAAAATCTCCAGAAAGTAAACTTAAGGATATGGAAATATGTAGTTTAAATGACAGAGAATTCAAGATTACAGTTCTGAAAAAACTCAATGAAATGCAAGAAAACTCACAGGCATTTTGAACTCAGAAATAAAATCAACTAACAAAAGAAATACTTTACAAAGAGATTGAAACTTTAAAGACATGTTATTCTTTAGATATGAAAGAGTAATAAAGACCTCTAAATACATACAGAAGCTGAGGAAATTTTCCACCAAAAGGCCTGTATTACAGGAAATGCTAAAGATACAAAACTATTAGTAAGATGACTAGCAGACAGAAAAAGGCAGGATATTGCATCTCTTATTCAGAATCAGGCACTATACATTTTATATAACACAAAGGTTAAAGGAGGTAAATATACATATATATGTATGTATATATATATATATATATATATATATATATATATATATATATATATATATATATATATATAACAAATAAACAAGAAAACACCTACTGTAATTCAGACATGGACTCACAGCATAAAAAGGGATAATTTGGGATGACAAAAACATAAAATGGGAGGAGATAAATGTCTGAATTTGTGAAAGGGAATGGCGATAAGATGCGTGCAAGAGAAAAAAGACTACTATGTATATGAAACTTTCCATTGCATAAACTTACTAGTAAACACACAAAAAAATCCACAACTGAGACATATAACATAAAAAAGAGGCAAGAGAGGAAAAAAATTAATAGAATACTACCAGACTAAAATAACAGACAGGAAAAGATATTTGCCAATGATATATCTGATTAGGGATTAATATCACAAATCTATAAAAAACTTACTCAACTCAACTCCAAAAAAACAAACAACCCAATTAAAAAATGGGGAGAGGACTTGAGGAGACATTTTTCTAAAAAGGACATACAGAAAGCAAGAAGACATATGAAGAAATGCTCAACCTCACTAACCATCAGAGAAATGCAAATAAAAACCACAATGAGATACCATCTCACTCCAGTCAAAATGGCTATCATCAATAAATCAACAAACAACAAATGCTGGCGGGGATGTGGAGAAAAGGGAACGCTAGTGCACTGTTGGTGGGATTGCAGATTAGTGCAGCCACTATGGAAAACAGTATGGAGGTATCTCAGGAATCTGAAAATGGAACTACCCTATGATCCAGTAATTCCACTCCTAGGCATCTACCCGGAGAAATCCAAAACTCCAATTCAAAAATCTGTATGCACTCCTATGTTTATTGCAGCACTTTACACAATAGCCAAGATATGGAAACAACCGAAATGCCCATCGGTAGATGACTGGATTAAGAAGCTGTGGTACATTTATACAATGGAGTATTACGCAGCCATAAAGAAGAAAGAAATCTTATCATTTGCAGTAACATGGATGGATCTAGAGAACATTATGTTAAGTGAAATAAGCCAGAAAGAGAAAGACAAGTACCATATGATCTCACTTATATATGGAATCTAAAGAAAAGACTATGTGAATGAACTAATCAGAAACAGTTTTGGGGACACAAAGAAAAAACCGAGAGTTGTTAGATGGGTGTGGGGGTGGGTGGGTTGGGGATAAGGGGAAAGGTGAAGGGATTTGGAAGCAGCTGGTAACCACAAGATGGCCTCAGGGTTTTTTTGAAAATTAATTTGGGGAAGGTATTCAATAATGTTGTAAAGATTTTGTTGGGTATCCGATGGACATGCGTCCTATTTGGGAGACCACCTCACGGATACTGTGGATACCTGATCATGGCATTGTACACCAGAAGCTAAACATTAATGAATGCCAACTATAATTTTATATATATAATGTGATGGTTCGGTGTGAGGTCGGAGGGATAGTGGATGGGGGGAGGGGGGTTCACAGTGTGAGGGATATAAATGATGAACGTCTAAGTATTACCTTGTCTTGTACACCTGAAACTAATAAATAAAAAATAAAAATAAAAAATAAAAAAATAAAAATAAATAAATAAAAATAAATTAAAAAAAATAAATAAAATAACAGACAGGAAGACAAGGACAAAGAATCAATAGAGACAGTGAGCTACCAGAAAACAAAAGATAAAATGGCTATAGGAAATCCTCATGTATCAATAATCATCCTAAGTGTAAACGGACTGAACTCACCAATAAAAAGGCACAGAGCAGCAGATTGGATCAAAAAACAAAACCCAACCACATGCTGCCTTCAAGAGATACATCTCAGCTGCAAGGATAAATATAGAGTCAAAGTGAAAGGATGGAAAATGATACTGCAAGCAAATGGCATCCAGAAAAAGCAGATGTAACCATACTTATGTCTTACATAATAGACTTCAGAATAAAAAGGTAACAAGAGACAAAGATGGACATATCTAAATGATAAAGGGGACAGTACATCAAGAAGACATAATGCTTATCAATATTTATGCTCAGGGAGCACCAAAATACATAAAGCAACTATTGGGTTGGTGTAAAGGTAATTGCAGGTTTTGCAATTGTTTTTAACCTTTAAACCACAATTACCTTTGCACCAACCTAATACTAACAGAAATAAAGAGAGACAACAACAAAAACAATTACACCAGGGGACCTAAATATACCCTTGACAGCTACGGATAGGTCATCCAAACAGAAGATCAATTAGGAAATACCAGCCTTAAATGACACATTAGACAAAATGAACATAATTGACATTTATATAGCCTTTTATCTCAGAATACCAGATTATAAATGCTCCTCCAGTGCACATGGAACATTTCCCAGGATAGATCATATGTTGGGACACAAACTAGCTTCAACAAATTAAAGAAGATTAAAATCATACCATGCATATTTTACAACCACAATGCTTTGAAATTGGACATGAACTGTAAAAAGAAAGCAGTAAAACCTCAAATATGTAAAGATTAAACAACATGGTACTAAAGAATGACAGGTCAAGAAATAAAATGAGAGTTCAAAAGATACATAGAAATAAATGAGAATGAAAATACAACTTATCAAAATTTTGGGAATACAGCCAAAGCAGTAATAACAGGGAAGTTTATATCATTACTTGCTTATCCCAAGAAACAAGGAAAATCCCAAATAAGCAACCAAAAATTATATCTAAAAGAACTAGGAAAAGAACAAAAGAAGACACAAGTCAGCAGAAGGAAAAAAATAGTAAAAATTATAGCAAAATTAAAAGAAATACAGAAAAAAAGACAACAGAAAAAAATTAATGCAACAAAGAGCTGGTTCTTTGAAAAGATTATTAAAATTAACAAACCCTTGACTAGACTCACTAAAACGAAAAGAAGAAAAGTATTAGGTTGGTGCAAAAGTAATTGCAGTTGAAAAGGTTAAAAATAATTGCAAAAACTGCAATTACTTTTGAACCAACCTAATAAAAGATGCAAATAAACAAAATCAGAAATAAAAGAGATGTTAAGATGGATACAACAGAAATACAAAGGATCATACAAGAATACTATGAAAGACTATATGTCACCAAATTTAATAACCTAGAAGAAATGGACAAGTTTTTAGTTTTAATATTAAGTTTTAATATTGTACAATTTTCTTAGAATTGTAAAACCTATTTCCCTTGATTTTTATTATTAAAATAATATACAAATCTACAATAATGAATATGACTCTGAGTACAGTTTTTCCATATATCATGTTGTAAGCATAACAGGGATTTTTAACTATGTACTTTCTTCAATAATTAGCATATAAGTTTAAAATACAGTTGGTTGTAGCATTATCGGTTGAACTTTTGTTCTTTTTTATTTTATCAGTTTTATTTCAGATTCTTCATAGAAAGTCTATTTTGGGGAGTCTAATGAAGTTTTTCTAAAGATTACACGTCAAATTTTAAAATAATTCCATAGATTTTTGAAGAAAATGTGTATTCCCTACTTGTGTATAGATAGCTTTTAGCAATTAAAAGCTTTCTTGATTATATAATTGGAACATAATATTATGAAACTATATATTATAATTTAATGTATTAATACTATCAATGTTATTATGTATAATGTATTATATCCACACATTTGAGTACATAACATTCAAAGATATATAATATATATATTATTCAAATACACACTATAATTATTTTTTTCCTGTTAGATGAGGCGGGGTAAGTAGATTGTGGGGTAAATAGATCATTTTCCTTTTTCCTTTCTGAGTTCAGCTTTTCCCCTCAGTGTTGTTCTGTTCTTTGCTTATGGGAAATTCCTCCTGGGAGTCAGGCAGATCATTTATTGCTGTTTTGTGTTCCCAGGACTATTAGCATTTTGCATCTCAGTGTTGTTTTTTATATATTTCATTGAGTATGTGTCAAAGATCAAATCAAGAGCAACGAGCCATTTTTCATTTTGTTTTTCCTCACACTGTCCTGCTGCTGAGAACAATGCCTAACACATAGTCACTGTTCCAAAACATTTGTGGAATGAATTCACGAAAGAACCCTAAACTCTCTTTTCTAATTTTAATATAGTATCAGAATTTGGTGGCTTTGTTCTTTTTTAATTTCTCTCTTTCTATGGACTATCTAAAAATACAAAATTACATTTGTGACAATCATTTCCTTGTTTGACCTAAGAGCTTTAACTACATATGTATTCCTAAACATGTTGTTTAGGTTTATCTATTTTTCTGAACCTTATGTAATAGAACTATAATGTGCATTATTCAGATGCTTATTTCTTTCATTCAATATTATTTTTAAAATTCACCCCTGTTAATACCCTTAGCTGTAATACATTAATTTTTATTGTTGTTTTGTGCTTTATTTTATACTAAATTATTTTTCTTTTACTGCTGGTGGACATTTGGTTATTTTTATTTTACGTATTTTGGAAGAGGTTGCTATGAACATTTTTATTCATGTCATCTGGTTGTACACATGCAATGGTTTTTCTAGGGTGTTTTGGTAGGCGTAGAATTACAGTGTTGTATATGTGTACACAAGTATTACTAAACTGTTTTTCAAAATATTGTATGTAGCCACTTATATTCCCTTCAGCACTGTAATCTTGTTTACATTGCTTTACATCTTTATCAACATTTGCTGTTTTTAGACTTAAATATTTTGTGATCTGATGGTTGTAAATTGAAAACAGCTTTTCACATGTTTGCAGGTCACCCATGTTTCCATTAATTTGAAATGCATATTCATGCCCTTTGCACATTTTTTCTATTGTATTTGCCCAATTGATTCATAGAAAGTCTTTATATATTTTAGGTACTATTTTATGTCATATGTGTCACATAGATATCTTCCACAGAAATTTTGGGATAAAATTCTCATTTATGACTCCTGTTGAGATTTTGATTAGAATTGTATCAAATAAGTAGACAAATTTCAAAGTAATTGAAATCTATATTAATTTGAATCTTACTATTTATTCATGGACATGATGTGTCTGCATTCCTTAAGTCTTCTTTAATGATTTTCATTCAAATTATGTGTTTATTTCCATAAAATCTTGAACAAAGTTTGAAGATTATTCTCTTGGGTGACAATTTTTACTTTGTAAATGGAGTCTTTTAACAAAATAAGTATTTCCTTTTTTGGTGTGTAGATTGTGATTAATTTTGGATATAGATTGTGTATCCAACTAAAATACTAAACTATCACTACATCTATCTATATCTGAAGTTTCTTTTGGGATATCTACATAGACAATTATATTATTTATTTAAAAAGAGAATTTTATCTTCCATTCTGATCCTTATAGTTTTTGATTTCTTATTAAATTTATTGGGGTGACATTGGTTAGTAAAATTATATAGGTACAATTCTATAATACATCATCTATATATTGCATTGTATGTTCAACACCCAGAGTCAGTTATCCTCCCATCACCATGTATTTGACCCCCTTTAACCTCTTCTACCCTACCCTGTCCTGCCCATCTCTCTGGTAACCACTAAACTGATGTCTGTCTATAAATTTTTGTTTGTTTGTTTGTTCATTTGTTGCTTCTGGTGGGAATGTAAATTGGTACACCGAGTATGGAAAACAGTATGGAGGTTCCTCAAAAAATTAAGAATAGATTACCATATGACCCAGCAATCTCTCTTCTGGGTATTAAAAATGTATACCACCAGATGGTTTTCAGCACATTTTCCCATCATATTACTGGAAAAGAAATTCCTAATCATTTCTTTAGAAATATATTATTATAAAGATGGAAATGTGCACATAGGAGGAAGACTTTCTACACATTAAAATGCTCTGAAAATATTTGGTATTATAATTTTATATCTTTGCAGAGCCTGAAAGTGGAGAATGGTATGGCAGATACATAATATGTACTTTCTGAGTCAAAGGTTAAATTGGAGATTATTTTTTTGCTATAGATACACATTCTTCCATCTACTTTACATAATTTATCGAATGCCTACTATCTGCCATATGCAATATGATTTTGAGTTGTATATTTAGGTATATTTAGCATGACATATTAAGTATACATCCATTTCTGGAAAAGTTGATAACATATTTACATTGAGTTAATTGTTTCTGTTTTCTTCCCAGCCATCCAACTGATTTTTTTTTTTTTGCAAACCAAAAAAATTCAGAAATCACTTTTTAATTCTTGCATATTCTTGACTTTAGTTTATAATTCCTTAGTAGTAGAAGGCCATATCCTCTTTTATATTCACATTTACAAGAAGTCGTTTAAAAGCAAATATTAAGGACATGTTTTTCTACATATTTAATACTTTGCTAACCTGTTTGTTTCATTTTTTTACATATCTTACAAAGACAAATAATTAATTTTAGTCAAATAAATTGTGATTTTATTTTTCCTTGTAAAATATATACCACATTTTATGTAAATTTGAAACTCAAACCATAGTGTGTTTTTTTTTGTGTGTTTTTTGTTTTGTTTTTCTGTGTTTTTTTTTAATAGCGAGAAAGCTAATAAATAAGCCATGTGTAGTATTAAGCTATGTTAAGCTATCTGTGGTAATGGAGTTATTGTGACAAAAGGATTTACAGAATCTGAGTCAGTGAGTCCAATTAGTTCTTTTTTGAATGATGGTGAGGATGGTAGAAATTTACTATTGACCTCCACATTCAAGTCATGGAACTACCAGCAATGACTTTATCTAAGTGCTTTGAAAGTGAATAAAAGCTACATCACAAAGGATAATTCTTTGAATTGAAAATTAATGTGACAGCCACTATACTACAAATAAAAAGTAAATGTTTCATTGAAAAGATAAGAGTCTATAGAGCATAAAAGATGGAGGATATCAGACTTCAGGTCACATTGATGCACACAGTTCTGAAAGGAGTGAACTCTCTAATTCACAGTCCTACCTAACAATAACAATTGGTCTGTAAAGTCCACTATAATTGGCTTGCATTGCTTTTTTTTTTTTTTTTTCATTTTTTCCTGGGCTTCAGGTTATTTTCTGTCTATGCTTTCTGTCTCTAGTTCCATTAAGCCACCCTGCCCCAAAGGCAGAGGATGAGTCAATTCCATTTTAATCACTGTCAAAAATAACCTTTAATATTGTATTCCAATATCCTTCTAATTTGGATTTTTCTGCCACTAATTCCACCTACTTGAAGAAATTTGTCCCTATATCTAAGATTGAGCAATCTTTTTAAAATGCTTTAAACACATCGATCAAAAGCCTTTAATGGTGCCAAACCAATATATTTGAAACTCCCCAGCTGCATATTCAAAGTCTTCCATGGTCTTGTTTCTCAAGATTCTTCTTACCTCCAACACAAAAATCTCAAATCTTTTCAGGTATACAATACACACCTTTTATTGCTTATCCTTTTATTCTTTTGATTGAAATGTTTTAGTTTTAGTTAGTTATAGAAATATCAGGAATAAACCAGAGATCAAAGTTTGTAAAATATTATGAACAGGACTATTGTGTCTTTCGAAACTAATTCTCCTTCAGGAAAGTCTTACTTTCTTCTCCTCCAAGCACCCAGTGTTCCAGCTGAACACATTGTTTGCTCTCTCTGGCATATGTTTTACACATTTTCAAGAAAGAAGACTGTTACCTGCACTGTAAGGAACCCCTGTTCATTTAACAATACCTACTGTGTCACACTATCTAATAAAAACCAACCTCTGTTAAATGGTATAATAATTAGTCCATAAGTAAATGATTTGACAAAAACAAAGAAAATGGCAAAGCAAACATAGAATCAGGGAGATAGTTTAGTGCTAATGTAGAAGTAAACTGATAGGACCAGTTTATTGATTGAATGTGAATGAATATGGAAAATTTAGTTAATTGAAATTTCTAGATTGGGATACAGGGTAGTTGGATATGTCACCAATTTAGACAAACGTGTTGATCACGTGCTATTTGAGGGTACTGTATAATGCATGAAGGGTGGTTAAAATAAACAAGGCATGCTTTTGTCCTGAAGTAGTTTACACTGTGGTGGGAAGGATGCTGGGCTAAAGAATAAGATGGTATGTGAAAAGCTTAAGTTCGTGTCTGCGTCTTATTTACTGTTATGACTTGACACCTAATAAGTCCTCAATATTTCCTGGCCAAGCTAAGGCTGGGAGGGATGAAGGAAGGGATGAAAGATTAAGCCTTCTGCATTTGTCATGCTCAATAACCGATTTTCTCTGTTACAGTCCTCTTGACATGAGATACACTTTTGAGGTAATGTATCACTATTCACAGAGATCTGTCAGATGGTGGATTTGATATATAATTTCAAGCAGTTTTTCCCACCACTGTTTTATTGCCTGTTTCATGATCAACTTGAAGGCTTCTTTACACTTTTTCTTTAGAGAAGTGAAATCTGTAACACAGAAACTGCCTTCAAGCCTAAAGAAAACTCGATTTAACAATAAACCCTGAATTACTATTTTTCCAGCCATTGAATAACAGTACATCTTTTGAAGTTTCTTGCCCCTCTTCTTGTAAGAATCACAAAAAGATCAAAGCTACTTCAATCTGTGCACGCGTGCGCACTCACACACATACACAGACAAACCTGTGAGGGAGCAGAAACCAATGTTCAATTGATAATGTTAAAGAAAAAATGTTATTTCTTTTTATGACTAAACTTCCAGCCAAAGAAAATAAACCCAAAGGCAATGAGAATTAGGAAATATATTTTAAAATGTGAAATTTACTCCATACAGTAAAATACCTTCTTGAAAATGAAAGTTTTATAAAAGTTGCGTTAATGAAGTACATTAGTCCTCTTCCATATTAAATTGGTTTATCACTTTTTTCTTGTAAGTTTTAATGCCTCTAGCATTCTAAACCACGGGTAATCATTTCCCAATCCAGGTTGGAGTCTATAAAAAGAATATAGATATTTATGTATGTGGGCTTGCCAATGATATTGATAAAATATTCTCATAAATCTCTTCTGCAGCAATGGAAAAACACTAAAAAACTTCTATTCACTGCCTGGAGAAATGAGATTCACCCACAAGTGTATGAGCAAAATGGACAAACAAGTAGGGCAATAATAGTTTTTGATTGCTTCTGCTAATAGACTTTTCCATTTCCTTAAAACAAAAGAATTGCTGGCTCACTTTAATGTGGCATTTCTGATGCTTACAAAGTGTTATTCGCTTTTAGAAGAAAAACATTTGAATATAGATATGTGCGATGCCCCACTTTCTTTCATGCTTAGTATTGCTACTAAATCTCAGACTAGACTGGCTGAACATTGCACTACAATATGTCCTTATAGGAATTAGATATACAGCAAATGTATAACATCAACAATTAATAAATGGGCAACATAGATTAAAGTACTATTTTATTTGTTTTATTTTAGTTAGTACTGTTACTATGCTTCTCTCTCAATGGTTTTGGTCATACTTAGTATTATAAGCTCCTGATTAGAATTATGTACTATAATGAACTAATAAGAACTGTAAAGAATAATTGAATTTTGAAATAATTGGAATTAATGGGAAAACAATGGCAAAAGCACATTAGTTATTTCTTTTACTATAAAAGCTGCTCATAGAATGGAGAGTATAGATAAGCATTTAGTGCAGTGAGTATATCTAAGGTTTAGAATTCTAGTTATAACTCTGAAATCTGTTGCTGTAATTGAACCTGTAGTTGGTTGAGCACCCAACCAAGGATCAAATTCAGTAGCTTTTGGCTAGAACTGAAATCTGTGTGCATGCATGAGTGTGTGTGTGTGTGTGTGTGTGTGTGTGTGTGTGTGTGTGTGAGTGTTTACTTTAATAACTTCTTAGGAAGTGAATGAGACACCCGTAATTAGGCCATATATCAGTTTGTTATATTCTATTCATCACAGGGTCTATGACAAAAGCATTTAATGTGAAATTTTCCAAAAGTATTTGACCACAGGATTCTTTGTGTATGTAAAGCTCCCAGCGACTCAGAATTAGATATCAACTTGGATAACTCATTGTAAAATGCTGGTATAGCCATTGTTTCAGATTGCTGAAGGTTTTACATAATTTAAAGAAAAAGTATTTTCACTTAGAATATAGTCTGTGATTAAGAGCACAGTCTCTGGAAACAGGCTGCCTAGATACAACTACTGGCTCTACCATTTGTTAGTTGTATGACCTCTGGCAAGCTACCTAACTTGTCTTAGTTTTCTCTTGTTAAGATTAGGATAACAAATATAATGACACCCGAGGACTGTTGTGAGGTTTGAATGAGTTACCATACAAAAAGCAGTAAAACAGTGCCGAGCACATTGTATGTACCATATAAGCATTTGCTATTTTCAGTTTTAGTAATGGTGGTATGGTTTGACTTACAAGTTTATGACGGTACAAAAGTGATACACATTCAGTAGAGACTGTACTTCAAATTTTGATTTTTTTTCTGGGCTAAAGATATGTGGTATGATATTCTCTTGTGATGTAGCACAGTGGAAGTCAAATATTTTGCTCAAGTGTAGGCTAATGTAAGGGTTCTGAGCACATTGAAGGTAGGTTCCGCTAAACTATGATATTGGGTTGGGTGTATTAAGTGCATATTCAACTTATAATATTTTCAACTTCTGATGGATTTATTGGGATGTAACCCTGTCATAAGTCAAGGAGCATTTGTGTATGAAGGCTTTTTCATCAGAGCACCATAGCTCACTGATACTAGTCCTAAAGAATATCCGACTCTTATGTATAGTTTGGTCACATATATATTTTTGCTTAACAACCCTCTGATTTTTATTATCCCCTAAGAAACAAGGTATGTCTGAGCTTCTGAGGCTTATCCAATAGTGAAAGTTGCAAAATGAACAATCTGGCCCGCAGAATAATAAAGTATAGGCATTGTATTAGGAAGAATAATGTCACCCCTAACTCCTGGGCCTGTGGATATGGTATCATACATGGCAAAGGGACTTTGCAGAGGTAATCAAGGTGAATGATATCAAAATAAGGAGAAATTCTGTATTACCTGGTTGGACCCAATCTGATCATATGAGCCCTTGTAGCACAGAACTCTCTCTGGATGGAGTCAGAGATGCCGTACAAGAGGCAGCAGAAGAGAGATGGGGGAAAGGGAAGTCAGAGTGATTTCAAGAATGAAAAGGAGTCCGCACTCTGTTTCTGGCTCTGTAGGGGCCATGTGTGAGGACTAGAAAGAGGTCTAGAAGCTAAAGGCAGGCCCCAGCTAACAGCCAGGAAGGAAAAAGAGACTTGAGTCCCACAACAGCAAGGAACCGGATTCTACCAACAAGCTGAATGAGCTTGATAACTGTTCTTACAAAGGCCCAATACCTTACTTTCAACCTTATGAAACCCAGAGCAGAGAGCAGAGAATCCTGTCAAGCTAACTCAGACTCCTGACCTACAAAACTGTGAGATAACAAACTTGTGCTGTTTTAAGCCAAAAAGTTTTTGATAATTTGTTGCAGCAAAAGGAAACTAATACAGACCTCATATGTTAGCAGTAAATATAACTATAAATGTGGTAGCCTCAAGGGAGACAAGTTGCAATTATAGACAAAATATATTTAGGCCTTCAAAATCACTGAAATAAAGCTGTATATTATCTATCTAACTTTACATAAGAGCTTTCAAATGCCTCTTTCAGTTTCAACTTTCCTTGGAAATGCCCTAATCCAGTCGAATGTGCTTTCTTATTTGGCACTTATATTTTACCTACGCTTATGTCAACTTTCCTGGTGGCAAGTTGTCTACTTTAACTTTGTCTCCATGACTCAGTGTTCTTTGTTGCTTACCCACTCAACACTACTATTATTTGTTAGCCTAAGCTGACTTAATTTGACCCTTTATCCCAGTCAGCCAAGCACTCCCTGGAATCTTTGTCTAGTGTCAGGCTACAGGCTAATTCTTTTTTTGTGTGAGTTGGGGAGATATTCACTTAAAGTTGACCATTCCTGTGTGAACTGATGTCATTGAGTTTTTGAACAGGTAAAACTGGGATTTCAGTGGTAAAGCTGAGTTTCCATGTGCTGTTCACCTGTCAGTCATTTTGTCTCTTCTTTGGCTAGCTTTTGTTCTTCCATACATTGCATAATGTAATAGTTTCCCAGACTGCTTGGGGCTCTTTCCACATCTGCTTTTTCTTATATATTTCATTATATATTAGTTATTATACAATAATTACTTGCTTGCAGAAAGATTGAAGGTAAGATTGAGAAAGAGATAGACGTAAAAAACTAAAAGAAAAGGTTTGAGCAAGCTGTGTGCTAGAGCTTGAGTCAAAAAATTGGTTTCAACCATAAAGGAAAGGATTCTAACCCACAAAATTGAGAAAAATACAAAAGCAATAGAGCTTTCATTTTGTCTGTCAATTGTGTTGCAGAAGTGATACCCCTTCCCCTTTTGTTTTCTTTAAAATATGATATGTGTGAGAAGGTATTTATGTCTCCCTCTTTTGTTGTTCTGTTTATAGAAGTTATTGAATGGGGAAACAATCTAGCTTTGGACTTTGTAGTAAGAGAAAAATAAGATCATTTTCTAGCTTTGGACTTTATAGTAAGAGAAAAATAAGATCATTTTCTAGAATATTTAGTGTTGTATAAAGTTTACCAAACAAATCTTTTCACAGAGTACAATTTATGTCAAAGTGATATATGAGTATATAATTAATGTTATATGTGAATAATTTAAAGTCATTGTTATAACTTCCCACAATGGGAGCGGCTTCATAGAAAAAACTAGACTATCATTAGTAGACATTACTTGAATTTCTTCTGTGAAAAGTACATATAGAGGTCACATAGGTAACTCTTGCCCTCAAGGCATTTGAATATATACTCAAAACACATGGTATTTCACAAAGCACTTGATATCCCAGCTGACCCTAAAACTCACAGTATTATTAGGGGAGCTGAAGATAGGACTCACAGGTGGGAATGAGGAAGGATCATGAAAATATCGATACAGAAAATGTATCACTGTAACACCAAAAAAATTCAGGTGCAAAGATTTGTGTTTATAAATTCTTCTAGAGCAAGGACCTTGCCTGAACCATAGTAAGCATTTTATAAAAGTTGAAACTGAGTTAAGGAACCAACACATTTTTAATGTAGAGTGTTAATTCACCATTTCATTCAGAACCATTTGGAAATTATGTGTGTTCTTTTTCCTGAGTATAATCTATGGGGGGTGTGTGGGGAGTGAAGCTTGGATTAAGCCTTCCTAGTTTACTTCAAAAAATTACTGATGAATTTATTACACTTTGAGAACCCTTTAAATTTGTGACTGAGAAATGTTTCAATATGATTTATTAAGTTTTTTCTATATTGGATTGTATGTCAGGGGCAAAATCTTCAAATATAGACTTTCTTCATTTATTTCATTTGCCTCAAATGATTACTTCAGCTGCAGGTTTGAAATAAAAGTGAATAGGGACAAAGGTATATGTATTAGAGTTTTCCAGAGAAACACACACAATAGGATATACATATATATGTGTGTGTGTGTGTGTGTGTGTGTATACACACATATATGTACATGTATATATATATATATATATATATATATATATATATATATATATATGTGATATTATATTATGGTAAGGACCCATAACTGGCACCTTTTAACCACACATAGGGAAAGGAATGGGTTGGAGAGGTTTGTGATGCCTCTTTTATAAGGGTCTGAGTCCCATTCATGAGAGCTCCACCTTCCTGACTTAATCGCCTCTCAAAGGTCCCATATCCTAATACCATCACATTGGGCATTAGGTTTCAGTATATGAAATGGAGAGTGGGGAAGCACAAACATTCAGACTGCCAATACTAGGTGACTGACTTTGTGGCTGTCATATCTATGAACCTCCTTGAAGATGGGACAGGTACAAGAAGTCCTCAGGAAAAGGCATTGAGAGTTTGCTTTCAAACTTTTGAAACATCATAGGAAATTTTTGATTTCAGTAAGAGTTAGAGCCACCTAGAGAGCAAATCCTATTTGTTCCCTAATTTGTTTCAGTTGTGATAGATTTAAATTCTGACATATTGTAAAGAATATATGTCACTTCTATAAATCTTTCATCCTTTTAAAATGTACTTATGATCAAGTTGCAAAAATATAAAAGGATATATTGTATCCTCTTATTAAATTACTTAGTTGTTATACAAATTCAAAATTAGGATTGCAATGCAGCTATAAAAATACCATTAAATATAATGCTACTGTAACTGAGATAGACACATAGTAGGACCTAGGTACACATAGTAGGACCTACTTTAACAATAACCAAGAGAACTTTTAAGCAAGCTTTTGTTTATTGAAACATGTCCCTGTGAGGAAATGACATTCCTTTGAGGGGTAAAATTTGGGGAATGGGGCTTAATAAATACAGATTACTTTAGGAATATAATTAATTCCTTGAAATAAGAGAGACAAGACCTATGGTTCTGCAGTTATGCTCATGGAGCGATAAGCCTCTCCTTGAGTTTGGATCAGAAAGCTCCCTGAGAATTACTAAGTGCCTTGCTCAGGAGCAAAAGTGAAGGAATGAAATCCATCAGAATGCCCACGTGCAAGCCTAGAAGAAAATGAGGACTGTAGATTGTTTTTAAGATTTGGAATTACTGTTAAGAATATGTAAGATTCAGCAGTCATTTTAGTGTCCCCGTATTTGTTGTTTTTGTAGCCAGATTTTTTATTTTCTAACAGCAGCAAAATCCTTAAAGTCAATAGTTCTATACATTTGATTGTTTTATTTTATTTTATTATTTTATTTTACTTATTTTATTCTTTGAAAAAGCAAAAGATAGATAACCTGAAAAAACTATATTTCTGTAACTAGGCTTGTGGGGACACAGAATCCTAAGGGAGAGTGTTGGTAGTAACAGCTTTCAAGAAGATAAACAGTTTGTATGTTGTGTAGACTCCTGTAAAGAAGAAAAAGAGTCCAGATTATTTTCAAATAATAGAGATTACACACTAACCATTTTCCAAGATACAGAGTATCTGAAATAGATACATAAACTAACACCATTAGCAACTTTGGGTCATATGGTACTGATATTCCATAAAACAATGCCATTAGCTCACTTGTGGTTAGTCACTTAAGAGAAAAATCTGCAGTTTGTTAGCTAGATCTTTGAACCAGACAACAAGGCTTCCTGATTAGAGCTTTCCTTATGAATTCATTATGCTACAATTTATGCCACATGTAACTACATGATTACATACAGTTTATCTGAATATTATTTATTTTCTTTTTGCTACTAGTGCTACATACAATCATGGGTAATCATTTCACATACATGTAATGAAAAATACCTGATGTATTCAGAGTACTTAACCTGATGTTAAGGATTCATTTGATTGATTTGTGACCACTACCTGGTTGAAACACTATAGCAAAATCTAAATTGATTTGTGAGTCATTTAAAATAAATGTCCATAGCAAAAAGTATATAAATTAGTTAATAAAATTAGTTGATTTCCCTTTTCTTTAAGAGAAATCAAATGTCAAATATTAACCCCAAATTAAATTTAAATTTAATCCAGACTGTGAGAAATCTGCAAATGACCTTGTTAATTATCAAATAAGCCTAACCTACATCATAACTAATCAAGGAAGGACTATCTAATGGAAGCCTTGGTAAATGTGAGTGGAGACTGCTAATTTAATAGGGCAAGTGTTATTTTTCAAAATATTTTGAGAAGTCATAAAAAGTTCTCAGTAACCACTTTATTTGTAGTGAGGCTGTCTTGCCCACTATGGAGCAACCTGAGTGTTTGGGCCAAAGTCATATATTCATGGAGATGAAAAGAGAGCCCTGCCTGTCTGGTTTCCTTACAGACAACAAAGCAGTAGTGACTGTGGAAGGACAGCATTGGGTATTTTAAAATCTAGATTCGCATTTATCTAATCATCTATTGAAGGACACTTCAGTTGTTTCCATGTTGGGTCACTGTGAATAATACTGCAATGAACATAGTGGTACATATTCCTTTACGGATAGATGTTTTCGGATTTTTTGCATAGATGCCCAGAAGATGGATTGTTGGGTCATATGGTAATTCTACTCTTAATATTTCAAGGAACCTCCATAGTGGCTGTACCAATTTACATTCCCACCAGCAGTGTATGAGGTTTCCTTTTTCTTTTCTTTGTTTTTTTTTTTTTTAGTTTCTTTCAAACATGTTATTTTTTTATTATTTTTTAATTTTTTTATTAGTTTCAGGTGTACAAAAGAATGTAATAGTTAGACATTTATCATTTATATCCCTCAGTGATAATCCCCCTCCCCCAATCTACTACCCCTCTGACATCGCGCACAGCCATTACATTTCCACTGTCTCTATTCCTAATGCTGTACTCCACTTCTTGTAAATATATGTGTGTGTGTGTGTGTGTGTGTCTATACAAAAGGAAAATTTTGCCTTGTATACTATAGTGAACACTAGCCATTTACACTAAATTGGATATTACCTTATTTATTTTTTTCTGGATACTCTTAATATACATTATTCTTAAAAATGAATGACTGAGCCAATCTTCTAGAATCCCTAAATATCTTGGCCTGATTTTTCACCTTATTTGAACTCCTTTCACATTCAAGCAAAGATTTTGGCTCAACTAGGCAAGTTTCATTCTTCAGTATTTCCCACCAGTACTCTTGCTATTTCCTGATAAACATGGAATCATTGCAACTAAATATGAACACAGAACTTTCCTACATTCTCTGAATTTCATTGTATATTTGTTTCAGTTTAGAAAATTTACTGTTAATTATCTTCAAGCGGGAAGGGAGGATGTCTTTCAGACAGCACTGTGGGAAGAGCTAAGATGTGGGAGTCAGGCAGCCTAGGTTTAAGCATGCTGCTTGTTAATGTTGTGACAGCAGTAAATTCCTTAATCCCCTTACAACTTCTTTTTATACATTTTTAAGTTAGAAACAATAAAACTAAATTATTTGTCTCTGTGTACTTAATATTACTCCTTTTCACTCAGGATATTCTGGTTTGAGCAATAAATTATATAGCCATACAATTGATAATGATTGACAGTTGTACAAATAATACAGAGGAACTGTAAGTTATAAAACGGCTCAGTTTGAGCTTCATGTTTCCTATTAAGTGGTAACTACCAGAAAGTTATTGTAACTACAAGGAGGACAAAGATGAGCAAGGAAGAGATAAAACATGCAAATTAGACAGTAATCTTTTGAATACCTCAGAAATGAGTGTGTCATTTTGCTGTCATGCAAACAGGCATGTCAGAAATCTGATTATTTGGTCCATAATTTGTATGCCTGGTTACTAATAATAAGTTTTATTTGCTTTCCTGTCATTGTGTTCATATTTATAGTCACTTACCTCTTTTTAATTTGATTGATGCATTACATTATTTTTGAAGAGATAGTAATACCAAACATTCCATTTGCTCCTCTACATTTTTTCAGACCAATTATGTGGAATTATGGAGACCAGTTCTGCCCGAAATTGTGGGAGGAATGCTTTGTGTCACTTCCAGGATGATGTTTGTGAAGGGTTCTGCCATTTCAACTAGTGCAAATCCCAGAGAGTGGTTCTCCGTTGGGCTGTGTAGAGCAGAGCCCCTGCCCATCAACTGGGGACATGTTCAGTGACTGCAGAACACCCTTTGGTACTTGAAGCCACAGAGATTTGAAGGTTACATCAGCATCACCTAGTCTGTACTAATAGAGAAACTGGTACCAGGAGAGATGTGCCAAAATCCTTAAGTACATGGCTATGGATTTGGTGATTACTGAGGAAACAACTATTAAGATAGAAAGGTAGTAATCAATTTTAAAAGTAAGCTTTTGTAATTTTAGACCTGTTTTAGATTTAAACTTTATAGTAGCAATCTGTTTTTCTTTCTTTCATTTTCTTTTTTAAAAGTATTTTTATTAAAAATATAGATAACATTCAATATTATATTAGTTTCAGAGGTACACCATAGTTATTCAACATGTACATACCAAAAGAACTGATCACCATGATAAGTCCAGGTGCTGTCTGACACCATACCACGCTATCACAATATTATTGACTGTATTCCACGCTGCACTTTATATCCCCACAACTTATTTGTTTTATACCTGGAAATTTGGATCTCTTATTCTCCCTCCTCTTTTCCCCTTTTTAAATTTATCAACTATAGTTGACATTCAATATTATTTTACATTAATTTCAGGTGTACAGCATAGTGGTTAGACATTTATATAATTTAAGAAGTTATCCCCCTGACTAGGCCTAGCACCCAACGAGCACTATACGTAGTTATTACCATGTCATTGACTATATTCCCTATGCTTTACTTTAAAACCCCAAATTGAAACCCCAAATTGAAACTACCAATTTGTACCAATTTGTACTTTTTAATTCTTTCACCTTTTTCACCTTGTCCCTAACCACCTCCCATCTATCAACCTAACAAACCTAGTACCCATCTGGAGCCATACATAGTTATTGCAAGATTATTGACTATATTCCTTATGCTATACCCTACATCACCATAAGTACTTTGTAACAACAGATTTGTACTTCTTAATCCCCTCCCCTCTTTTCACCCACACCCCTAATCTCCCTCCCATCTGACTACAATTAAACTGTTTTCTGTATCTATGAGTTTGTTTCTGTTTTGTTTGTGAATTTTGTTCTTGGATTCCACATATAAGCCAAATCACATTGTATCTGTATTTCTCTGACTGACATACTCCACTCAGCGTAATGCCCTCCACGTCCATCCATGCCACCAAGATGTCAAGAACCTATTCCCTTCCATGGCCAAGCAATACTCCATTATATCTATATGTCTATATATCTGTATATCTATACTAATTTGTATTTATTCTTCCATTGACAACCAGGCTATCTCTACATTTTGGTCATGTAAACAATGCTGCAGTCAACATGTGGATGCTCACACATCCCTTTGAAGTCGCACTTTGGGTTTCTTTGGATAAATACACAAAAGTGAGATTACTGGGTCCTTCATTGTCTTTTCTTATAGCTTTTGCTTTAAAGTCTATTTTGTGGTATAAGTATTGCTACCCGAGCTCATGTTTGTTTGTTTCCATTTTCATAAAATATGTTTTTCCATCCCTTTATTTTCTGTCTCTGTGTGTCTTTCAGTCTGAATTGAGTCTCTAGTAGGCAGCATATGTCAGGGTTTTGTTTTCTTTTCCATTCAGCCCTCCCCTGTTTCTGAATTGGAGGATTTAATCCATTTACATTGAAAGTAATTGATTGATATATAGCTATTGCCATTTTATTATTCATAATTTTGATTTTTTTCTCTTTTTTTGTATAACAATTTGTGTCTTTTGAAATTAAATTTATTGGGGTGACAATTGTTAGTAAAATTACATAGCTTTCAAGTGTACAATTCTATAATACATCATCTATATGTTACATTGTGTGCTCACCACCCAGAGTCAGTTCTTCTATCACCATATATTTGATCCCCTTTACCCTTTACTACTACTCCCTTACCCCCTCTTTCCCTATGGTAACCACTAAACTGTTATCTGTGTCTATGAAGTTTTGGTTTCTTTGTCTTGTTCCTTTGTTGTTTTCAGTTTTATATCCCACATATGACTGAAGTCATAAATTTCTCAACTTTTTCTGTCTAATTTATTTCACTTAGCATAAATAATAATCTCAAGATCCACCCATGTTGTCACAAGTGGCAGTATTTCATCTTTTCTTATGGCAGAGTAGTATTCCATTGATTTTTTTTCTTCTGTCTTAAAGAAGTCCCTCTAACATTCCTTGTAATACTGTTTTGGTAGTGATGAACTCCTTTAGCATTTTCTTGTCTGGGAAGTTATCTATCCTTCAATTTTGAATGATAGCCTTGCTGCATAGAGTACCTGTGGTTGTAGGTCCTTATTTTTCATCACAATCAATATTTCCTGCTAATCCCTTCTAGATTGCAAAGTTTATGTAGAGAAATCAGCTAACAGTCTTATGGGATTTCCTTGGTAAGTAACTAACTGCTTTTCTTTTGCTGTTTTTAGGATTCTCTCTTTGTCTTTAACATTTGCCATTTTAATTATAATGTCTAGGTGTGGGCTTATTTGGGTTCATCCTGTTTGAGACTACATTTCCTGGACTTGTATGTCTATTTCCTTTACCAGGATAGGAAAGTTTTCAGTCATCATTTCTTCAAATATGTTGTCAATCTCTTGTTTTTTCTTTTATCCTCCGGGACCCCATTGATGCAAATATTGTTATGCTTGATGTTGTCCCAGAGGTCTCTTAAACTATCCTTATTTTTTCAATTTTTTTTCTTTCCACTGTTTTGATTGGTTGTTTTCTTCTATCTTGTCTTCCAAATTGCTGATTCGATCCTCTACTTCATCTAGTATGCTGGTGATTCCTTCTAGTGCATTTTTCATTTCAGTTATTGTATTCTTCACTTCTGACTGGTTCTTTTTTTTATCATTTCTATGTCCTTTTTTATGCTTGCACCTCTTTCTTGAAGTTGTAACTAAATTTCTTGAGCACCCTTATAACAATTGTTTTGAAATCTGTAACTGGTAGGTTGCTTGCCTCCATTTTGTTTAGTTCTTTTTCTGGATTTTTCTCCTGTTCTTTTATTTGGGACATATTTCTTTGTTTACTCATTTTGGTTGCCTCTGTGTGTTTGTTTCTATTTTTTGTGTATATCTGCTATGTCTCCCAGTCTTGGTCAGGTGGCTTATGTAGTAGGTGTCCTGTGGTGTCCAGTGGCACAGTCTCCCCAGTCAACTCAGCAGGGTGTCCCAGGAGAGTCCCTTGTGAGGGTTTTGTGTGCCCTCCTGCTATAGTTGAGCCTTAATTGTTACTGGCACATCAGTGGGTGGGATTGATTCTCAGGATGACTGGCTGTGGGGTTTGGCCATGTCCATAGCTTATGGGCTGCTGTGTGGGAGGCTTACTCCACTAAGTAGGATTTGCCCCAGCAGGCTCTGATGCCTATTGAGACCATCCTTTGTATGTGCCACTTGTGAGGCTAATTGGGTGGTGCTCTGCTATGGTCTGAAGCCAACCTTCATGTATGTTGGTTCTGGGGCCTCTCAGAAGGCGCTCCAGTGCAGGCCCAAGTCTGCCACTGCCTTTGACTGGCTGGGAGCTACCTGGTAGGAGCTAAAAATTAATCTGTGGTTGTTTGCTGCCTGTGCTATAAACCTGGAGGGACATGGGAAAGGCCACACTGTAATCCAAAGATGGCTGCCACCAGACCTGGGTAACTCCAGAAAAAGCCAGGACATCCAGAGGTCTGCTACCACCTGCTGGCTCCCTTGAGGTTCAGCCATTGTGGTACATGAGTTGGCTGAGGCAGGGTCTCAGGGACTCACTCATGTGGGAAGAGTTGTGATTAACAGGTAAATGTAGACTCTGGTTTGGAGCCAGTGTTGAGCCTGGAGCAACTCAACAAAAGTTCCAGAGCACACTCAGGCCAGTTGCCACCCACCTGGCATCTGTGAACTCCAATAATTTTCCAAGAAAGAGTGTAATGTGGTTGGCGCTGGCTGCTCAGGAGAAAGTGCCTTTGGTGGTGTGAGAGTTGGGTGGAGAGGAGCCGCAGCTGAGTCAGCAGGGTGGAGCAGCAAAGCTTACCAAGCCAATCAGATTCAGATTTGTCCTACAGGGACAGGCTCAACATAGGAAAGATAGCGCCCACCTGCTGGCTGCACTGGAGAAGGATCCCTCACCTGGAAAATGCCAACTGTCCTCCAGTCCTCCCCCTGAAACCACATACCTCACTCTGTCCCCTGTATGCCTCTGAGCAACCCGCCAAGTCACCATTCCTCTGCTGTAGCTCAAGGTGAGTACCTGTGAGTGACTGAGTCTGTGTGTGTGGGCCGTTTAAGAGGACACCTGGGTTCCCTGCAGAACGGTGGAAATCCCCATTGTTTTCCACAGCCCAATGTTGTGGGGGCTTCTCTTACTGGCACCAGGACTTTGGGCTGGAGAGCCTGGTGTGCAGGGCTGAGGTCCCTCACTCCTCTGGGAAAGGGGAAATTCCGCAGCTGAGATATCCCTCCTCGTTCTCAATTGCCACAGGGAGATTTGGGGCCTATTCCACTTTTCTGCCCCTCCTACCAGTCTTGATGTGGCTTCTTCTTTATATTTTCAGTTATAGGACTTCTGTTTTGCTAGACCTCAGATGGTTCTCCCAGTTGACTGTTCTATAATTTAGTTGTGATTTTAATGTATTCACAGAAGGATGACAGTATAATGTTTATTTACTCAATTGTCTTGGATCTCTCTAGTAGCAATGTGTTTTTGCAAGGGTGAAATATTTTGTAAAACTGAAACCTGTGATAATTTGGAAAGCAGAAGTTGTGGTATATCTGATGTGGCTTTCTGGGAAGAGGTTGGAAGATAGAGCATTAATAGTATGTGTGTTGATTGCTTTTTGGTTGTATTTCACAAGGTATTACAAGAAAGAGGTGATTGCAGCAAAGAAATTGTCAATTTGCAGCTTAATGAAAGGGAATGAAGACACTTAGGCCTCTCACTGTTAAAAGCTTGATTGCTTTGACACCCAGCAGCAATAAGCTTGAGA
The DNA here is from genome assembly GCF_964194185.1 of Rhinolophus hipposideros. NCBI lineage: Eukaryota > Metazoa > Chordata > Mammalia > Chiroptera > Rhinolophidae > Rhinolophus > Rhinolophus hipposideros. Next base: position 44,105,102 of record NC_138063.1, read on the forward strand.
AAGCATTTTTGAGAAATATACTCAACCTTTCAACAAATTAAAATGCTTAGGGGCAAAATTTAAGGATGAGAGCCCCCCAAAAAACACTTTTTTTTTCACTGAAGCCCAAGGGACTTGAAAAACCACCATTAAGTTTAGACAAAGTGAGAGTTATAGGGGTGAGAAAGCAAATAAATACATTGTGTATGAGAACTATGTCTAAAAGAGAATGTTAAATGTATTTACTTGTATATCAGGCTAACTAGAGAGGACTAGATAAGAAACTCTACTAAGTTTTTGAAACAATTATATTGCCAAAGAGACCACTGAACTAAAAGAATCGGGGCCTCAAAATAACCCTAGAACTTATATCAGTTTTAGTAAAGGTTAAGTTATGCTGTGGCAGCAAACAGCTGTGAAATGCTAATGGCTTACAAGAGCCAAAGCTTATTTCTCCTTTGCACCATGTGACCATGACAATTGGCTGTGACTTGGCTTAATGCTGTCTTTACTTGACGTCCCATTTGAAACAACCACTCTCTGGTACATCACAAATCAAAGTGGAAGAGGGCAAAGAGAGCATGGGAACAGGTCCTACCCTAGATGTGACACATGCTGCTTCTCATTTGATCTTAGCTAAAACAATGATAAACCCAGAAATTAACAGAGTGGGATGTATGATCCCCTTGTAAGGAGGAACAGTGAATATTGGGAAAGAGTAATGGAGATGACTGCAGGCTTCTGGAATTGGGCTCAGAAAGTTGCACAGCCACAGGGAAAGTTATATTCCTCAATGCCCAATTCAGATGTGGACAAGGAGAGTCAAGACAAAGGAATCAAGGATCATTTCCTACTCCAGGTGAGGGTGCCATCACAATGTGTGTTCAGTGAAATTTTTAGAATTGGTACAAAGTCACTATTCTGCATTTCCTGTTTTTCATTCCAGATGAAAGTTTTCTACCATTGTTTTACATTTAGAGAGGGCAGTATCAGGTCGTTTTAATCCACAAGTCTCTGGATCTAGAGGAGCCATATATGTGTGAGTATAGAGATGATTGCACATCACCCAGAGAACATGGACTTTAAGCTAAATCTGTGACTGGATGGAATTTTTATGTGGTTTTTCTTGGGAGGCTGTTAAATATGGCCAATCTGTTGGAAGAAGAGAGTAAATGGATCTTTGGTGACTAGAAGGGTAAACTGGACCATACACAGAGCTCACCAAATATTTCATTTCCCACTCCATTTTCACCTATGTGATGGTGATGGCCAATGAATTTTGAGTGGAAGCAAAGTGTCACTTCAAGGCACAGGTAATGAAAATCCCACACACAATCTACAGCCGTCTTTTCCAGGAGTGGAGAGAGAGCATGCCTCTGTTCTAGGTAGCACAGTTATAAGAGAACTTCTGTCAGATCCAATTCTGAAAGGCAGTGTGGAGAAGAGCCTCATGCCAACCTGCGTGAGGCATGAGCCCTGAGTGAAAAATAAATCTTTCTTATGTTACACATCCACACTTTGAAAGTGGTTTGTTCCTAAGTCACGATTTGGCCTATCAAGTTATGTTGGATAAAACTGAAAATTATGCGTCCTATATGGTGATGGAAGGAGAACTGACTCTGGGTGGTGAACACACAAAGGGATTTATAGATGACGTAATACAGAATTGTACACCTGAAATTATATAATTTCATTAACAATTATCACCCCAATAAATAAATTAAAAAAAATAAACTGAATATTCTGTACAAAGCAGATCTTTTTAAAAAAACTTGTTTTATTTTCTCTTCATATTTATGAAGACACTTTGTGTCCCTTATTTCTCCTATTCACTCATCTCCCTGCTCCTGGGGGAAAAAAATAAGCATCGTAAGAATAATGGTGAAGAGGCAGAGAACTCTAACTATAAACGCTGTGTTTCAAATACAGCAAAATGCAGGTAGATGAGTTTGTTTTTCCATTCCCACATAATAGTGCATCAGAGGTTAGATACACTCAGGAAAAGGCTACTGAATATATCCTTTGGGAATTCCATAATGGGCACTTGCTTTTTGTGCATCCCTTCTAATCAATGCAAAATAGCAGATTGTGGGTTCCCTAAGCAAAAGCACAGACATTTAATCATATGAATGCACACAGATCCAAAAGAAGAATTAATTATTAATGATGCTGTGGTTAGGCTCAACTTCAATTAATAAATAATTTAGAATGCTGTATACAAGGATACCGCAGTATAATAAAAAAATAAAGTCCTAGCAGAAACCTCTAAATCAAAATTTAAGGGGTCATTTCTCAACATACAAATTCCTAATATTGTAGCATTCCAGTTAACCCACTTCTATTTATTCATAGCAACACCCATAGACCAGCATGAGATAAATTATTTATAGGCAGACCTCATTTTATTGTTTTGCTTTATTGTGGTACACAGATATTACAATTTTCACAAATTGGAGGTAAGACCCTCCACTAGCAAAAAGGTTATGACTCGCCGAAGGCTCAGATGATGGTTAGCATTTTTTTAGCAATAAAATATTTTTTAATTAAGATATGTACATTTTTTAGACATAATGTTATTGCAAAAATAATAGACTGCAGTGTAGTGTAAACATAACTTTTATTGAAACATTGGAAATTAGAAAATTTGTGTGACTTTCTGTATTGAGATATTCACTTTATTGTGGTGATCTGGAACTGAACCAGCAATATCTCTGAGGTATACCTGTATCAATATTTACAAAGTTCTTTTCATAAGTATATGATAATGTGTTGTAAGCAGGACATAATTCAAGCTGTAATCTAGCCTGATAAAATGAAAATTTTTACCACCCAAAGCAACTTTCACTAATACATAGAAAGTCAACAAATATATTTCTGCTTGCCAAATATATTTTGGCAAGTTTTGCCATTTGGAAGTTATGCCATAATTAACAACCATCCTAAAAAGCAATGCTAAGGTGGGTACCATTCTCACCTGTTCTTGGCTAATGTATGTGACAAGATGTTTATTCCAGGATCCATCAGCATTTAGACTTTGAGAGAAAAAGGAAACATCATCATGAGGTGTTGTTTCCTTTGATCTGCACTTGGTAAACATTCCTGTGGTCATCTAGCTTCAGAGTTATAATGATCAATTTTACACTACTGTTTTATTTTCATTCTTATTTCATGGTAAAAGTGATAGCCTTAAAAAATTGCCCCTGTAAAGATAGATGGAATAGAAAAAAATAAGAGCCCTGTGAAAACTTCTGGTTCTACATTTTATCACCTAGTGTTTAGCTTTCTTTGTGTTCTCCTCAATCTAGTTAACAGATGTAATAGTACTGATGACTCAGAGATAAGAGGATATTTGTAAGTTTTGTAATATACATGGATTTCTTATGAAATAGGTGTTCTATGATATAAAGTAGGTTAAATTTTAAGAGATGTACACCATCTGTGCATTAAGAACTATAAGATAGGCTGCTAAAATTGGTTAACCTGCATTGATATATTTGTTTAAAACGAAAAGGGAAAAGAAAAACAGAAATAACTTTTCTTCTAAGGAAAAAAAGGAAAGTTTTCATGCTCACATTTATACAATGGTCTCTAGTGTTTTAGTACCTAACTCTCATGGACAAGGGTTTCTTCCTAGTGACAAATTCCAAAGGTTGCTTGACCTTATGATTGGCAACAGAGAGCTTTGGGTTTAGATTCAGCATCTCTAAACAGCTTTTTTTGAGGAGTTCTATACCTTTTAGTGAAGAATGATGTTTTCAATTTTGGGTGTAATGTGCTCATTGTTACTGAAGTGTCATTTCTTCTAGGCCCTTTCAATGGTTAGAGCAATAGGAAATATACATTTTATAATATTTCATGAATTCATATAAATATTTCCAAGTGATATGTAATATTGCATTTTATTAAAAATGTTTCCTTACCACTGTTTTTAAAGTTTTATATTTTAATCTCTTACAGTGGAACTCTTTTACTCTAATGACATTATTATATTTGCATATTAGCTTTAGTCTAATTTATATACATACACACTTAAAGAATAGTTTTAGAATTACTCTACTAATACTTCCATCAATAAAAAACTTACTAAGTGAAGTTTAAGACCTCTTTGGATTTATTTCATTCCTTGGAATAAGACATTAAGTACTGTATTCAAAAGGTAAGGGGGGTCAAATATATGGTGATGGAAGGAGAACTGATTCTGGGTGGTGAACACACAATGGGATTTGTAGATGATGTAATGCAGAATTGTGCACCTGAAATCTATGTAATTTCACTAACAAGTGTCACCCCAATAAATTTTTAAAAAACCTCTCTTTTTAGCTAATTATTTTCTTTTTTTAGTCAATGTTATCAATTTCAAATGGGATCAGGTTTGTTTCTTTCTCTTGCTCTCTCTCTCTTTCTCTTTATATATATTTATATTTATAACTATATATATAGTTTAGAGTTTATTTTTTCCTCCTTTTGATTTAATTTTATTTTTTAATATGTAAAATATTATAAAACACTCATGTTTCAAAATTTTAACTGTATGAAAAGGTGGTATACTTTTTATTACTTCTATCTTCTCTGCCCTGTTCCCATCTACCCCCACAGGTATCATTTTCATTCATTTATAGCTTTTCTTTTCCCCTTCTTTCCTTCCTCCCTTCCTTCCTTCCTTCCTTCCTTCCTTCCTTCCTTCCTTCCTTCCTTCCTTCCTTCCTTCCTTCCTTCCTTCCTTCTGTCTTTTGGCACCAAAGTCATACAATATAAACATTTGTTTTTACCTTTTCACTAATAAAATATCCTGGTAATCACTCATATCAGTTTATAGAGATGTTTCTCATTCCTTTTTGTGGCTGCTGAGAATCCCATCATCTGAAATTATCTAAGTTTACTCAATGAATTTCCTGTGAATAGACATTTGGGATATATATATATATATATATATATATATATATATATATATATATATATACATATATATAACAAATGATGCTTTCATGTTTAGTGAAGATGCATTTTTTTCAATTCTCCAACAAATTTGAATCAGTTTACACTTCCATCAACAATGAATGGAGTATTGGAAGCAAAGATGAACTCTGGCCTTCAGAAACCTATTATATTGACAGTATGAGAAAGAGTGAGATGCAATACCCTAAGCCTAATAAGGATAGGAACCTTTACCCTAAATTTATCTGTTGGACAAGGATGGGGCTAGTAAGGAGAGCGTTCTTCCTTTGCTCTCTCCTGAGAGTGAAACAGGAGTTCCTTTCCCACTAAGGCAATGTACAGAACAGGCTACTCTCCAACAACATTCTGGCCATTATGTATGTTTATTGCCAAAATTAGGATCATAACATTTCATGGTTGGGGAAAACCACTCTTCCCTTACTCTTAACAGACTCCTCTCAAAAGTCCAATTTGTTCTGGAGTTATTCCAATACAGTGTTTAGAATTATGCAAGACTTCTGGGGCAAGCAATTAGGCCATCACTAAGGGATTGAGTTGTCAATGCCTTCCCTGTTCATAAGAATAGGAAGAGACTTCCTTAGAGTAATAAGACAAATGACACCTGTCATTATCACTATTCCATGTTGCCAATGAAAATGGGTGGTTTCTCTTTTCATTCAAAAGAAGCAAATGTTTACTCTCCTAGTTATTATAAAAATATTTCACTTTCTGCTATCCCAGTACAGTTTTATTTGATTGCAAAGCCTATTGTATTCCACCTTGAGAAAGGAAATAATGAACAGATCCTTCTTTTCTTAAATATATATATGCCTAACTCTATTAGAAATGACTTACACATATGTCAGTTTGTTTGCTGTAATAAGGCACCACTATCTACTTTGTCAAGTACTCAGTCCTGAAGTACCACTGGGGGGTTGTAAAACTATTCTGAAATGTAGACTGTAAAATAAAAATGAAAAATATATTTAATATACTTAGACCAACAATCTGTGTATTACTTTTGAAGATCCAAACACTGATAGTAAATTTTTTTTTAAATTATAATGTTTTTTTTTCTCCAGTGGAGATTAAAAATTTGCTGTTGTATATATTGTAGAAAGATAGAATATTTACAGAGTAAATGCAACTAAGGACATCACATTTTTCCAGTTTCTCCTATTTCTTTCCAGTTTGCCTTTGGACTCCTAAATAGTTAATACTGCATGTTAACATCATTTCCTACCACAGAAACAACATATACTCAGAAATCCCTCATTTTAATTAAAAGACTGTTATCCAACTAAGAGGTCTTATCAGGACAATCTTTTTTACTTTATGTCAACTGCCTCTCCTAACTACAGATTAGTAACAGATAAAATGATTTGGAGGATTGGCAAGAGGACTATTTTTTTTGTCTTCATTAATATTGTTCTTTCATTTCTACTATTTGTAAACACCAAATACATTGTCTATAAAAGCATGATATTATGCTAGATAACATCAGATGTTATCTATGATTGAATATTCTTATGGAATTTGACATTATGCTGTAAGGCGACCATTCTTCTGCACAGGAACTTCTATTAAGAAAATGAAAACCAAAAGAAAGCAATAAGAGTGTGGCTCTTACTTATGGGTTAATTACTCCAAAACATGTACAAACGAAACCCACTTGGACAACCAATTAAAGCATTAAACACATCAATGCTTTTTATCCAAATTAGATTAGGAGCCACTTAAGAGAGGTACTAGAGCAAAGTGCAAATGATTCTAGGGAAGGGTGGTGAAATTCCAATATGAAAGTTAATGTTTACCCTTGATTCCTGCAACTTTCATGCACCTAATAATCCTCATATATGAAGAAATAGCTCTATTTCATGGATTCTGTCCATTTTCAGAAGCTGCTCTATGAACTTCTGCCCTGGCCATTGAGGAACCAGCCAAGTTCCTACAACACCCACTTAATGTGAGAAGTTCACTCTGTGAACATCATTCTGAACTTCTAGTGAGGTCAGAAAGAACATGATGCCTTCTCTGGTGTCATTCCTCATCACTGTCCCTCCAGCAAGTCTTTTCTTCCAATCTGTTTCATCTTTGCTGTATTTCCTCTTTTATGACACTTGCCTTCCAATTTTGTTTCATCTCTTTTCACTACGCCATCTATAGTCCAACTACATGAAAAACAAGCACAAACAAAAATATTCCCTTTATTATATTCCACATATTACACTACCATCTTTATCATGCCATTGCCTTATTCCTGGTGTTCCCACAAGTTCACAACTTTCCTTGAAACCTTCTAATTTGGAGTTAAGAGGTCGTAGATGGTAGTCTATTATTCTAAGTCTTTATTTCAAGTCCAGATTATTATTTCTGCACTTTCCTGAAGGAAGAGACAGAGTAAAACAAAAGACAAGACCTTTTTTGAATTCCATGAGTTCTACACCTCAGCCTCATCTCCTTATTGTGGTGAAAAACTTCCTACTTGACATTCACCCCAGACCCTGGCCTTCCTTCTCAACTCCTGGCTCCTGTCCATATGTCATCCTTGAACATTCTGTTGTATCACCTTAGCTCCAACCAATCTGAACTTGACTTCTCCGAATGTTTCATATCTTTCCAGCTTTCTTCCATTCATTCCACTTGCGCCTGCACTCTTTTCACGCCACTTCTGCCCCACCCCCCATCTCATTCATACCTTTTGCTGAGCAGCTTCTGATTTTTCTTCCTCTATGGATCTTTTTAGGAATCAGTGTCACTCTTCTGCCAGAGCACTCTTATTGCTTTTTGATGCTTTCCACTGACTGTGCTGCCCTTTGAGGATGGGGGCTTTGTTATGTCTCTTTCCTCTATATGCCGGAGCTACTCTACAGTAGATGCTAAGCACCTGTTTGCTCAGTGAATGGATACGTGGACAAAAGAGGGAATGAATGGCCTTTGATAATTTAAGCAATTCATAAACCTCCAGGTGTGGAAGTTGAAACTCCTTCCCCAGCCAATAAACAATCGTAGATATCAGTGACTGGCAAAATCCACTTAATGGAGATCCATACATATGTTATTTTTTCCAGTCTTATGGAAATTTCTCCTTAATTCATCAATTTTTTCCCTACCAACTTCTTATTCAGCATTCAGGACTCCTCTCAATACTAAACTCAAACAGGTACAGTAAGGACAATAGACTAAGATGAAAAGAGGCAATATGTGTTGCTAATAATAAAATGTTAGACGTATATTTCAGCTTGAGCCTTAGCAAAGTAAACCATTGGGAAATGTACAGTTGACTTCTACTACACAATTTCTAAAATTCCTTCCACGTACATATCCTGATGTTTATCAGGACTTTTGGCACATAAGAAACAAATCTGGAAAGGGATTAAGTAAAAGGCCAAATATGAATTCTATACTTTCAGACTTCTGGTTATATTCTGTATGACATTGAATCCTGAATTAGGGTAATAGCTAAATATATGTTTTCACACAAACACAATTAATATATTAAATGCTACAGGTATAGACACTACATATGTGTCTTGGAGTTGGGATAAAAAAGTTCATTTTCATGGAATCAGTCTTCATAGCACTGATTTTGGTGTGATAGGAAAAAAGACATCAATCTTCATTTTCACTTAGCAATAGAGAGCAAGACTGTGAGCATAACTATTTAAAAACTTTGACTAATTTTTCTGTAGTTTGCCAGATGAACTTTTAGTAAGATGGAACTTTAATGGCTTATGCCTCCTTAGTGTTTTTTAGCCTTCTCAGGAATAAAGGGGGAAAAAAACGTTTTGGTTTTATCTCTTGACCTTTGAGAGATTTCAAGAACAACCATTTTTCTTAAGGCTGAATGACTAAGGACAAATCCTAGTAGATGAAACAGCCTGGTCTTTACAAGTCTCTGAAATTTTTTTATACTTCTTTGGTTATTCTCACCATTTTGCAAGTGGTTTTAGTTTATCTAATTTTGAGAAGTGACTAGAGAATTATAACTCTGGAATTTTTTCATTATATTCTATTTTCTTTTGATTATACTTATCTTCCTTGCTCAAAATCAGCACCACAAAAGGCTCACAGAAACTTGTAGAAAGTTCCACGTTAATGAGAGGTAATGTGAAAATGTCTCCACTTCACATTGTATTCAATAATCAATATTAAACATTTTTTAAGTGCTCATCAGTATTATGGTTGTTTTTGTATTATGTATGAGTTTGTATAAATTGGAAATATAAATATGCTGTAAGTCTCACCCATGTGTTATATTTGTGATCTGATCTCATGTTTTTAAGAATGATGAGAAATTTGTTCAGGAAATAAACAGGAATTTTGTGTTATTGTGCAAAGAGTCTCCTGCCTGAAGTTTGCTATTCAGATAAAGTCATAAAGTGCTTTTAAGGTGAATTAGTTTGAAATCAACAGAGAATGACTTTGGTCAATTTTAACCAAAGGACATTTATTGAAAGGATACCTAGGGATCACAGAATTTGTGAAAGACCAGAGGACAAGATTGAGTAGGCATTAAGAAGGAAACTATAAAAGAAACTAGTGATCATTTTGAGTACATTGAATTTAGAAACATCTGCATGAAAATGTTACTTTTAACAGAGTATAGAAAAAAGTTTAGAGACAGAAATATACACAATGATTATAACCAATAATTACTTATTCAGATTATACTAACAATTTAAAAATATCAGCAAGAAAAGTACAAAACTCAATAGAAAAGTACATAAAGGAAATGAGTAGGCAATTCACAGAAGAAATCCAAATGTCTAATATAAATAAGATGTTCAACCCACTGCAAATAAAGGAAACAAAATTTTAAATGAGATTTTGGTTCACATCCATCAATTTGATCAATATTACAAAGCCTGAAAATGCTAAGTGTTGGTGAGGGTCTGGAATAAGGGTATCACTTATAGCACTGCTGGTGGAACTATGAATTTGTTAAACAATATTGTGGAGTGACTTGAGAATATCTGGTAATGCTGAAGAAACTTTATACTTGTAGATATGTACTCTACAGTACCTTTTATACATGTTCTTATGGATATATGTATAAAATGTTTATGACGTATTTTTATCTAAAGGAAATAATATTGAAAAAACATTAATGTCCATAAACAGGAGAATAGATAAATTATTTTTAATATATTCACCTACTAGAAGATTATCACAGGGATAAAATTAAACTAAAGTTACCTATGTTAATATGGATAAATTTTTAAAATATTATATTGACTAAAATAAGTTACAGAACGATGTGTGGCATTTAAGCCATGGACAGAGGCCAGAATGCAAATTGTTCTTTTTTTTGAGGTAATCACAATTCTGCCATTAAAGCCTTTCAACTGATTAAATCAGGCACACCCAATTATCCAGGATAATCCCCCTTACTTAGCCTCAACTGATTAGGGACTCCAATTACATCTACAAAATCACTTCACACCACACCCAGACAAGTGTTCTGTAGACTAACTGGGGACTATATCCTAGCCAAGTTGACATCTCAAGAAAGTCATCACAATGAGATTAATAAAATACTTAAAGCTTCTAGGAGTCAGATTCGGAAGCCAAAGTTTTCTACATTATCATAGGGCTAATTTAGGGACACAAATACTTGGTGGTTTGGGAGTGGGTACCTGGTATTTTTAGCACCTAGTGAGCATTCGTCCCAAAATTATTGAATAACCAAATTAATATATTTGAGTGAAACAGCCCCTCTGGACAGCTGTGTTATGTATAGGTGCTTTTGTAAAGTTGTTGCTAGAGAGAACGTAATAAAAAGAACTGCTAGGTTTAAACATTATTTTCCTCAGGGTTTAGTCATACTGTTACAAGAACAGGATATCACACTATCTCTAAAACATTTCCCTTTTCATCTTTTAATACTATTGTATAAGAGTAAAGTTTCTCCAGCCATTTTTTGTGTCATACCAATATCTTATTAGATATCTGTAGGTGTTCTGTGACAAATTTGGTAAATATATACATATATATGTGTATATATATATGTCAGGTAACAACCAGTAAATTTTAGTAGCTTAAAACAACTAAGGTTTATTTCTCACTCACAAATGTCCAAATGTCCACTGTGGGTCAGCTGCAGCCTCTGGTCTGTGTGATTTTAATTGTCCTTATTCTGGAAGCCAGTTGAATAGAGAATTCACTGTGGGGATTAGTGTATATTGCTGTGACAGAGATAGAAGAGTGCATAAACAGCACCCATTGGCTCTTAATGCTCTATCTGAAAGAGACACATGTCACTTCTGCTCACATTTCGTGAGTCAAATCAGGTTTATGGCCCAGCCTGACTTGAAGAGGGCAGGAAAGACGAGGGCTACTGCAGAGGTAGACATTATGCAGTCCATAACAAAAGTAGACCATAGAGCTTCACAGAGCCCAGAAAACGTTAGCATGCACTACAAATAACAATGAACGTTGTTAATCTCCTTCAGGGCCATAGTACTCACAGTATTAATCAATTTATTAGAACATAGATAGGACCTTTCTATTAATGAGAGGGCTTCATAGTATAGGTAATTAAATGCATGGACTGTGATGTCATGTTGTTTGGGTTCAAATTTCACTCAGGAATAGCCAGTGGCTTTGGGCAAAATGCTTCACATTCTTAACCTTTTGTTGCCTCGATATCTCTTATCTGATGGGTTTCTTGTGAGGATTAATGTGCATAAATCACTTATTTACTTCCTGGCACATTATAAGCTCTTAACAAAATTTAGCTAAAGTCTTATGGAAAAATGGGGCTCTAAGGAATGCTTAAAAACAATGTTCTGGGGTTTGTGTCATTAGTTCACAAACTAGAAGATATTATTCCATTAGCTTAAGAGTCAAGAGTTCAGAGTGTGGTAATTAGGAGTTACTAGAAATACTAATCAAGGTTATTAAAGAAATCAGAATGAGCAAGGCAAGGAGTTGGCATAGGGACCAGCAACAAGGGAAGTAGGGCAGCCAAAAAGACTGACCCTGGGGAGAATTATATTTTCATTATAGCTTGGAGAGCCAGCAAGATTAAGTTTTTTGAAACTTCCCTTAAACCATTAAGTAAAGTCTATGTAGTACAGATAGAATTATAATGAGATAATATTTGATTGTTGGAAATTCAAATGGTCAAGATGATAGTTGCCTGATAACTGGTACTCTTATATGGATGGAATACTCTGGGAAAGCATTTTACAATTGGCTGATATGTGTCAAGAACCACTAGCTATATAATTATAGGAGATTAGTTTTTGGCATTGATTTTAATGATCTTTTCTTACTTGTTGTGAAATGATAGCTAGGACATTAGATACAGAGCAGAGAGCAAATCTTATCAAAATTTTGAAACATCTTTGTAAGTACTGTTAATTCCTCTTTTTAAATTGATAGCTTCCAGATTTGTAATTATTTCTAAAGATTCAATGTACATTTTGCTTATTATAAGTGTCTTATAGAGTGTTGTTATATACAGAATTACTGAATTGTATAATTATTTTTGGGTAAGAACATTTTTGTACTAAATTAAACTAATAATTTCTACTTATTTAAGGTTTAAAGTGTTGCTTATTTTTATGTGAAGGTTGATTAAAATTTCATATTATTGTTGCATAATTTCCAAATAAAACATGTTTCTTCCATTCCCTTAAAATAGGAGACCTGGAAAATGAAAACAATTTCCCAGAAAAAATGAAATATACACTTATTAATACCATCAGTAGATTTCTCATAGAATTTAAATTTCTGAAGAAAGATTAACCTTTCTGGAGTTGAATAAATCTTGAGTAATTTGCAAAAATAATGGATTTCCCTGCATTTCTAAAAACATTTATGCCTATCGTAATTTTTTAAAAATTTATTGGGGTGACATTTGTTAGTGAAATTACATAGATTTCAGGTGTACAACTCTGTATTACATCATCTATAAATCCCATTGTGTGTTCACCACCCAGAATAAGTTCTCCTTCCATCAGCATATATTTGATCCCTCTTACCATCATCTCCCACCCCCCACCACCTTTTACCCTCTGGTAACCACTAAACTATTGTCTGTGTCTATGAGTTTTTGTTTCTCATTTGTTTGTCTTGTTCTTTTCTGTTTTTGGTTTATATACCACATATCAGTGAAATCATATGGTTCTCTGCTTTTTCTGTCTGACTTATTTCATTGAGCATTATACTTTCAAGATCCATCCCTACTGTGACAAATGTTCCTATATCATCTTATCTTACCTCCGAATAGTATTCCATTGTGTATATATACCACAACTTCTTTATCCATTCATCTATCGAAGGATATTTTGGTTGATTCCATGTCTTCACCACCGTAAATGAAGCTGCAATGAATATTGGAGCACACGTGTCTTTATGTATAAATGTTTCCAGATTTTTTTGGTAGATACCCAGGAGAGGGATTGCTGGGTCATGTGATAATTCCATTCGTAATTTTTTGAGAAAAGTCCACACTGCCTTCCATAACAGCTGCACTAGTCTGCATTCCCACCAACAGTGTATGAAGGTTCCTTTTTCTCCACAGCCTCTCCAACACTTGTTACTATTTGTCTTGTTGATGATAGCCATTCTGACTGGGGTGAGGTGATATCTCTTTGTTTTTATTTGCATTTCTCTGATAATTAGTAATTTTTTCATGTGTGTATTTGCCATTTGTATGTACTCTTTGGAGAAATGTCTCTTCAGGTCCTCTGCCCATTTTTCAATTGGGTTGTTTGCTTTCTTCTTGGTGAATTTCTTGAGTTCCTTGTATATTTTGGATATTAGCCCATTATCGGACGCACTGTTTGCAAAAATCTTCTCCCATTCAGTCGGTTGCCTCTTTATTTTGTCGATGGTTTCTTTTGCTGTGCAAAAGCTTTTAAACATATGGTTCCATTTGTTTATTTTAGCTTTTACTTCCATTGCCTTTGGAGTCAAATTCATAAAATGCTTTTTGAACCCAACGTCCATAAGTTTAGTATCTATGTTTTCTTCTATGCGGTTTATTGTGTCAGGTCTTATGCTTAAGTCTTTGATACATTTTGAATTAATTTTGGTACATGGTGACAGATAACAGTCCAGTTTCATTCTTTTGCACGTGGCTATCCAATTCTCCCAGCCTCATTTATTGAAGAGGCTGTCTTTCCTCTATTGTACGTTTTTAGCTTCTTTGTCAAAAATTATCTGTCCATATTTATGTGGTTTTATTTCTGGGTTCTAAATTCTATTCTATTGGTTGATGTGTCTGTTTTTCTGCTAATACCATGCTGTTTTGATTATTGTAGCCCTATAGTACAAGCTAAAGTCAGGGAGTGTGATACCTCCAGTATTGTTCTTTTTTCTTAGGATTGGTTTGGCTATTAAAGGTCTTTTGTGGTTCCAAACAAATCTGATGATTTTTAGTTCTATTTCTTTAAAAAATGCCATTGGGATTTTGATGGGGATTCCATTAAATCTGTATATTGCTTTGGGTAATACGGCCATTTTAACCATGTTGATTCTTGCAATCCATGAGCACAGAATGTCTTTCCATTTCTTTGGGTTAGTGGACAGAGAAAAACAGACCACTGTTCTTGCATAATAGAAAATTAGTCCAAACAATCTGGATAGAAAACAATAGAAATACAAAAAGATTATTTCAAAAGGGACTTGTAACATGGCTAACACATTTTTTTTATTTCTGCCATGAATTAAAACTTTTTAGACTTTAACACCTTCACCCTGACCCACATCAGTGCTTTTCATTTTCCAGAGTGAACTAGAGCCGGTGGGAGCTGATTTCCTTTGTGTGTGTTTCAGTTATTGATACTTTAGGGGATGCTTGGTTTTATAGATTTTGAAAGAAATACTACGGCTCAGATGGAGGAAAGCAAAAGTGGAGGAGAAAGAAGGCTATTAATGTATAAATGGATCATAGTCATATGACTCACTCCGGAAATTCTAATTTAGCATTTCTGAAGGGAGAGCTAGAGATTTATTTTTCAGTCAAAAATCTTTTGTAATTTGTATTCTGACAAAATTTTGATACATGGGCAATATTTTGAGAAACGTTGAGGTATGGTGTTATGCCCAGGAAGAGTGGATCTGTCAGAAGTAATCAAGTGTGTGTGTGTGTGTGTGTGTGTGTGTGTGTGTGTTTGTGTGTGTGTGTGTGTTCGCATATGCGTGCACACATGCATTTGGAGGAAGGGTGGTCAAGGTTTTGTTCTAAAACTGAGATGGCAGACAGAAGGTAGTTTTCATTTAGGCAACATAAAGTTACTTGCTAAGTACTTGTCCAAGCCCTGTGGAAATAGGAAAAATTTCTTATTCTCGTGGAGCCTATATTTGAATGTCAGGGTAAGTCAGAGTGTAAATAATACACTTAATAAATAAATGATGTACTGTGTTAGAAGGAGAAAAGTATTTTGGAAAGAAAAATAAATAGATCAGCATAGAAGGATTAGAATTGCCTAGGGTATACGTTTTAATTTTAAATTGGGAGGTTAGGCATAAGCCTCATTGAGAAGGTGACATTTTAACAAAGACTTGAAGGTTGGAAAGTGATTATGGGAATATCTGAGGAAAAGGCATACCAGGAGAACATCAGATAGGCCCTCAGGGTTAAATTGGTGTGAGACTGAAAATAATGAGAGGGAGAGTTAAGAATTAACTAGGGTCAGGTCATGTAAAGTCTTGTAGACCATTGTAAAGACCTTTGTGTTTAATCTGAGGTAAATCAAGAGTCACTGGAAGAAGAAGTCCTGTATGAGAGAAGTCATATCATCTTCCTTATATTATTAAAGAGTCACTCTGTCTATGGCTTGGGTGACAGGGCAGTATCCATGGAAATTTGGGAGAAATTCAGAAAAAAAAATGATCAGTGATGGTGATAAGAATTAAAAGGAATCTGAATATATTTTGAAGATAAAAAGCATATTCCTGAGTGAGTAAATGTGAGATATGATGGTATGATAGAGGAGGATAAAGAATGACTCTAAGATTTTTGGTCTCAGCTATATGGAAGGATAAAGTTGCCATCACCTGAAATGAGGTATTAGAAGAGAGGACCATAAAATCCTCTAGACATCTACTATTCCCAGTAACATAATGTGGCGTGTTCAGTGTCATAAGACGTGGATTTCCCTCCTTGATCTA
The DNA here is from genome assembly GCF_964194185.1 of Rhinolophus hipposideros. Lineage (NCBI taxonomy): Eukaryota > Metazoa > Chordata > Mammalia > Chiroptera > Rhinolophidae > Rhinolophus > Rhinolophus hipposideros. The sequence continues at coordinate 44,121,143 of NC_138063.1, forward strand.
CTATATAGTAATGATTTTGAACAACTATTTAAATGCTGTTTCCTCACTATTTAAAATGGAATAACATCTGTCTTGTACTTTTTGTGTGAGGAACAATTGAGATAATACATATAAAATATTTTATTGTGATATAGTGAAAAGTTTAAGATTTTGTAAATTTACCTAAACTTAATAGTTCCAAATTACGATTTTTTAAAAACTTATTAGTAGAAACGTAATGAAATATGACAGTGCTATTTTGTTTTATACCTAATATATGCCAAGTATCACTTAAAGCAGGGGTGTCCAATCTGCGGCCCACAATCCATTGTTAATTGGCCCGCAGCAAATTTCAAAAATATATTTAGTTTACTTAAATAAACCAGTGAGGCAATATGTACTTCACCTTGAGTGAGTGGCCCAGCTGTTTGTGTATTTTAGTGCATATGGCCCTTGGTAAAAAATGCTGAAAAAAGTTTGGACATCCCTGACTTAAACTATTTGAAAGTACTATGTTTAATTCTTATAGCAACTTTATAGATATGTTACAGATGTGGAAATAAACCAGATAATTTAAGAAAATTTCCAAGTTCAAGCAAATAATAAACAGCATGATTATAATTCAAATTCAGACTCTTTCCTCTACAAGAGACAGTCTCCCTAGTAGACAGAAAATCATCAACTAAATCTGATAAACTATGGTCCTGTTTTCTTTTTAAAAATTCTACAAATTATATTATTTTGGTAAGAGAAGAGTAACAGCTAGGCTAAGGGTAAAAGACCCAGAAGATGTGAAGCCAAAGCACAATTATAAATCAAGGCAAATTTTAATATTTTAAGTATAGGAACACTGAGAATAGGCTAGCTGATGGTAGTAAGACTATTTTATTCATATGTCCTGGAATTACTTTTTCTGTTAATTGAGGGAATTCATTGTGTTCTACAGCTTTTGCTAGAGTAAAGACCCTACAATTTTATTGTATTCATGCTGTGAAATGCTTTTATGCACTTTTTAGGACTTTCTTCTACTAACTAATGTTACTTGTAAAAGACATATTTTTATGTATTTGATAAACTGTCAGACAAATGTAAACTATATAAATTTTATAATAGCCAAAGAGAAGTTAGATCACTTTAAGGGACTTTGCTTAGTATAAATTTAATAACTGACTTTAATCTGTTTTGTTTTATCATATGTTCTTTTATAACATTATCTACCACTCTTTCCCTTTTCTCTTGATGGAAGATCAAAAATGCTCTTGTATTTGAATGACAACAAATAGGAAATATTGCACCTCTTTAGTCATCCATACAATTCATAAATGTTCCTCCTGTGGCGTATTAGTTATTTCCAGTGCAAAAACTGAAGTTGGATTTTAAAATACTACTTTGATTTGATGTTTTGATATTTTTTTATTAAACCAAACAAAATTAAGTAAATTAATTATTAATATCCCTCTTTATCTTGCTACATGGCACTAAGTACTGTTTTCTGTTTTTCTTTTTAATATTGCTCATCTTAAAGAATTTTATTTCTCCTTTAATCTTCCCACAGACTTATTTTAGAGTTATTAATCGTCCAGTGTTTATCACAGTAAAACAAAATCCTTTAACATGTGTCTGTCAAGTCTTATAGGTTATGTGTGAAGGTAACACGTCATACTCTTACTTCTAAATACCCTCGCTCCCTGGGATGTACCCCAGGAGGCCAGTGACAGCTAGTCCTAGAAAAACCTTGAGGGTAGGTTTACAAAGGGATATTCAATACATAATAAATTAGTTATGGTATTACACAGAATCCCCTCCTCACCGCTCTAGTTTAATTACCCCTTTTTATTAAGTAGTCAAATTTATTATTTTTTAAAATACGATAACTAATATAAAAATTTCCAAATTCATTGGCTTATTTCATCCTTATGATAACATTTTGGTAATAGCCCACAAGATATACTTATCCCAACTTATTGACACATAAGCTAAAGCCAAAACAACTCATTTACTTAATCTGACATGACTATTCTTTAGCCTTTGCTTATTGCATCAAGGTCCTCTGGATCATCTATTGCACTAGTCAGAATCTCCTACAGCACCACATCTTTCCTAACCTCATAGGCCCCATCAGGTATCAACACACTGTCCTCCGTGATTATTACCAATGCCTAGTGTGTCTCCTAGAGTCGGTTCCATCCTAACCTTTGTAATCTGGAGTGGTGCCCGTGGCCCTCAGTACAGCCTCCACACAGCCAGTGTTCTAAGTATAGCTTGGAATCTTGTCTCTAATTCTTAACTGCCTCTTTCTATGTACCCTGCTAAGTGCTGTTTTTGTCCTAGATATGCATAGTTAAGTTAATCCAGTGAAAATTTGATCCTATACGAGAGCTGCAACTCAGGGATAAACTGTAGAATTAGAGTTTCTGCAAGTTCCTTTTTATTATTGATATATTTAATTTTGACAAATGAACCAGAGCGAATTTGGCAGCATAACTCTACTTGAGATATATATATATGTATATATATATATATATATATATATATATATGTGTGTGTGTGTGTGTGTGTGTGTGTGTATACACACATATACATGTATATACATATATATACATATATATATATATATATATATATATATATATATATATATATATCATTAAGTAATATTCGTAAGTGCAAATGTCCAGAAAAACAATGAGCACTTTAGCATGATAAAAAATTTCTGGATTTACATTAATCTTAAATTAGTTCTTATTAATTCATATTTTATTTTCTAGTTCTTGTGAGTAGGTATTCATTGATAGTAAAGTTTTTAAAATAAGATTTATGAGATAAAAGCAATGGCATTGAGAGATTCATATTTTTTAAATTTCTTTTTCAACAAAATTAAAAGGAGATTGTCATTATTCAACCTTAGAAGTAGAGGCCCATCTTGTAGATCTCCAAATAGTGTAGTTTAAATTTGTTGGCTAATTTAAAAACTAACAATGACACTTTTTAGTACAGTGGATAAGAGGAGAGGTGGTGGAAAATTGATTGAAACTTTTGATATCATTTTGGTTTGTATCTTGTTAAATTTTTTTGACTAATATTGAAAATACATTTTAAATGGGAACCCCAAAAATCTTAAGTCTCACATCATTAAGCTCATTAGCAGAGGATATTTCTATCCTTCAGGTAGCCTCTCCCTTAAAACAGTCTTTCTGATTGTGCTTACTCTGCCCTGATACCCAAGTTACAGATAGGCTTTGCCCCTCACCAGCCACAGGGGCATGAGAAACAGGTGACCTCCCTCCTTCTCTTTCCTTCCTCACTCTGCTCCAGTCACACTGGCTCTTTGCTTTCTGTGAATATGTCCAGGCACATTCCTGCCTCCTAGCTTTGCATGGTTTGAAACAACTTGGAAACACTTCTTCCAAAAAGCTACATAGCCTTCTCTTTCACTAATGTCAGTTTTTATATAAAATGTTATCTTCTCAGTGAGCTCTTCCAACCACTCTTGCCCCTGGTACTTCCTATCTCTCTTTCCTCAGTATTTTTTATGATAAAGTTTACAACTTCTAATATACTATAATACCTACTTATATATTTTGTTTATTGTCCATAATAGTCTGCTTGGGCTGCCATAAATAAATGATACTTGGGCAGCCCAAGCAGACTAATATAGACAATAAACACATAATCTAATCAAAGTTGTGAATTTTATGATAAAAAATACTGAGGAAAGGGGGATAGGAATTACCAGTGACAAGAGTGGTTTGGAAGACCACTGTCCTTGGTACATGCACAGAGAGTTCTCTGGTGTCTCTTCTTATAAGGATACTATCAGATCAAAGCCCCAATATTATGACCTCATTTAACCTTAATTACCTCCTCTTATCTCCAAATACAGTCACCTCAAATGAGGTTAGGGCTTTGACATAGGAACTCAGGGGACAGCACAATTCAGTCCGTAGAAATATCTGTCCTTTTTTGATGGAAGTTCTGTGAAGACAGAAGTTTTTGTCTGTTTTGTTCACTGCTATATTCCCCAATATATCTTTGGCACCCAAGATATATTGAATTAATGACTAAATGACTTAAAATGCCCAGAAACTGAGTATGTGGAATTGTTTATTTCACCTTATACTTACAGGTTCTGTGACCTAATATCTGGGGATAATTTAGGGAATCACCTGTATGGAATTGCAAAGAAGAAGATGATCCCAAGTATGATATTGAAGAGAGAATTCATACAATTAACTGATCACTATTTATCTTTTTCTGAGGTAGACATGTTATATTGTCCTCCTCCAGTTACAATAAACCTACAATAGTTTTTTTTCTTTGTGATCCATTTCTTTCTTTAAAGATTTTCTGAATTCACATACCCCCCAATACAGATGTAGTCAGAGAAGAGAAAGGGCGATGACATACGCAGGGATAGGCATTGTGGGTTCATCATACAATTCAATTTTTCAAAGTATTGTTTATACTTTGTACATTATTTAGCATCTTGGACACTTGAGACAACATCCTTTTCATTCATAAAGTTTACTGGGTAAACAAACTCTGGATCTAGTATAGCTCATCAAACATTATGTGTCTTTTTTGTTTTCCTTTTTACATATGAATTAATGAATATATTTGTAGAGTAAAAAAAGAGCCAATCTGACTGTCTTTGAGGGAAATTGGGTAGGTGTCCAGGATTCATGAGACACAAATTATTTTATGTATGTAAGAGAACAAATATTACTTATGCATGGAGCTTAATAGCTCTTTCATTCTGTGCTGGAATCGTCTGCTTAGCTTACTTCTTTTCACCCCATTGACTGAGATGCAAACAGTGGAAGGAATTGAGTCTTATTTTCATGAAATAATTGATCACAATAGAAAAGAAACTAGATCCACTACCAGATGTAGATATGCAGGCGAAGAAGATGTGATGTTTTGGGGGTGTTATTTGTCAAGATGGTACAATTCAGAGGACAGAGGGGGTCAAGGATGCAGGACGGTGGGACAGAGTAGGATAGCTGAGGAACTCAATTCTTCTCAAGAAAGCAGAGTGACATGCTTCTACAGGCTGCGGGGATATTCAATAATAAAAAGGTCAGACAATTTTTTTTTTAAATATGAGTTGCTTTGGAACATGTACTTTGTAAAATGCATGTATGTGGTAGAATTCTATTCTGAGGCCTATGATTCTTTAAATTTGATATGGCTTCAGACGACATTATATGGGTTATGGCTTCATATGCATTATATTATACTTCAAAATAGCAACAAAAGAATGGAACTTAGCTGTTAGCTGTGGGGCATTGTGTGAATAAATTCAGTGTGTGTGTGTGTGTGTGTGTGTGTGTGTGAGAGAGAGAGAGATAGACTAGTCACTGTCACAAATAAATATAGTGTAAGGTAAAATGGAGTATTTTCTTTTGACTCATGAGAGCTGAACACCGTGTCTCTTAGCCTGTAAACAAAAAGTAGTTGTCATTAGACAGAGAATAGAAATTACCATGTTTTGTTATTCCTAATTGTGTTAGAGCAAGAGGGTAGGAAGGAAACTTCCATATATGCTGTCAAAGTATTTGTTGAGATGTAGTTGCATGGAGGAAAATTAACTAGTTCCCTAAACATGAATCAATGAAATTAATGATAACTTTTGAAAATGTCCAGGATATTGACTTAGAGTCATTTTTTTATTTTTATACTCTATATCTTACAAAAAGGAAAATAAAAAAATAACCAGAGGTTAAAAAATAGCTTTCCAAAATAGCAGCATATCTTAAAAAAAACAAAAAAACAGTGAGGAAATATTTGAAAAACTGGAAAGTACTGAAAACAGCATGCCCAGATGGCATGCACAATAGGGCATTAAAGGGAACCAGCTTGTGAATTAACCAAACTAAGCTGCTTCAGTCAGTAATAAATCATGGATATCAGAGTGGGATAATCTCAGTGCATTAAAAGGAGGAATAAAAATCATACAACCCATCCAGATTGACAGGAAAATAACAATGAACTTTGTCAGGGAGCTATATGCATAACGAAAAATATTTTTACAAACACACGGACAGCAAATATATAGTAAATGAATAAGTGGAAACATTTAAAAAAATCAAACCAAATAACTTTGGGTTTTTGCCTTTCCCAAAATGAGATAAATGATTTTATTTGATACTATAAGTTTAGTCAGATGCACAGCCTATACAATTATAAAGAAGCAAGATTAAGATCAGGATCTCAATTTACTTAATTCAGAGAATTTATTCAACTAATTTCATCAGACGTGTTGGAAAGTAGTTGAATATTACTTAAAATTTTTTTTCCAGTAACTGAAAAATGGGCCAAGAATCTTGACTAAAAATATCAATAACTGTATGTTTAGTGTGCTTACTAATACTTTTAAATATAAAAATGTAGATATTTACTTCACATAGATAAGAGACGTATGTATTTGTACAATAGTATACCTAGATCTTCCTGAAACATGGTGGACTAGATATAGTACTTTCAATATGCATTATATTTTTAATACAACTTTGATCATGGTAGATAGATTGTAACCTCCTCACCTGTCTTTCCCAATGGACTTTACTCCTCTATTTGTATGAAGTATGAATTGGTCTTGCTAAATGAGCCTGTTCACTTTTATCTGAATACTAATTTTTTTTAAAAAAGGTGTGTATAGGATGCAGGTGGGTGGTACACCAGGGTGGAGGAAGCTGTCACACACACACACACACACACACACACACACACACACACACACACGTAAAATCATTGATTGAAGAAACACAGAATTGCACTTAGGAAAAGTTATTTTTCTTCTATGTCCCCAATAAAAGTGCGATTAAATAATACAAGAGAACATAAAGACAAACACAGTCATCTATTGAATACTCACCCTGTTACATTGTCCTCAATCTATCAGATACATTATTTCTAACCAACCCTGCAGTCTGTCCCCATTTGACATATGAGGACACTGAGTCCAGAGAAGCTTCAGTGCTTCAGGGCCGGCCAATTCTAATCATAACAGAGCTTTGGTTTAAGCTCCTACTGCGTTCTTTACATCTTAAAATACAGTAAATAATAGAGACTTTCCAAAAGTCACCAAGTAAGTGTTGTATTCTCCTCTGAACCTATGAAACAAAGTGCAGTTTCCTTAATAGCATTGCAGAGGGGTTGTTTTTTCCCCTCCTCTTCCCTATTTTAAGGGCTTTGGGAGGACACATTCTATACCATGGCAGATGTGTTTTCAACCTTATAGGAAGCTACTATGTTTAACAAAGAGAACGGGTTGTGAAAAATCATAAAACCGGGAGGCATTATGAAAGAGAACTTTCTCCATAAAAGGAAAGTATAAGCCATGATTGGCTGATGATGACTATAACAGACATAGTATCAATATTTTGTTTTTAGTTAAAACCTACAAAATGTTAACTTCTCATGAAACTGAACACTACTTGCCTCTCAGTGTATATTTCAGGTCCTCTACCTGTGTGGCTGTGGCATTGTGTTAGGCTCTGTAGGGATCAAGAAAGGTAAAACATTGAGAGAGATGGAAATTTAGGACTAACACATGGGGGGAAAAAGAGGAAGAAAAATAGAGGAGGCCACTTGTATGATGTTGTGTTGTTTTTAGGGCACAGGTTCTAATTCAAGGTCACTCCCCTTTGCTCAGGTCTCTTTGGAATCCTCATCTTCTCCAAGTACAAAGATTTCCTCACATGTACTTCCTCCTTCTTCCCTTGTTCTGCTCTCACCCTCAGGAGCCTCATTTGTTTGTTTGTTTTTTATTAACTTTTTTTATTATTTGTTTCAGGTGCACAAAACAATGCAATACTCAGACATTTATATACCTCACACAATGACAACTCCCCTCCCCCCATTCACTGCCCCTATGACATAGCACACAGCCATTACATTTCCACTGTCTCTATTCCTAATGCTGTACTCTGCTTCTTGTAAATATATATATATATATATATATATATATATATATATATATATATATATATATATATAAATTGTAGTTGACATTCATTATTGTTCAGCTTCAGCTTCAGGTGTACAGTGCAGTGATCAGGTATCCACATCATCCCTGAGGTGGTCTCCCTAACAAGACAAGTGTCCATCGGATACCTACAAAATCTTTACAACATTATTGATTACATTCCCCAAATTGACTTTCGTAACCCCTTGGAGCCTCTTAGATGAACATAAATGTAAGCAGACAACAACAAACATCTCTTGGAAAAGGAACTCCTTCATTTGTTTTTTCTCTTACTGAAGCCAAAGGCCGTTCATGCATAATCCAAGATAGCACATAATTTTTGCATAAATGTATAAACATAGATGATAGATAGATGATAAATAGCAGATAGTTGATAGATAGATAGATAGATAGATAGATAGATAGATAGATAGATAGATAGATAGATAGATAGACAGACATATATGTGTATGTGTGTTTGTATAAATTAGTAAATTTTAAGTCCAAAGCCTGTATACCTTATAGTGCACCATAACAGTCCGGTTTATTTATTGTTCTGGTGCACTGCTTTATATTTCCTCATCATTTGGTTCTTCTTTTGTGATCTTGTTCATCAGCTCCTGGCTGCAGCCTGGCTCATGTTTCTCTTTCTCGGTCATCTGAGTTGCAATTAGATTACCTTCCTTTATCAGTAAATAGGTTATAGAAGAATTTGGCAGAATCTAGGTAACCACAGATGACTCCATTTTCTTTGTAACTTGGGGAGGTTGGGGGGATACCTAGCAACAATACAGAGGTTTCTACTGTTGTCTAAATTACTTTCCTCTCACATTGAGCTAACTCACGTGACAGGTGCAAAAGGCTCCTTTTTGGCCAAGGATGTATTAAGCTGTGACAATCTGTGTTCATATTTGTATAGACATTACTGACAATCCTTCTAAAGACTTTCTAGCCTCGTACAGGGCTAAGTCTCTATTCTCTCTTGAGTTATTACTTTGAATTGTATTGTGGCTACTTTCAGTCTCAGCAAGGCCACCACAGTGATAGCTACCCACAGGTAGTTTCAGTGAGTTAGTGTGTTGGAGCCTAAGGTGACTAGGAAAGAGTTCCTTTAGTTTTCTTTCAGTTTGAATATTGGGTCTTTAAAAAGAGGAAGTAGGTATGTAGAAAGGTGCACATTTTGGCCAAGGCCTATCAGTAAAAGCATATTCATAAGCTGAGTAACTATTAGTCCAGAATATTCTTCCCTTACTTCTAGAAGCTTCCAGGATCTCCCTTGGCAGAGTCCTAATCAAATCGGAGTTTCTACAAATGTTTCAATCAGGTAGCCTGAAGGAAGCTCTAACTAGACCCTCAACCCTGCCTTACAAAACTTGGTTCCTAAACCATCTTTTCCTAACCCTAGGGATAGTTCATTTGATTCTCTAAGAATAGAACAAGGATTAGTCATCATCTTTGTTAAAAAGCTTAAATTCTCCATTCTTTTCTTTAAGAAATCAAAAGTTCATACTTCTCAGCAAGCTGCTCCAGTGTGTGTGCTGAAAATTAGCTAGACAGTGTGATTTCTCTTAGTGTTAGAAATGCTACTTCATTACAAAATAGTAATATCACCAAGTAGATCAAGGACATAGTGATGCTAAGAACCATGCTGTATGAATTTCCCATACAATATTACTATCCTGTGAACTGAATAAGAAGGTGCCTTAGTACCTATACTTTCTTCTATGCAGTTTATTGTTTCAGGTCTTATGTTTAGGTCTTTGATCCCTTCTGAGTTAATTTTGGTACACAGTGACAGATAGCAGTCTAGTCTCATTCTTTTGCACATGGCTTTCCAATTCTCCCAGCACCATTTATTGAAGAGGCTGTCTTTTCTCCGTTGTATGTTTTTGGCTTCTTTGTCAAAAATTATCTGTCCATATTTATGTGGTTTTATTTCTGGGTTCTCAGTTCTATTCCATTGGTCTGTGTGTCTCTTTTTCTGCCAATACCATGCTGTTTTGATTATTGTAGCCCTGTAGTACAAGCTAAAGTCAGGGAGTGTGATACCTCCAGCATTGTTCTTTTTTCTTAGGATTGCTTTGGCTATTCGAGATCTTTTGTGGTTCCAAACAAATCTGATGATTTTTTGTTCTATTTCTTTAAAAAAGCCATTGGGATTTTGATGGGGATTGCATTAAGTCTGTATATTGCTCTGGATAATATGACCATTTTAACTATGTTGATTCTTTCAATCCATGAACACGGAATGTCTTTCCATTTCTTTTGTGTCTTCTTCAATTTCTTTTAAAAATGTCTTATATTTTTCAGTATATAGGTCTTTCATCCATGGTTAAGTTTATCCCTGGGTATTTTATTCTTTTTGTTGCAATTGCAAAAGGAATTCTTTTTTTTTTCTTTTTCTGAAATTTCATTGTTAGTATATAGGAATGCAATAGACTTTTGTATGTTATATTATATATGTTATATTATATATGTTATATTATATATGTTATATTATAGCAACTTCACTATAGTCATTTATTGTTTATAAGAGCTTTCTTGTGGAGTCTTTAATGTTTTCCATATATTGCATCATGTCATCTGCAAAGAATGAAAATTTAACTTTTTCATTCCCAATTCACATGCCTTTTATTTCTTTCTCTTGCCCGATTGTTCTGGCTAGAACTTCCAATTCTATGTTGAAAAGCGTAGGTGATAAGGGATAGTCCTGTCATGTTCCTGAACGTAGGGCTTCATAATTTTTCACTGTTAATTATAATATCAGCTGAGGGCTTCTCATATATAGCCTTTATTGTGTTAAGAAATTTTCCTTCTATACCAATTTTATTAAGTATTTTAATCATAAATGGATGTTGTATCATGTCAAATGCTTTTTCTGCATCTACTGGTATAATCATATGATTTTTGTCCTTTATTTTGTTTATGTGATGTATCACATTGATTGATTGGCATATGTTGAACCTTCCCTGTGCCCCTGAGATGAACTCCACCAGGTGGTGATGTATATATATAATCTTATTAATGCATTGTTGCATTTGATTTGCTAGAATTTTGTTTGGGATTTTTGCATCTGTATTCATCAGAGATATTGGTCTGTAATTTTCATTTTTTGTGTTATCCTTACCAGGTTTTCGTATCAGGGTAATGTTGGCCTCACAAAATTAGTTTAGGGTGTGTTGCCTCTTCAATTTTTCGGAAGAATTTGAGTTGGACAGGTTCCTGTTTGAATGTTTGGTAGAATTCACTAGTGAAACCATCTGGTCCCAGACTTTTGCTTTTAGGAAGGTTTCAGATAACTGATTCAATTTCTTAACTGGCGATTGGTCTATTTAGATTTTTCCAGTTTTTCTTGGGAAGGCTATATATTTCTAAGAACTTGTCCATTTCTTCTAGATTATTGAATTCGGTGGCATATAATCCTTCATAGTATTCTTGAATGATCCTCTGTAGTTCTGTGGCATCCGTGATAATTTCCCCTTTTTCATTTCTGTTTTTGTTTATTTGTGTCTTTTCTCTTTTTATCTTAGTGAATCTAGCCAAGGATTTGTCAATTTTATTAATCTTTTCAAAGAACCAGCTCTTTGTCACATTAATTTTTTCTATCTTCTTTTTGTTCTCTATTTCATTTAGCTCTGCTCTGATTTTTATTATTTTCTTCCTTCTGCTGACTTTAGGTTTCATTTGCTCTTCTTCCTCTAGGTCTTTATGGTGTAACGTTATTTATCTGGGATTATTCTTCTTTCTTGAGACAGGCCTGTAATGATATAATTTTCTCTTTTAAAACTGTTTTCTCTGCATCCCAAGAATTTTGGTAGGATGTATTTGGTAGGATGCATTGTCGTTTGTTTCTATGTATATTTTGATCTCTCCTCTTATTTCTTCTTTGACCTAGTTGTTTTTCAAAATTATGTTGTTTAATCTCCACACTTTTGTGGTTTTTACTGCTTTATTTTTGCAGTTGATATCCAATTTCATAGCCTTATGACCAGAGAATATGTTTAGTATGATTTCAGTCTTCTTCAATTTGCTGAGGCTAGTTTTATGTCCCAGTTTATGGTCTGTCTTTGAGAATGTTCCTTGTACACTAGAAAGGAATGTATATTCTGACATTCTAGGATGAAGTGCTCTAATTGTCAATTATGTCCATTTCACCTAATGTGTCATTTAGGGCTGCTATTTCTTTATTTATTTTCTGTTTGGATGATCTATCCATAGCTGTCAATGATGTATTTAGGTCCCCTACTATAATTGTGTTTTGGTCAACTTCTCCCTTTAATTCTGTTAGTAGTTGCTTTGTATATTTCGGTTCTCTCTTATTGGGGCTTAAATATTGATGCCTGCTATGTCTTCTTGCTGTGTTGTCCCCTTTATCATTATGAATTATTTATCTTTGTCTCTTGTTACCTTTTCTATCATGAAATCTGTTTCATCTGATATCATTATGGCTACACTTGCTTTTCTCTGAATACCATTTGCTTGGAGTGTCAGTTTCCACCCTTTCATTTTGAGTCTATATTTGTCCTTGTAGTTGAGAGGTGTCTCTTGGATGCAGTATATGGTTGGGTTTAGTTTTTTGATCTTATCTGCTTCTCTGTACCTTTTTATTGGTGAGGTCAGTCTATTTACATTTAGGGTGATTATTGATAGATGAGGATTTCCTACCATTCTGTCTTTGCTTTTCTGGTAGGTCTGTGTCTCCATTGTTTCTTTGCCTTTTTGTTGCTATTATTTCAGTGTGGTGGTATTCTATGACTTTCCCCTCTGTTTCTTCTTTTATTATTTTATATATTTCAGTTCTGGATTTTTTTTGAGTGGTTGCCATTAAGTTTATGTAAATAAAGTTTCATATTTAGAGTATTCCATTTTCTTTAGCATGCTTACTTTCTCCATTCCCTTATTCCGGTTCAGACCTTACTCTCCCCGCTTTTATCTTTTTGTTGTCACTAATTATCCCCATTTATGCTTTGAGTTGATTCCTGTGCTACAGTAGTAATTTGCCTTTTTCCTCTTTTTCTTTAAGTGTTGTTGTTTGTTTTCTTTTTTACCCTGTATGTTATGTTTAAGTGTATAGTATTATTTGGTTTAGAGGTTGCCATTTCCTGCTCCTTTTGTCTGTTTATAATACTACACATTGTTTTGCATTGTTTTGCTTTTTTTTTTTTTCAGGTGGAATATTCTCCTTCAGTATTTCTTTTAGTGTGGGTAGTGTGTTAGATAATTCCATCAGCTTCTATACATCTGGAAAGGTCTTTATTCCTCCTTTATATCTAAAGGCTATCTTGCCTGATATATTATTCTTGGCTCATAATTTCTCTCTTTCAATAGTTTGAATATTTTGAGTCCACTCCCTCCTGGCTTGTAGTGTTTCTGCTGAAAAATCTGATGATAACCTAATGGGCTTTCCTTTGTAGGTTACTGTCTTCTTTTCCTTGGCTGCCTTGAGGATTCTTTCTTTACCATAAATGTTTGACAGCTTCAATACAATGTGCCTTGGAGAAGGCCTGTTAGGATTGAGGTAATTTGGTGTTCTATTTGCTTCTTGGATTCGAAGATCCATTTCTTTCCACAAGTTTGGGAAGTTCTTGTCGACTATTTGTTTGAATATACTCTCTGTTCCCTTCTCCTTTTCTTCTTCTTCTGGTATGCCCATTATTCTTATATTGCTCTTTCTGATGGAGTCAGAAAGTTCTTGCAGAGTTCTTTCTTTTTTTGGCTGTGAGTCCATGGCTGTGGGCCACAGTCTCAGAACTGCAAATATTCTGTTCTTTTGGTCTGACACTGCTACCATTTCGCTTCTAGCCCTAGGCAAGTGGGGGCAGGGTGAGCTCTGATATGGTGGGGAGAAGGCAGCTACGCTGTGTGCCTAAGGCACACAGCAGTGTTTTCTGCTCAGCAGTGAGGGCTTAAACTGCCATTTTCACTCTTCTTCCTTCAGGCTTTGCTCAAGGTCTCTGCTGTGAGCGTTGGGTTCAACCCTATTGTACGCTGACTCCTCAGGTGGGACTGTGGGCCATAAAGGGAGTGCTAGCAGTCCGAATTCTTCCCTCTGCCATTGCTTTGGTAGCTCCAGAATGAAGGGAGCTCAGAGCTCTGAGCTAGGTCTGTGTCCTGTGTCTGTGGAGCCTGTATCTCTGCATTTCCTGCTTCCCTCCTCCCCTGCTCACCCAATTTGCCCACCTTAAGATGATTTCAGTTGCACATCTCTTAGTCTTGCCTATTTGCTGTGCAGGGAGTTGTTTGTGCAATTATAGCTATTCAATTTGTTGTAAATTCTAGGGGAGATTTCAAAAGGCTCACCTCATGCCACCATTTCTATGACATCATTTCAGAAGTTACCACATTTTTTATTCAAATAATCACTGATGAAGAGTTAGGAGACAATCTTTTCTTTTTTATCATGTGTAATTTGTATTCAAGTAGAGTTAGATTTACATGAACAGTAACATTAAATGTAACTCTATTTAAGGTTAACAATTAGTTGTTTTGTTTATAATATGAAATTGTACTATAAACTTATAAATAAAATTATTGATATGGCAATGTTGGTTATAAATATATTTACCATTTGATGAATCCATATATTAAATTAATGAACTTTTTAACATCTAAAAAAGGATGTTGTCAGAGGCTGATTTTACATTTAGAAAATATTTATTGAAAAATATGTTTTAAAATATCATTTTAAAGATTTCCTTTGTGTAAGTTATTTTCTTTATGTTAGTATATCTTATATATATACAGAGGGTGCCAAAGAAAAGTATACACATTTTTAGAAAGGAAAAAAACTGTATTAAAATTTAATATCATGAATGATGCTAACATTCATTTGATTAACGCCATCTTTTGAGCTAATGTCATACTGCACGTTGCTACTGTAATTCTATTTAACTTCAAAAAGTAACATGTAGATAACATGTCTTAAAATGTGTACATTTTTTTGACAAGGGTATATATATCCTTGCACATATATATCCTTGAACAACACAAGTTTGAACTGTATCAGTTTACTTACAAACTTACACTGCTGACTGGAATCCTATTGATAGGAGCTTTAATTAAATGCTGCATGAAATAAATCTAATGGATATAATCTCAGCTTTTGCCATGCAGATAAATCAGAATGGCCAACAGAAAAGAATGAACATGGGAAAATCCATTAGAATCCAAGACTGTAGAATGCAAGAGTGGAATTATTGGAAGACAATTCTCCTGGGCTTCTCTCTTATCTGCACATTTAGGCATTAACAGCCATTTGGTCCAAGTTATCTTTAAAGAATGCTACGTAAGCTGACAGCACTGGAAAAATAGTGAAGTTTCTTATGTTCTAGGGAATATATATAATCACATGATAATATATATTGTTTGAAAGAGACTGGTTTTCCTATCTTAAACATTCACTCTTTCGGACTTCTAGAATTCCATTCGGTTGAACTCTGAGATTTCACTATTTTGGGGTGAGGAGGTATAAAGTTCCACTTATTACTTTTAAAAAATCAAAAAATGCATGTAAAAATTTTGAAATGTACAATATATAATATATAATGTATAATATATATCACATATCACATTTCATATATCCTGAAGAGCAAAATTGGAGGTATTAAGCTATCTGATATCAACCTATTCTACAAGGCTATCAGAAACAAAACAACATGGTACTGGCATTAAAAGAGACACATAATCAAAGGACAGAATAGAAAGCCCAGAAACAAACCGACGCCTGTGTGGTCATTTAATTCATGACAAAAGAAGCAAGAATATACAGTGGAGTAAAGATAGTCTATTCAATAAATGGTGTTAGGAAAACTGAACAGATACATGCAAAAAAATGAAACTGGACCACCTTTTTACCCTATATACAAAAGTAAATTCAAAATGGATTAAAGACTTAAATGTAAGACCCTAAACCATAAACCATAAAACTTCTAAAAGAAAACATAGGTAGTAAACTTTCCAACATTGTTGTTAGTAATATTGTTTCTGATATATCTCCTCAGTTAAGGGAAACAAAAGAAAAAAATAGCATATTGGACTACATCAAACTAAAAACCTTTTGCCCAGCAAAGCAAACCATCAACAAAACGAAAAGAGAACCAATTGAATGGGAGAAGGTATTCAACAGTGATATATCTGATCAGGGGTTAATATCGAAAATTTATAAAGCACTCATACAACTCAATACCAAAAAAAAAAAAATCCAATTAATAATTGGGGAGAGGATCTAGATAGACATTTCTCCAAAGAGGGCATACATATGGCCAATAGAGATATGAAAAGATCACTAATCATTAAATAAATACAAATTAAAACCACAATGATAGCCACACCTGTCAGGATGGTTATCATTAATAAATCAACAACAACAAGTGTTGATGAGAATGTGAAGAAAAGGGAACACATGTGCACTGTTGTGATTGCAAATTTGTGCAGCCACTATGGAAAACGGTTTAAGGATCCTCAAAAAATTGAAAATGGAACTACCTTATGACCCAGCAATTTCATCTCTGGGTATTTATCCGAAGAAATCCAAAACCTGAATTCAAAAAGTTATATGCGCCCCGATGTTCACTGTAGTACTATTTACAATAGCCGAGATATGGAAGCAATCTAAGTGCCCAAAAACAGACAATTGGATAAAAAGTTGGTACGTGTATACAATGGATTATTACTCTGCAATTTAACAGAATAAAATCTTACACTTTGCGACAACAGGAATGCACCTAGAGGGTAGAATACTAATTGAAATATGAGTCATTCAGAGAAACAAATGCTGTATGATTTGACTTATATGTGGAATCTGAAAAAAACAAGTAAATGAACAAACATAACAGAAACAGATTCATAAATACAGAGAACAAACTGATGATTGCCAGAGGAGAGGTCTTTGTGGTTCTGGGCAAAAAATGTGAAGGGATTAAGAAGTACAAATTGGTAGTTACAAAATAGTCATGGGATGTAAAGCATAGGGAATATAGTCAATAATACTGTAACTTTGTATGGTGCCAGATTGATACTACACTTACTTGGGGGATCACTTCTTAAATTATATAAATGTTTAACCATTATGCTGTACACCTGAAAATAATACAAAATAATATTAAATGCCAACTGGAATTTAAAAGTAAAAAAGCAGTAATATATCCTTATGTTTAACCTATTGTGAATAGGATACTAAGCTAATAATTGTGATGAGGTGAGACATTCAAAGTGAGATGTTCAAGGAATTATCATTTTCTACAATAGAACTACCTTATCATATGTATATATGTCATATAGTAATTTATATGAATTATATATACTTAATGTTATGGTGGAAATCATATAATTTAGCCATTCCTAAAATGTTAAAAGAAGAGCTCTCATAAACCTGCCAAAATATCATCAAACAAATTAGTTTAGGCAATTAATAAAACATACTTTCATGAAGAGGTGCTTCATAGAAAAATATTATTTAAAACATAATTATGTATTCATAAGTCTCATTCTTTTATTGAATATATGGCAGGTAAAATGAAAAAGGCTTTGGATTTAGAAATAGATTGAATCCTATCAGAGACAATAACTCTCTTTTGAAACAGCAAGTTATTTTTGTATCACTATTACCCTAATTGTAAAAATGGGAATAATATTTCTCACATAATCATTTCAATGACTAAGCTAGCCCCACACCTGACTTATAGTAGCCAATTTCTGTCATGAGCTCACAAATTTAGCAGACTGCATCATGCAATGAATGCATTGGGGTTGATCCAATATCATTATAGGAAAGAATATGGCCATTTTTCACAGTTTCTGTATATAACATCTATCTCCTTTGCTCACTTTTTAAAATTATAGTTGGGTTTTTGCTTTTCTCACACAAGCACTGTATACTTGGTTTGATAAAACTACTGTTATATCAAGTTAATCCTCTGTATGGGTTTTTTATTTTTGTCAGGAATGAACTCTGTCAAATTTCTAATCTTGCCTTAGCTGGAGTGAATAAGCTAGTGCTTATTCAATTCCAAGGCTCTCTCTGAGAATTGTATTCTCTCACATTTCAACCCTTTTCTGACCTAGAATATGGGAATGTTGTGAAAAGAGAATAAATGAATTACTTAACTTGGTAGAGAAAAAAATTTTTGCATGTAGTTCCTAAGGAAATAAAAGATGTTTTTCCCACAGGTTAAGATTTTCAGAGATGTTCTTTTTTTAAAATAAAAATATAACATATTTTATTGTTTGGAAGTAGTTGAATGCTGATCAGGCTTTCCCCAACAACATGGTTTATAGAATGAGCCTGCTAAATTAATTTATTTTTCATCATTACCAACTTAATCTCTTTTAAATTGATTTTATGTTCAAGAGGAGAAGAAATATCACATGCTTGCTTGGACCTTTTCTCTTTGTGGCAAATACATCAAAAGATTTCTCCCTTTTCTTAGACAAAAATGGGGAATTCAGTTTTGTTTTTTTACCTCCTTTCACAAGAATTTAAAAATTTTTTAGGCATAGCCACATTTATTTCTTAAATCTCTCCTGTTTGAAGTTTCACAGGAAACATAAAAAATGTAGGCAATATATTTCCAGAATGGAGAACATAAAATTGGATTTAATAATAAAAAAAAATTGGTCTTTAACAAAATTGACCTGGCTGACTCTTACTCATATTTCTGATCTCAGGTTGGGCAATATTTCTCCTGTAATCTTTTTCTGAATTCTTAAGGATAATTTTGGTACCATTCTTATGTGCCCCAGAGATCCCAAGACTTTCCCTTGCATAAAATGTTTCTCATTTTCTTGCAATTATTTATTGGTCTCTTCATCACTAGAGAGTTAACTATTAGGACAGAAATTATTTTATACTATGATATTCACAACATCAAGCATGATACTAGACATAACAGCAGATACCAGAGTTTACTTTTTTTAAGACTGATTGGTGATAATGAGACAAATAGAAATCAAAGATAGACAAAGGAAATTCTGGGGACATTGGTCCTTAGTTCATGGTTTTTCTTTCTTTGATTTTGAGTCGGGCCACCCAGTGTCCTTTCCAATTATGTATGCCCAAAATGATCACTTTTGCTTCAGCTCTTTTGAATTGGATTTCTATTCTTTACAACGACAGTAACCATGACTAATAATTTTGATATTTGTCAAACAGATCAGTTAAGAATGGAACATTAATGTGTGTAGAAGAAATGTATTTCTATATTTATTTAATGTCTACTTGCGTCCACTACTATTCTATGTTCTGAGAAAATACAGGTTCCTGAGTCAGAGTACCTTTCTTCAAGAGGATCTTGCAGACAAGTGGAGGAAATAGTGTATTAGTATACATCTGCCACAAAAAGTGCTGTTACACAATATTAAACTGCATAGGGGAAAAATTTAGCTCAATAAAAAGATCATGGCATTGTACATCAGAAGCTAAACATTAATGAATGCCAACTATAATTTTATATATATAATGTGATGGTTCAGTGTGAGGTCGGAGGGATAGTGGATGGGGGGAGGGGGGTTCACAGTATGAGGGATATAAATGATGAACGTCTAAGTATTACCTTGTTTTGTACACCTGAAACTAATAAATTAATTAATTAATTAAATAAATAAATAAATAAATAATAAAAAAAAAAAAAGAACTATGGGGTATTTGGCTAAAAGCCTTGAGGAAATTTTGTGTGTATTAAGCCTGGTGAGCTAGAAAGATCTCAATTGGACTTAAAGGAATTTCCTAACTTTTCAGAAATTTAGAAAAAAGAGTAATTAAACACAGTCAATATTAAAAATTACAGTATGTAAACTTATTATTAAATAAACTATGTTAGAAACACAATAATATCTCACAATTCATCACTTCCTAATTATTTGACATTTTATTACTCTATATGATTTTGAGGTTTATTTACTCTACTATACCTGTACAATAGGAAAATTACCTAATGATGTTGTTACTGCCTATTTATTCTCAACTCCATGTTTAGTGGTGTCATGGCAGTAGCTTGAAATTGGCCTTGATTGGAGGATCTAAATACTAAAAACAGGTAAGCACTACAAATGAATGCTTGATTTATTGTTTTTATTTATTTTATTTCTATTGTCTATACTTTGCTATTTATTTTATTATTTAATATTATTATCTAAACTTAACAAAATGATAGAGAAATGTTAACAAAGCAGACTGAACTTTAAAAAATATTCTGTGTCCTGTAGCTATTTCACTGAAATAGCACAAAAATTGAGGAAAAATTCTTTCAATATTTGAAGTGTTGCCATATGCCTTTGTTGTTTCACTTCATCTTAGTATTCAATGTAAACACAACAACATTAATTCATCACATGCAACCATAGGTTAACTATGGATATAGTAGTTTACCAAAATTAATGAAAGCATTCTGCGAAAATCAAATGGCCATATGTAATTTACAATAAATAGTATTGTATATTTTATTTTCATTTATAAGTTATGTCTACTCAGTCTATGTAAATCAAACTTATAATAAATGTGTATATATATTTAAAGGATATATGCGTACATATATATTTATATATGTGTATATATATATGCATATATATATGTTTAATTGTTAAACATTTAGCAGCACACCACTGATAAAAGAGCACAAGAGTTTTAAAAAAATAAACATAGTAGATTATACTGATTTGTGTTTTTCTCCCTCTTATAATGTCTCAGTGTTATTTTTCAGTTCTCCAGGGAAATTGCAAGATAGGTTATTAACTAAATTATATATATCTATATATGCATATATATTAAATATGTTATACAGGTATATTGCATGTATGTATGTGATTGAATTATAATTAGCACAAAAAATTGTAAGTGTACAGCTCAATAACTTTTTATAATTTCATAATGTGACCATCTCCTTCAAGTAAAGTTAGAGAATATTACTAGCTATCTAGAAATTTCCTTAGTGACCCTTCTTTCTCGCCAAAGTTAGTTACTATTTTCGTATTTGTCACCATAGATAACTTTGGCCTGTTCTTGAGATACATATGAATAGAGAAATACACTATGTTCTCTTTTATTTTGGGCTTCTTTTGCTCAACATTATATTTTTATATTTGCAGTTCATTCTTTCTTTATTGCTGTGTAATATTCTGTTGTACAAAAATAGCCCAATTGTTTTATATTTTCTCTTATCTATGGACACTTGTTGCTTGCAGTGTAAGATTATTAAGAAAAAAGCTTACTAGGCAAAGTTTGAGAATTTCTGGTTTTTATTTTTTTTAATTTAAGTTTATTGGAGTGACAATTATTATTAAAGTTACATAGATTCCAAGTGTACAGTTCTGCAATACATCATCTATATATATCACATTGTGTGTTCACCACCCAGAGTCAGTTCTCTTTCCATCACCATATATTGGATCCCTTTTACCCTCATCTACAATCCCCCAACCCCCTTACTTTCTGGTAACCATTAAACTATTGTCTGTGTCTATGAGTTTTTGTTTCTTCATTTGTTGTTTTTAGTTTTATATACCACATATCAATGAAACCATATGGTTCTCTACTTTTTCTGTCTGATTTATTTCACTTAGCATTATAATCTCAAGATCCATCCATGTTGTCACAAATGGTATTGCTTCATCTTTCCTTACGACAAAATAGTATTCCATTGTGTACATATACCACAACTTCTTTCTATGTATGCCTCTGATTTTTTCTTATTTCAAATCCTCTATTCAACTTTGGCTATGGAGTTGGGAATTGTGGCATTTATTATGTCACATCAAAAGAAATATCAGACAAACTCTAATTAAGGGACATTTTTTAAGTAACTGGCCTGCATTCTTTGAAAATTTCAATGTCATAAGAGATAAAAGCTGAGGAATGATTCCAAATTAAAGGAGATCCAAGAGACATGAAAACTAAATGTACTAAATAATCCTGGACTAGATCTTTAATTAGAAGGTCAAATCTTGCTATAAAATTATTATTGAGATATTTGACATAATTGAATATCCAAGTAGCAATTATATTAATAGTCTAACTTTTCAGAGTTTTTATAAAACATAATCCTAGACAAAATTCTGACAAATCACTGAAAGAGCTCACACATTCTCTACCTTATCTAGATACTAATGTCTGTTACCACCCAATAAGCAAGGCTGTCTTGATGGCAACTCTGATCTCTCTCACTTTCTTCCCTACTCTGCTCCCATTTTAAAGGAAAAATCTTTTTCTGTGACTGCTTTGTCTATAGATGATTCAGGGACTGATTCTAACTCTGCTCTGTACTCGTCCCCATTCTTTGTGGTCTTAAACTATAAAAATTTGTTGAATTAAGATAATACTGTTAATATTCTCTAAGTAGTATAAATGTTGGAGGGATGAAAGATAAAAAGGAAACACCTCATATTTATAAAGAGGGTACATAAACTTCAAATCATATTATAATATTTGGTCCTCAACATAAGCTAGTAAGAGAAATAGGAATAATTATCCCCCATTTTTGTGAATAAATTGAGATTTAGAAAGTTTAAGTAACTTACCCAAAGTCACACAGCTAGTAATTTGGGAAGACACAGTTGGAACCCAAGTCTTCTTACTGTAAATCCTGGACTTGTATGTTGCAAAAGGTAACTCCGAACACTAGATCTGGATAACTGAGTGGATAATGATATGAATAACAGTATATAAGAAAGGAGTACCAAGAGTATTTGTTGGGGAAGATGTATTGCTCAATCTTCATTATTAGTTATTTTCCAGATTAATAATTTAATATAAGCATTAATCTTCATTCTTTGACAGTATCATAGAATTTTTTTAAAGCTCAGTTATAGTACTTATTATCTAAGATTTATTAAATAGCTCTTACTAATCACAATAATTCCTTAGTAGTTCCTTATAGTTCATTTCAGTGCATCTGCCATTGTTCTTAGAACAATGTTTTCCACAAAGTGCATGATTGAAAAATGCTTGTTGAAGGAATTGAGTTTTATCTCAAAATAACGGATTTACAATAACTCATTAAATATAGCAAATGTAAACCACAATAACAGAGATTTGCATTAAATTTAATAATGCAATATCTTTATAGGCTGGCTTATAGGAAAGCTTCCTACTTAAATTTTGTAAGAAAACTGCAAATGAAGGTGGGAATAAGGTGGGTTTTTTTGTTGGTATGTGTTTGCTTTATTTTGTTTTGTTTTAATTCAAAATATGCCCATAAAGCAAAGTTTGCAGGTGACTCACTAGCATGTGGCCCATTTGTTGGACAACAACAAAAATAATTAGTGGGTTAGATTTCAGACCTGCAATTGCCGAGGGGTTGAGTGTAAGATCAATAAGCAGCTGCATGAAAAGAGAGAATAATCAAAGGTGAGAAAATAAGAAAGTATACACAAAGCTTTGGTCCCAGATCCAACTGTATTACTGACAATGCTAAAGACGTATAACATCATTTCAGATATAACTGTCTTAAAATAATCAGGGTGATTAAGCTGACATCACTCAGCACTTTGTGGGCAGAGAGGTGAAAGAAGTTCTTCCTTTTGTACAGTTTGTCTTTTTACCACTAATGGCCTCTGACCCAACAGAATAATTAGTTTCCACTGTGTTAACCTGTTATTCAGAAAGTACAGGCACACACTATTGCAATTATAGAAAAACAAAAATTCCCAGACCAATAACATTGTCTTTTGAGCAAGACTTTTCATTAGCAGCTGTTGTAAAGATAATAAAGGCATCACAGGGCAATATGCAATTTTTTTCTTTTCTGTTGTAAGTTTTATGTTCTTACATATTGTAACTGATAAAGAATGTACTATTTTGAAAACTACTACATCACCCTAAAAGCAACATGTGTAAATGTGTGATATGAAATATTAAAGTGGAAAGAAAACCATTAATAACAGGTATGAGAGATATGAAGTCCCTTAATAAATAAATGTTTTGATAGTTGTGTGTTTTATAGGCTGAAGAAAAATATACATGAGACTATTGACAACCAATCTGTTTATAAGTTCCTGAGCATCAGAAATCACAAGTGGTGTTGCTTTATTAGTTTATTATAATTACTATAGATGGCAGAGTAGATAAACATTGGGCTTGCCTTTTTCAGAGACCACATTAAAATTGCAACTAATTTATAGAACAATCAACCCAGAGAACCACCTGAAGTCTAGCTGAACAGAAGTTTTATGACTAAGGATATGAAAAAGAAGCTACATCAAGACTGGTAGGAGGACTGGACACATGGGACAGGCAGCCTCAATGCTCCATGTTGTGGTTGAGAAGTGGGAGGGATATCTAAGCTGTGGAGGTTCCCCCTGGAGGAATTCAGGACCCCAACCCCACACCAGGCTCCACAGCACACAATACCAATGATGGGAAGAGGATCCCTCACAACATCTGGCTATGAAAAGTAGTGGGAATTTTGACCATCCCTGTGGGGCAGAAGGCTGCAGGAAAACAAGACGTCCTCTTAAACGGATGCAGACATGCTCACTCACTCACTGGCACTCACCCTGGCATCTGGTAGTGGAACAGTGACTGGGGGTGGGTTCATTGGAGACATACAGGGAGAGACTGAGTTGTATGGTTTTAGGGCAAGGACTGGAGGGACAGTTGCCATTTCCCCTGTCCTCCTCCCATGCAGCTGGCAGGCAGGTGCCATCTTTCCTGTGTTGAGCCCTCCCCCATAGGCCAAATCTGAATCTGAATTTGCCTACTAAGCTCCGCTCTGTCCACCCTGGTGACTACAAAAGATCTCACCCCACTCAAGTTGCCCAAAGCCAAGGCACTGTCTCTACTAGCAGCCAGTCCTGCCCACATTGCACTCTTTCCTGGAAATTATCTGGGGTCCATGGGGTCCATGGGGCTGGGTGTGGCTGGAAGCAATGTGTTCTGAGACTCTAGCTGAGTAGTTCCAAGCTCAGCACTGTCACCAATCTACATTAACTTGGTGAATATCACTCATCTGACCCAGGAGATTTCCTAGAACCCCACCTCACCCAACTTGCATACTGCAGGAAGCTTTATCAGTGGCTGAGCCTTATGGAAGCCAACAGGTGGCAGTAGGCCTAGGGATGTCCTGGATCTTATACAGAGATAGCCCAAGCCTTGTACTGGTGGAAGCTGTCCTTGGTTCACAGTGTGATCTGCCCCACACACCTCCAGCTCCAATTAGCACAGGCAGCCACCAACCACAGATACTCTGTAGCTCCTACAGGGTAGTTTTTGGCTGGTCACAGGCATTGGCTGACCTAGGCCTGCACTGGAACCCTTTTCAAGAGGCTTCAGAAACAACATATCTGGAGATTGGCTTCAGACCACAGCAGAATACCACCCAATTAGCCCCATAAGTGAAAACCCAAATGTCAGTTTTAACAAGTTCTAGATCTTGCTGGGGCAAATCCAGGTCTGAGGGGTAAGCCCCTTGCACAGCAGCCCTTAAGCTATCAATGTGGCCAAACCCCACAACCAGTCAGTCTGAGGGTCAATTCCACCCATTGATGTGTCAATAGCAATTAAGGCTCAACCATAACAGGAGTGCACACACAAAGGATACTCCTGGAACACCTGACACAGGTGACCAGGGAGTCTGTGCCACTGTGCCCTGCAGGGCACCTACTACATAAGGTCATCAAGCCAAGACTGGGAGTCATAGCAGATCTATCTAACACATAGAAACAAATACAGAGAGGCAGCCAAAATGAGGAAACAAAGAAATGTGTCCCAAATGAAAAAACAGAAGAAAAATCCAGATAAATAACTAAATAAAATGGAGGCAAGCAACCTATCAGAGACAGAGTTCTAAACAATGATTTTAAGGATGCTCAAGGAAGTTAGTGAGAACTTCAACAAAGAGATAGCATGCATTAAAAAAAGGACATAGAAACCATTAAAAAAGAATCAGTCAGAGTGAAGAATATAATAACTGAAATGAAAAACACACTAGAAGGTATCACCAGCAGACTAGATGAAGGAGGATTGAATCAGCAATTTGGAAGACAATGTAGCAGGATAAATATAATCAGAACAACAAAAAGAAAAACGAATTTTTAAAAAGTGACAGTTTAAGAGACCTCTCAAATAACATCAAGCATAACAACATTTGTATCAGGGGTACCAGAAGGAGAAGAAAGAAAGTAAGGGATTGAGAACCTATTTGAATAAACAATAGCTGAAAACTTTCCTAACCTGGTGAAGTATATAAGCATAAAGCTCAGGAAGCACAGAGTTTCAAAAAAGATAAGCCAAACAGGCCTACATGAAGACACATTATACTTAAAATGGCAAAGGTTAAAGACAAAGAAAGAATCTAAAAAGCAAGAAGAAGAAAGCAGTTAGTCACTTACAATGGAGCTCACATAAGACTCTCAGTTGATTTTTCAACAGAAACTTTTCAGGCAAGAAGAAATTGTCACAAAAAATTCAAAGTGATGAAAAGCATGGACTTATAACCAAGGCAACTCGACCCAGCAAGTCTACCATTTAAAACTAAAGATAAAGAGCTTCCCAGACAAGAAAAAGCTGAAGAAGTTCATCACCACCAAACCAATATTACAAAAAATGTAAAAGGAAACTCCTTGAAGATGAAGGGGAAAAAAACATAAAAATGAATAATAAAATGGCAATAACTATGTGACTATCAATAATCACTTTGAATGTGAATGGATTAAATGCTACAATCAAAAGACATAGGAATAGAGACAGTGGAAATGAAATGGCTGTATGCGATGTCAGAGGCTAATAAGTGGGGGGGGAGAGGGGTTATCACTGTGTGAGGGATATAAATGATACATGTCTAACTATTACATTTTTTGTACACCTGGAACTAATAAAAATATAATCTTGAAGAAAAATAAAGGCAAAATAAACACATCTCAGATGGAAAAAAAAAGAGATATAGGGGTAGCTGGATGAATAAGAAAACAAGACCCATATGTATGCTGTGTACAAGAGACCCACTATAGATCAAAATACACACATAAACTGAAAGTGAAGGGATAGAAAAAGATATTTCCTGTGAATGAAAATGGAAAAAAAAATCTGGGGTAGAAATACTTATATCTGACAAAATAGACTTACATCAGACAAAATATCAAAACAAAGCTACACTAAGAGAAAATGAGGGACATTATATAATGATAAAGTGATTAATCCAACAAGAGGATATAAGCCTTGAAAACACTTATGCAACCAACATAGGGGCACCTAAATATATAAAGCAAATGTTGACCAACATAAAGGGAGAGATCAATAGTAATATAATAATAGTAGGGGACCTTAGCAGCCCGTTGACACCGATGGACAGATCTACCAGAGAAAGTCAACATGGTTACAGTGGCCTTAAATGATATACTAGATCAGATGGATTTAATTTATATTTTTAGAGTATTTCCCCCCAAAGCAGCAGAACATACATTCTTTTCAAGTGCACGTGGAATATTTTCCAAGATAGATCACGTTAGGCTACAAAAGAAGTCTCAACAAATTTAAGATTTAAATAAGATTAATCATCTCCTCTGACCACAACAGTATAAAACTAGAAATCACATATAAAAAACAAAACAAAACTGAAAAACACAAAACATAGGAAGGCTTAATAATAAATGGATCAGCAACGACATAAAAACAAAACAAAACAAAACTGAAAGATACCTGAGACAAATGAAAATGAAAACACAACAACACAAAATCTATGAGATACAATAAAAGCAGTTAAAAGAGAAATTCATAGCAATACAGGCCTACTTAAATTAACAAGAAAAATCTCAAATAAACAATTTAACCTCACACTTAAAGGAACTAGAAAAAAACAGCAAACAAAGCCCAAAGTGAATAGAAAGAAGGAAATAATAAAGACCATAGCAGAAATAAAAAAATAGAGCAAAAAAAAAAAAAAGAAAGAAATCAATGAAATAAGTGCTAGTTCTTTGAAAAGATAAACAAAGTTGATAAAACTTTAACCAGTCTCATCAAGGAAAAAAGGGTACTCATATAAATAAAATCAGAAATGAAAGAGGAGAAGTGACAATGGACAGTACAGAAATACAAAGGATTATGAGAAAACATTGTGAACAATTATATACCAACTAATTGGACAATCTGGAAGAAATGGATAAATTCCTAGACTCATACAATCTTCCAAGACTTAATCAAGAAGAAACAGAAAATCTTAACTGATTATTGTCAATGAAATTGAATCAGTTGTCAAAAGCTCCCAACAAACAAGTCTTAGACAGGATAATTTCGTAGGTAAAATTTACCAAACACTCAAAAAATTAACACCTATCCTTCTCAAACTGTTCCAAAAAAGTCAAGAGGAGGGAAATTAACAAGCTCATTTTACAAGGCTATCATTACTCCAAATTCAAAACTAGAAAAAGACATTACAAATATACATATATTTGTATATATGTATATATATATATATATATATATATATATATATATATATATATATATATATATTCCAGTATCCTTGATGAACATACATGAAAAAATCCTCAACAAAATATTAGCAAACGGAATTCAGTAATACACTGGAAAGATCATACACCATGATCAAGTGGGATTTTTTTTTTCCTGGGGTGCAAGGTTGGTTGAATACTTGCAGTTCAAATTATGTGATACACCACAGTAACAAAAGGAGGATAAGAATCATATGATATCAATAGAGGCAATAAAACTGTTTAACAAAATCCAACATCCATTCATGACAAAATCTCTCAGCAAAGTGGGAATAAAGGGAACATATCTCAACATTGGACTACATCAAACTAAGAACCTTTTGCACAGCAAAGGATACCATCAACAAAACAAAAAGACAGACTATTGAATGGGAGGAGATATTTGCCAATGATACATCTGATAAGGGGTTGATATCCAAACTTTATAGGGAATTCATAGAACTCAACACGAAAACAAACAAACAATTCAGTTAACAATTGGGGAAAGAACCCAAATAGACATTTCTACAAAGAGGACATACAGATGGCCAATAGACATATGAAAAGATGTTGACTGTCACTAATCATCAGAGAAAAGCAAATTAAAACCACCTCAGACCTGTTGGGATGGTATCACCAACAAATAAACAAAAAACAAGTGTTGACAAGGATGTAGAGAAAAGGAACCTTGTACACTGCTGATGGGATTGCAAGTAGGTGAAGCCACTATGGAAAACAGTTTGGAGGTTCCTCAGATAATTGAAAATAGAATTACATTATTACACAACAAGTCCACTTCTGGGTATTTATTTGAAGAAATACAAAACAGTATTTCGAAAACATATATGCAACCATATCTTGGCTTTTGCAGCATTATTTACAATAGCCACAACATGGAAACAACCAAAGTGCTCATCAATAAATGATTAGATAAAGAAGATGTGATACATATATACACAACGAAATATTACTCTGCAATAAAAAATAATGAAATCTTACTATTTGCAACAACATGGATGGACCTAGAGGATATTATGCTAAGTGAGGTAAAAGTCAGCCAGAGAACGATAAATACCATATGATCTCACTTATATATGGAACATAAAGAATGAAATGCATACAAACAAAACAGAAACAGACTCATAGATTCAGAGAACAAACTGATGGTTTCCAGAGGGTTGTTGGCGATCTAGGTGAAAAAGATGAATGGTTTTCAGAAATCCAAATTGGTAGTTACAAAATAGTCACGGGGATATAAAGCACAGCATAAAGAACATAGTAAAACATGTTGCAAAAACCACGGTATGTATAATGTCAGGTGCCTACTAGACTTATTGGGGATCATTTCGCAAATTATGTAAATGTCTAACTTCTATGCTGTACAACTGAAACTAATATAAAATAATATTAAATGTCAACTGTGACTGAAAATTCATTTAAAAAATAAATAAAATAATACTTCAATGGACAATAAAAATACTGTGTTCCTTCATCTAAGAAAAGACTTCATAACAATGATTTCTCAATTAGAAATCGTATTTTGAGAATGGGTAATTTGATCATGATTGATTGATTTTCCTGACCGTTACTCCAGGGCTTGACATTTCTAGTTTCTCAGTCTCATTTCTTGAGTTTTATGTATATATAATCTGTTTTCTAATTTTTTACTTTTTAATAACATCTACAAAGTTTTCCCTATTAAAGTATTCCATTAGTCTCTATATAAGTTTAGTATCAATATGTCTCTCTATATGTCTATGAATAAACATGAATAAAAGCAAGAGAGAGCTTTTTTGCTCACCCAGTACTACTGATAGTTATTCATTATTTTAGGGTGTTGAGGAGTTAAGAAAATGCCTTTGAGCACCACATACACACTATCAAATTCTATTTAATATTTAAGTGCTTTTTTATGAATGTATCAGAGGTGCTTTTGGAGAAGTCAGTGGTCTTCAGCTTGCCACCTGTATTTTATATATAAAGTTTTATTGAAACACAGCCACACTCATATCTATTGTTAGTGGCTGCTTTCTTGCTACCATGGCAGAGTTCAGTAGTTTTGGCAGTGATCTGGAGTGACCTTATAGCTCACATACAACCCAAAACATGATACCTAGCCTTTTACAGACAAAGTTTGCTAACATCCAGGAAAAATGAAATGGAAGAGAAAATTGTCTAGTACTATTTGCTGTTTTCAGTTGTGAAAAGATGACTAAGTATCACACACGCATACAACCAGATACACACACTTTCATTTTACTGAGCAGGAATCAAGTATCAAACAAGAGCAGAGAGTAATTACAGTCCCTTCTGTATATACTGACATTTCTAGAGTAACTATAGTATTAAATATATTTGTTTGTTTTGTTTTATATACTGTTTTTAAGTTTAGTCTTTCTACATAATCATTTAATTTTACTATAACAGCCTTGTAAAATAGATAATGTAGATATTATTATGCTTACTTTCCATGTGAAGAAATTGGAGTTCCAATTTGAGAACTTAATATTAAGTACACAGCAAATAAATGTAACAAAAATCTCATACCTAAAGTCAAACTTCTATTTCTGTCAGTCCTCTTTTGGTAGAGAAGCTCCTCTGTGTTTATTATACTGTTTACTCTTCCTAGGAATACGGAAAGACTACATTTTCTAACATTTCTTATTGTTAAATTGGGTCATATGGCTAAGTTTTGGCCAATGAATTGTGGATTAAAATGATGTAAGATATATATAGACCTTGTCCTTAAAACCAAGTCATGCCACCTGTCAGTTCCTTCTCATACTCCCCCAGGTGGTATAGCTGAAAGATGAGAGAGGTCTCTACTTTGCAACTTGCACTAGATTTTGTGAGTGAGGAAATAACTCTTGTTTAGTACAATCCACCAAGATTGGGGGTTATCTATTATTACAGCATTGTATAATCTATACTTTTAATTGGGATTTCCAGTTGAATGCCTTAATCACCTTGAACACATTGTGTTAAAAAATGAGACTCATTCTCTTCAAGCTCTACGTTCCACCCACCCGAAATATGTTCTTAATCTGGTAACCTTTAACAGGTTGTTGACACCATCTCTAAGCTAGAAAGCATTGGATCTCTCTAAATTCTTTCCTTTCTTCCTGACTCTTAAATTCATCTTTGCCCAAACTCTTAAAATTATCACTTATCTATTGTTTTTGGCAATCTTACTGACTTATTTGCCCTAATATTTTTTTAATATGAGAATTATATAACCTAATAATGAGAATTTTGTTTTGCCTTTTAAAGTCTATAGTTTATGTCTTGTTTGTTACATTCTCTGTAAATATTATATTTATGTGTGTGTATACATACATAAATGTGTGTATATATGTGTGTGTGTGTGTGTGTGTGTGTGTCATGTAATAGTGATCATCCTAAATCTTGGGTTTCATTTAAGGGTAATGTTTGCTGCAGTGTTTGAGGAGATATTCTTTATCAAACTAAGTTTTCTTCTATATAAGTTTACTATTACTTTCTAAATAATAACTACACTTTCCTTTTATTGAATTCCCAATCATCCTTCAAGGGTTACTTCCTTTGTTCAAATGTTTATGTAAATATTTTTCTCTTTTCGGTCCATAGAGTACTTTTTGCATGTATTTTAACATTGTATTGTAATTGTTTACTTTTCTGTCTTTACAAGCTTGTGAATTTTAGTGAAGAAATCTTGTTTTTCTTGTTTTGTTTGTTACTCAAAAAAGTGCCTATAATAGAATAATATGTTCAGTATGTGTACAATAAATGTTCTAGCTTCCATTTCTACACTTGTTGATTGTATGGAATAATAATAAAAATACTTTATAGATCAGGAGAATGGGTTTCAATTATGATTCTGCAGGGCATGATTTGGTAACTAAATCTGACAGTTTATTAGTATACACATCACAACTTTTTGGTGAGTGTGTGTGTGGGGAGGGGTTGGGTTACTTTATTATCTTTAGGTTGGCTCTTAGCTACACTGTGTTAGCTTCTAAGGTTCTTGGTAAATAACCACAAAGCTATAATATTACCCAATATAAACTTTTGATAATAT
This sequence comes from Rhinolophus hipposideros, assembly GCF_964194185.1. Lineage (NCBI taxonomy): Eukaryota > Metazoa > Chordata > Mammalia > Chiroptera > Rhinolophidae > Rhinolophus > Rhinolophus hipposideros. The sequence continues at coordinate 44,153,563 of NC_138063.1, forward strand.
AATCACAAAGCTGTCCTCTTATCCAGGGTGTTTATTCAAAGTCAATTTAAGTGGGGTTCTAGCTTTAATCCTTACTTATTCTCCAGTTCTCTGCTGAATCTACATCCCTGTTCTGGGATTTGGGAACCAATTGTGTTAACTGGATCTTGACATCCGACCCAAATATTTTTCTCAGGGGTTGGACCATGATGATGAACTCCCTATTAAAAATCTGTGTTTCTGCTGTTGGGTTACCATCCATTAATTAAGAATCAAGTTGGTGGTCAATGGCCATAAACATGGTTAGGCATGAAGGTCCTGAATTGTGAACCAGATTCACAGTTTGATTAGTTAGTTCTAGCCACATTTTAGGGGGAGGTCCTGAATTGTGAACCAGATTCACAGTTTGATTAATTAATTCTAGCCACATTTTATCCCTTTCATCATTTTATCCTATCATTGATGTCTCAGTGTGTTCTGTGGTTTTATAGCTTATGTTTATTGGATAGAGAAATGAAGTCCTAACAATGAGGTTCTAGAGATGACCTGCTTTCCTTAGAGCAAATATCCAAAAGAGAGGAAAAAAAAATACAAGTAAGTGTTTTATTTTCAGAGAAACTAAAGATGTGTACCTAGAGTTTCATCATGGAAAGAAGCTCAAGGACTCATGTATGGTGTATGGAAACCGGGGTATTAGGTGGAGAGGTTGATCTTTGGAAACAAGGTTGTAAATTACAGGAGCACCATTCTGACTGTAAGGATGAGATATCTACAAAGGACCTAGAACTCATCCAGATGACATCATCCTTGAATGAAATAGTCTCCAAAGCAGTGATAAAAAGAGCTGACCCACACGTTTGATACCTAAAAGAACAGGGTGAAACCTAGTGAAAATCTCTTTTGATCTGAAAAGTTATTAGGGACTAATCATTGTTAGAGAAGATTCTCTGTCGGTAATATGTAGTTATAGATACATTAGAAAAGAATGAAGAAATGGGTTAAACTGTCACTATCCCTGAATTGCCATTAGCAAATGCCCTGTCTATAAACATATTGTCTGTTTTATGCTGAAAGTTGTTAGTGAGAATTCATGCAATGTAGACTACATGTAGTAATTGTTTTGGACATTATTAACCAGGTCCGAAAGCATCAATCACAGTGGCGAAAAACTTGGCATGTTGGCCTCCTTGGCTGATTGCTGCTAAGAATCATTCTCACCTATGGAATTGTATGGTTTCCATAAATTGCATTAATATCTCATCCACTCTTTCCTCATTCATTTAGCAAATATTTATTGAGCATTTATTCCATTCCACGTAGAAACAGCAGAAAAGATAGGAAGAAAGCTGAAGCACCTTTCTAGACCAAGGGAAAAATATTCCAAATCTGTGCAACAATAGTCTCAGTGGCAATGAATATGAAAAAAAAAAAAAATATATATATATATATATATATATAGAGAGAGAGATATGCTTTGTCAGAGGTTTGGTCAGAGAAATTCCAAAACAAGTGTGAGGAGGATATGCTACTGAAACTATATCGGATTATACTTTACAGTATACCCAGATATTAAGGTAGTAAGAATTTAGGACCTGTTACTTTGGTTCCTTTGGAATTATTAAAGGTGTGTCTAAAATGCTGAATTTTACTGTTATGAGCAGGAGGGGTCTTTAAGAAGGTAATTTAGAACTCCAAGAAAACTTTACCCCCTACCTAAAGGCCCTATGATGAAGAAGCCCTTTGTAAATTATAAATAGAAACAAAACTTAATTTTAGGCTCCAATATAACTGGAGATCTTAGTCTTCTATCCAGTGAGATCAAAGATGGTACCCAAGAGATGTGAGTCATAAATAGTCAATATTCCTAGGAAAGAAACATTATGGACACTGAAATCTCTGCTGTGTTCTAATTAGTGTTAGCTAGATGAGCCTTCTGCCCAGAAATAATTCTCATTTTTTAATAAAAAAGAAATATAAAATTCCAGATGTAGGTAAAAAGACAAGAAGAATAAACATAGTCATTAGTTTAAAAGTGTCATTCCCTCAAATACAGGTCATTTTGTTTCTTGTCAGAGGATAGATTGGAGGAGAAAATATGCAACAGATCCCTCTGTCATGCTGGTTCTTAATCTTACCCTTAAGACCTCTTATCTGATTTGTTCCTACCTCACTCTTTGGGGACTGAATCTATTTCTAAGCATGAGAATTCTAAAACTCCCCATCAAAGCCTATTGGCTTGTTATCATTCATCATTTAGTGTCTTTCACTGAATTTGTGCTCTGGTTCTAGCAAGCAGACTTTGTTCTATGACTAAACTCACAGTTTATATTTGCAATTCTGGTAAAAATACCGGTGCTTTTTTACCTCAATGCTTTAAACTATCATTTGGTTCCTTAAATATTTTGCAGTGTTTCCGAAATGATTCTAACATATTTTCACAAGTTTGTTTGGGAGGCTAGTTCTACCCTAAATTTCAGCAGTTTTGGTGTGGATTCTGTTCTTGTTTCTTCCTGATGCCAATTACCCTTCCATTTGATTCTACAGCCTGTGCTCCCACATCCATGATGACATCTACCACTAAAGTCTGCTCTTCATCTCCAGATCATAGTTTTGTGACCCGAACCGAACACAAGTATTTAATCTCCTTGAGATTCGGTTTCTGCTAAAATACATTGAGCAGGTTAAACAACAAGATTGTTAATATCGTTTGATCTCTTCCAGCTCTAGGTATGTAGAGAGCATCCTTGCAGCTCTTGCTAACAGGGCATGTTTCAGAGTGCAATCATGCTAGCTTGCTCGTCTGTCCCAAGCTGACATTACTTTAAAATTATAAATGCATTACTTTTCTATTACTTAATAATCTATCACAAACTTAGGTGTTTAAAACAATAATCATAGTCGTTGGATTATAGGACTGAACACAGCTTATGGGTATTTGCTTAGGTTCTCACAAGACTGTAGTCGAAGCATAGGCTGAGACTGTAATGTCATCTGAGTATTGAGGTCTTCTTCCACAGACACTGGTTGGTGGTAGAATTCACTTTCTTGGGTTGTAGAACTGAGGCCTTCAGCTCTTAAAGATTGCCCACTATTCCCTGCCATGTGACCCTATCCACAATAAGTAGCAATTTTCTTCCTCAAGGGCAGCAAATAAGCATCTTTGCTACTTCTTCCATTTCTGACCTGTAGACACTCTTGAAAATCTCACTTGATCAGGTCAGGCCCAACCACAATAACACCCTTTAGATTAACACAAAATGAACTGATCTGGGACCTTAATTACACTTGCCAAGTCCCTTCACCTTTGCCATAAACTGTAACAATATCAAGGGAGATATATCCCATAATATTCACAGGACCAGCCCATACTCAAAGGATGGCATGTATATATGAGTATAAAGCATATATATCACAGGGAAGGAATCTTGAGGTATTTTATAATCCTTCCTACCACAATAATCCTATTCACACTGGAAAGGGCTAATGTTCTTCAGTTTTCCACATAATACTATTGGTTATTGGTTGGAAGAAATCTACCTATCATACACACACACACACACACACACACACACACACAATAGTGTTAATGAAGAGGGAGTAATGTGCTACTTTCTGGTGTTGTCAGACCTTATTCTCTGACACTGGTCTGTTTCAACTCATTCATCAAACAAATGTTTTTTGAGATCCTCCTACGATGGAAGTACTGGGGCTGATGATATTACAGATAATATGACTACATATCTCGGAAGAGCATTAATTACTAGGAAGAGATATAACCCCAATATTAGAGTATAATATGAAATTGATGTAATGGAGATATATTCAAAGAATATAGACGAAGAGAGAAAATATTGTCAACTCTGAAAAGCAGTGCGAAGCAACGAGGAAAGGCTTCATTTAGAGGTCACAGTTGAACTCAATTTGAAGGATAAGCAAAAGTGCAGATGTGAACAACAGGAGTCACGGGGCTTTTAGGTTGGGGGAAGAGTTTCACTAAGATACAAAGTCATTTGAAGAATGCTCCAGATGACACTTAAGGTTAGGCTGGGTCAAACAATAAAGGTCCTTATTTACCAGTGATACTTATAGATTGAATTAGAGTCTTATGAAAAGTATGGTTTTCCTGCTTTATCTCTATCCCATCCATCGATTTAAGGTTACAATTGTAGAACCACTCGTTCTCCCCTTAGATGCATATTATTCACAAGTACTAACCTTTTTCACTTGTCACTTTATACACTCCATAATCCATTTCCAAACTTCTTGTTCAATCTTTTTAATCTGATCATTTCACTCCATTTCTTAAAACATTACAGGATTTTTTCAATTTACTTAGAATAAAAGCCAAACTCTTTACCATGCCCTTGAAGATCCAATCTATTCTAGCTTTTGCTTCTCAGACCCAATCACAGAACATCTATGGTTCAGTTCCATCTTCAGGCTCCAGAAAATTACTGAGATGCTACAGCAATGGCGTTATACTTCCAACTTTTAATTCTCCTTGAAATACTCTTCCTTCAGATTTTCACAGGTCTGGTTTCATCTATGGTCAAAGTCTCAACACAAATAATGTCAATTCCTTAGAAAAGTCTTCCCTGATTATAAAATATAAGTAGCCCTCCCTGATCACCTCACAGTTGGTCGCATTGTCCTGTTTATTTTTTCTTAGTGCTTCTCATTTTGTGAAATTGTTCTTTCTATGCTTATTTATTTTAGTTGTTAATCTATTCTCATTGGAATGTAAGCTTTTTGGTTGTGCTCCCTACTATGTCTCCAAGGCCAACAACAGTGCCTTCATGTCATAAATTAGACATTCAATAAATATTTGTTAAGTGAATGTATGAGTGAAGCATGAATCTTACCTCTCTTCTTTGTTCATTCTGTTGCTCCTTAGAGAATGACCTTCTCAGTAATGCATGGAAAAGCCTTGGCTATCATTTTCTCTTGGCATTTCCCATATTGTCTCTTTGGGCTGCCTTCTGTTTCATTATACGTGTATTATTTTTCTCTTCATCCATGGTAAGCAGGGATTATATTTATGTTTTTAGCTCCCACAACATTGTGTGTGTGTGTATAGTGTGAGAGAGAGCCCCCAAAAATGTATATGTATGTTAAGAAATGAAAAAAAAACTGTATTAAAATTGTAATACTTAATATATACTGATAATAAAAGATGAATACAAGTCATGTGTATATATTATTTTCCCACCCCTGGTGTATATATATCCAATTCAGTAGAAGACATGTATAGTTTAAAATCTGTCTTCTACTGAATTGGCTGTATTTTGTGGATTACTAATTTGAATTATTGACAAAAAGATGTTTTCTAGAGTGTATAATGGATTACTCTCTCTCTGCTCTCCTGTGCCTGGAGCAGGCACTGTTAAAAATGCTACATATGATGGTCCTTGTTGGCATCTCTCCTTCAGGAGCAGTTTTACACTATATATCACAGGATGTCTGTAAAGAATTAGTAAAGTTCAACTTAAATACAATTTATGGCACATCAAGTTCAAGAGTGGAATTGGGAGCCACACTGTGACCTTGAAGCAATTTTTATTGATCCAACTAGGTTTTAATAACATCAATCAAGATGTACTCTGACAGCAACTTGATATTTTTTGGCTACAGTGAGAATTTCACTGACATCTTTAGACTCTTTCCTTATCTGTCTCCGTGTCTGCCATCCTCTCTCCACTATCAAAATCCATTTATGGCCAGATCTGTTGACTCAGGGGCACTAGCCTCTTCATAAATATTATAGAAAAAGAGGATGTTTTCAGGCTGCCTTTTGCCTTTTTATTTTATGCTGCAGGCACAATGACGCAAAAGCAGCTGCCCTGCTCTTTGATAAAGAGCTCTTCTTTTGATCATCTAAGATTCAAATAATTCCTTTTAAAAAGTGCAGGAATAGGACACCACTCTATGATGAAAACTTCCAACTAGTTTTTTTGCCTTACAAAGACTATTTTGGAACTGGGAATACACTCACATGTAATTTCATCTGTACTGTTTTTTTTAAAAGATGACATTAATTGTTCTTATGCAAATATAATTTCTTTATCACTTTTGCCAAATGAACCATCACAATTGCTGGTGTATATAAGGGAAAGTGTCTTGGAGAGAAATAGATTTCTCTATTCTAGTATTTGTATTTCTAGTATTTCTAGTATTTGTTTCCTGTATACTTTCCCCTTCTAATAAGAATTGTTTCTTCTTTTGTTTATAAATTTGTTGCACTTTTCATATATTTCTGACTTGTATCCTAGTTAATTATATTTATGGTTCCTTTACTAATTTGGAACTATGTTTCAGTTATTTTCTTGTAAGTATCTATTTCAATTACTGAATTATATTAGGGACTTAATACCCATTGAATTAAATCTAGCATGTTGGCAATATACTATTCAAATCTTACATAAGTATTTGTTGAACACCTACCATGTGCTAGTCACTATAATTATGTACTTGATGTATAAAAAGAGTATAAGACAAGAGTATAGCTGCTAATGTAGTGGAAAGTACCCATTGAAATTTTACTCAGCACTGCATCATGATTGCACTCTTAAATAATAGAAATAAAGTTCAAACCTATTAGTTTTTGCTTATTTGTCTTGTACATTTGTTGCTTTCAGTTTTATATCCCACACATGAGATCATGTGGTTCTTGACTTTTTCTGTCAGACTTATTTTGCTTAGCATGATAATCTCAAGATCCATCCATGTTGTCACAAATGGCAGTATCTCATCTTTTCTTATGGCTGAGTAATATTCCATTGTATACATTTACCTCATCTTCTTTATCCAAACATCCATTGAAGGACACTTCAGTTGCAAAAACTCATAGACACAGACAATAGTTTATTGGTTACCAGAGGGTAAGGGGGTTGGGTGAAGGTAGAAGAGGGTAAAGGAAGTCAAATATATGGTGATGGAAGGAGATTTGACTTTGGGTGGAGAACACACAATGTAATATATAGATGATGCGTTATAAAATGTACAACTGAAACCTATATAATTTTATTAACAAATGTAACCCCAATAAATTTAATAATTAAAAATTCAGACCTAGAATTTTCATGTATTCTTTCCATTTTGAAACAGCACCTATAAATGTCACTTATCTCATTGTAAATCATCCAATATTTCTTTTTGCCAAAGAAGCAAAAAATACCACCAGCACCATTTTAGAGAAAATAGAATTGGCCTTGCTCATGAAATCACTTACAAACTGGCTTTTCAAAATAATGGTATGATTACTAACAGGGTTTATGATATGCCATATACTGTGATCAACAATGTGTCCTATCATGTTCATTTCTTAGGACAACCCTTTGAAGTAATCATGTAATTATTTGTACTTCATGAAGAAGTCAACTGAGGCTTAGAGGTGCTAAATAACTTTCCCAAGATCCCAATGTAAGTGGAGCAGAGATTGGAAGTACCCTGTTAACTACTCTGTCCTACAATTAACAAGCTAACTTCACACTAAATGAATGAGCACTAGTTTCTGCCCAAAATTCCTGCCCGAGTTCAAGTAAATGTGGTCTTCAGCTCTCAGCTCTACATGTATTTCCCAAAATAATTGAACTTTCTTCAAATAATCACAAGGTGGCAGTGTATCAAACCTTAATTCAAATGTTAAAGCTTATGCATTTGTAGTATATTGATATTGGCCTTAGATGTAAACCTGGAAAGTAATCGGTAGATGTTTAAACTAAAATAAAATGGAAAAGATTCTTATAATATCATTAGGACTTTAAATTCTAGATGATATATTTTTGGACATACACTTTTCTTCTATAACCTACAAAGAAAATAATTCCCTTTATTTGATGAGATAGACCATCTATCAATTTTTTGGCATCTTCTTATTTTCCATATGAAACATAAAGAAGTGTGTTTGTTATTCAATTATAATTGTATGACCTCAAATTTTCATGATGGTTCTATGTGAAAATACTTTGGCAAGTTGTGACTGTTTCTAAGTGTGCATTGCTCTTGTGAGTCATAATAGAATTCTTCTAATGTTAGGAACAATGCTAAGCAATTAGGATCATTATTGTAGAGTCATTTTATTTTATTTTATTTTATTTTATTTTATTTTATTTTATTTTATTTATTTATTTATTTATTTATTTATTTATTTATTTATTTATTTTCTATTATGAATTAGGCAGCATCCCATCTAGCAACTAGAATGGCTCAAGTGTTTTTACAAAATGGAAGGTTTTCATAGAGAGAAGGATGGGGGAAAGGATCTATTAACCAAGGAAAAGAAAGGATTATTTTTGGCCTGGGACATCTTTTTGGGAAGGGTTTTCATTATGCAGATTGCCTTTTCTTTCTATGGAGGGATGGAAAGGGCCTATATGAAAGATTACCTTACTGGTGCTTGACCTGAAAATTCCAGAATGGTTGATTAAGATTATGTTTTGGGGAGGCTGTTGAAACTGCAGTTAGACCAGGTATTAAATCTAGGTTTGGTATCATGGGCTTTTAGCATGAGTGACACCATTTTGGGCCTGTGGTTTTCTCTTGAACAAATTTTAGATTATCTTAAATGCCCAAACAACACCCCTAATTAATTTTTTATAATTTCAAATTTTAAAAGAGTCAGAATTTACAGTGCAATATTACAACAAATTCTGAGTTTATTAAACTTTTTGCTTTTTTCCATTTTATCCATTTTCAATATTATGTTACCCATATCCAATTTGGCAACACTTAATTATGCAACTTCTCTTTATAAACTATTTCCAAAACACTAACAATCATTTTAGAATAAAAAATCCCCTTTTTAAAATTTGTACTTAATTCATAATGAAATATTTACTTAAAATGTGTCGTTACAATAAAAAGTGCAATAAAGATAAAAAGGTTGATAAGCAAAGACAACCTTTTATGCACACTTTTAGTAAGCATTAAACAACTGATGGATACAGAAATATGCAGACGGGCCAAAGAATAGCTATTAATGTGCCATGAGCATGTGCTTGTTAACTGAAAAAAAGAGTATGTCAGTTAATCTAATGAATCAATTCAAGAAAAATATCCGTTGTAGCTGAATATTTTCTTGTTCATTTATTTGATCATTATATATTTGTTCATTTATTTTTCTATTTGTGATCTGTCTGTTACTGGAGTAATGGCTCATTCCTTTTGCCTACGCAGCAAAGAATTACAGATCACCAAACATGAAGGTATAGAATAAGGAAAGTTTATCAGGATAATAACGGGCCAAGGAAAGAACGGGCCAAGTCAAGAGGCACAATGGCCTGTAGAGTGAACACTTCTTAAATGCTCCACATAAATTTAACATTGAAATGATTACATGTATCATGATTTGTGTTTCTTAATATGTATGTCATCTTGATTCCATCAGTATTGCTTTCAGGGGCCTTAATTATCTTTTTGACTTAATAATATCCTTCTTTAACCAAAATAGCTAATATGACTTCTGCTTAAGAGGCAGAATATTATAATTCTGATATTTCAGATAGATTGGCACAGAATGAACCAGGGATGACATTTAGAACTTTATATGCCTTAAATGTAATTTTTAATTAAGCTTTTCTCTTCTCATTGCTGGATTTTCTAATTATATTCAAATAATAAGAAGGAGGACCTTTCCAAGAAAGCCAAAATAACACCTAAATATATTTTTAAAGATACTAATCAAAGGTTATGGAGCATAATAATTTTTTCAGCCCTGTAGTTCAGAATTATTTCTTTTACTTTTCAGCTCCTGTGTAAGTTTGATTTCTCTCTCTCAAACATGTCACAAGTCATTGTTCACATTGTTAATTCTCTACCCTGCCTGCAGCTGACTGTAAAGTAGATTCATAACATTTTATAGGTAATTCTGAATGTAGATCAGCTTTTTTATGCATTGAGAAAGTAAAATATAGGTGTTCTTTTGATGTCTCCAAACACTTTACTCTGCTTTTCTTGGTGTGACAAGCTATCTTATACCTCAAAACAATTTTTGAATTTCTATTGATAGGCAACAAGAAACAAAAATATGGTAGACGTGAATATTTGAACTAATGGTGAAAATATAATCATTTTGTTGTTACACATACGTGTATGAAAAAAAAAACAAAACACCAGGGTTTCAGTGTTTTAGCTTTAAATTTACCATTATTTCAAAGTACTCTTTCATTGCTTTCTGTAATGCTCCCAATTTACTGAGAACAAATTCATCAAATGAATTCAATTTGCTTTATTTGTTGTTGTTTTTTCCCCCAGTTTTACTTGTACATAGAATATTTCTCAAACTTAATTCTATTTGTATATTATGTCTTCTGCTTTTTGAAATCTATTGTTCCCCTTTTGTTGTCTGTTGAAAGCTGGTGTCTGCTGTCTGGAATAGAGGCATGGACAAAGGGAACCTGGAGGAACTCTACGCTTCTGCATTCTAGTAAGTATTACTTATCATTTAAAAAATAAGCTGATCCTTCATCTAAAGTTTTATGGTACAGTCTTTTTATCATGAGAGATACATTTTTTTTCATTTTTGTTGCCCCAATGGGTCAGAAGAAATTTCCACACAAAGAAAAATTTATTGCCTCCTAGAAAATCTAATGACAGAATGAGAGAGTTCCCACAATATTAAATTGCGATTCCCTACTTCTAGGTTGAATTTTAAACTTCGTACATAATAAATTCCTTCACTATTTACCATTTTTAACATCTCTTCACTCTTAAAATTTGGCTAGTGGAGGTTGAGGAATCCTAATGAGAAACACTGGATACTGTCTCACATGGATTTAAGAACAAAGGGTGCAAATATTCTTAGAATAAGTAACAGAGAGTACTGTTTCCCAGCTTTCCTGAATTATTTTATAGCTAAATGCATAATTTATTAGCAAAACTTTTATTTGTAAGATTACCTGTATCCTTGCAATGATATTTTATTTTAGATAATAAAAATAAACTCATATACAAATTTGGCTTCTTAAACAAAAATACTACATGCATTTCTCAAGATGGATTAAGTGGAGGGAAGTGTATGCTCCCACCATTGAGCTCAAAGACCGGACCTACTCATTGCCAAATATTCCCTTTATCCCTAGGGGGAAATATGTTCTTATTTTGTGTCAAATAATTTTGCTAGTATACTTACAACTGTCTGAACATAAGTTTCATAATTGTTTACTTCTGTTAAATAATATATTTTTTATAATTTAGTTTGAAACTTTTATTTATAAAATTATAGCCTATTTGAAATAATGAAAATGCTTGTGAAGATTAAGTAGTGATATTTCTGGACATAAAAATAAAAACAAATAGTAATTTGATCAATGGTTGCCAGAAGGAAAGGGGCTTGAGAGCCTGGGTGAAAAAGATGAAGGGATTACGAAGTACAAATTGACAGTTACAAAAAAACCATGGGGATCTAAATTACAGCATGGGGGATATAGTCAATAAAGTAAAGCATGGGGGATATAGTCAGTAGGGTAATAGCTATGTATAGTGTCATGTGAGTACTAGCCTTATCAGGGGAATTACTTTGTAAGTTATATAAATGTTTAACTATAATGCTGTAAACCTGAAACTAATATAATATTGAACATTAAGTGTAATTGAAAAAAATAAAACAGGATTTCCAGTCAAGATGGAGGAGTAGGTAAGTGATGTGGCTTGCCTACTCTCATTGACCACATCAAAATTCAACTAAACTATAGAACAACCATTATAGAGAATCACCTGAAGTCTAGCTGAACCAAAGTCTTACAACTAAGAACATACAGAAGAAGTCACCTCAAGACTGGCAAGAGAGGCAGAGATGTGGAAAGGGCTGGTCCCACCCCCACATGTGGCCACTAAAAATTGGAAGAAATATCTCATATGTGAATGTACCCCACTTCTGAAAAGAGCAATGGATGCCATTCCTGTGCCAGTCTCCTCAGCCCAGGGTACAAGTGCTGGGGAGAGAAGTCTCCATAATTTTTGGCTGTGAAAACCAGTGGAGATTGTGGCTGTGTGACACAAAGGTAGCTTGAGGCCCAGGCATTCCTCTTAAGGGAATACAAGTACTTACTTGCTGATGACTCACACACTCTGAGCGCCAGCAACAGGCAGCAGCTCAAAAGGTGGCAGGGACATATGAGAAGAAACTAAATTATCTGGCTTCAGGGCAAAGGCTGAAGCAACAAATTTCTCCCAGATGGAAGTGCTATCAGAATCCATTGTTTCTTTCTTGAGTCCTCCCCCTTCCTAGGGTGGAGATACAGGAAGCCACCATATCTGAGTCTCCGTCAACCTAGCTAACAATGTTCATCCACCCTGCCTTGGTGATTCCCTGAGACCCTGCCCCACACAACTTTCAGGCACACTTTCAGTGGCTTTTCCATGCAAATGTCCTGTCTTTGCTCATGCTGTGGACTTTTATAAAAGGTCCCAAAGGTTAACAAAACCCAAAGAAGTAGCATCTGGCTTCAGCTATATACCTCTTGCTGAGCAGACCCAAACCAGGTACTAGCTGCAGCTGGCCTCAGTCCATGGCTTAGCCTTTTGAGGTGCTTCCAAGCCCAGCGTGGGCAGTGGCACACTCTGATCCTGAACTTAGCCTGCAGCAGGGCCCCTCCTGACCCTGAAGAGACCACAGGGATGACACATCTGATGACTAATTTCAAACTGAGCCAGATCATTACCGGGCTGCCTCCAAGGATGCCACACACAAAGGGCAGACTGGGAAGGCACCAGAGCCCTGTTAAAGGAAATCCTGCTGTGTAGGGTCAGCCCTTGTAACACAACTCATCCACTGTAATCTGGCCATTCCTCCTAACTGATTAACCCAAGGGTCAGTACCTCCCATTGAAATGCAAACAGCAACCAAGGCTCAACTACAACAGGAGGGCACACATAAACCACACAAGGGACATGTCTGGAGTGCCCAGATCTTTGACTAGAGAGACTGTGCCACTGGGCACCACAGGACACCTCCTATATAAGGCCACTCTAGTAAGCTGAGGAAGGATAACAGCTCTACCTAATGCATACAAACAAACACAGAGAGACAGCCAAATTGGGGAGACAAAAAAACATGTTCCAAATGAAAGAACAGGACAAAGCTCCAGAAAAAGAACTAAAAAAAAAAAAAAAAAAAAAAATAGGGACAAGCAATCTACCAGACTCAGAGTTCAAACACTTGTGACAAGGATGCTCAATGATTTCAGTTAGACCATCAATGAAAAGACAGAAAACATAAAAAATGGTTATAGAAAACATATAAAAGAATCAATCAGAAGTGAAGAATATAATAATTTAAATGAAAAATACATTAAAAGGATTCAATAGTAGATTAAATGAAACAGAGGCTTGAATTAGTAATTTAGAAGATAAGGTAGCAGAAAACACCCAATCAGAACAGAAAAAAAAAAAAATCCAGAAAACTAAAAATAGATTAAGGAACCTCCAGGACAGAATCAAGTGTACAAACATTTGCATCATAGGGATACCAGAAAGCAAAAAGAGAGTAAGGAATTGAAAACCTATTTGAAGAAATAATGATGGAAAATTTCTCTAACCTGGTGAAGGAAATAGACATACAAACCCAAGAAGCACAGAGACCCAAACAAGATGAACCCAGAGGCCCACACCAAGACACATCATAATTAAAATGCCAAAAGCTAAAGACAAAGAAAGAATCTTAAAAGCAACAAGATAAAAGCAGTTAGTTAACAATCAGGGAGCTCTCATAAGACTGTCAGCTGATTCTCCAACAGAAACTTGCAAGCAAGAAGGGATTGGCACAAAATATTCAATGATGTAAAACAAGGACCTGAAACCAAGATTACTCTATTCAGCAAAGCTATCATTTAGAACTGAAGGACAAGAAACAGCTAAAAGAGTTCATTACCACCAAACCAGTATTACAGGGAATCTTATAGGAACTTCTTTAAGACAAAAGAAAAAAAAAGATAAAAAATATGAATAATAAAATGGCAATAAGTACATATTTATCAACAATTTCTTTAAATGCAAATGGGTTAAATGCTTCAACTGAAAAATGGAGTGGTTAAATGGATAAGAAAACAAGGCCATTACATATGCTGCCTACAAGAGACTCACTTTAGATTGAAAGACACTCAGAGACTGAAAGTAAAGGAATGGAAAAAGATATTTCATGAAAATGGAAACAAACAAACAAGAAAATCTAGAATAGGAATACTTATAACAGACAAAGTAGACTTTAAAACAAAGACTGTAACAAGAGACAAAGAAGGACCCAGGAATTCCACTTCTGGGTATTTCTCTGAAGAAACACAAAACACTACTTAGAGGGGACTTGTGCATCCATATGTTCATTGCAGCATTGTTTACAATGGCCAAGATGTGGAGGCAGTTGGGTGTCTGTCGATGGATGAATGGATAAAGAGGAGGTGGTACATATATACAATGGAATATTGCTTGGCCAAGGAAGGGAATGGGTTCTTGCCATCTGTAGTGGCATGGATGGACCTGGAGGGTATTGTGCTGATTGGAGTATTTCAGATAGAAAAAGACAAATGCAATGTGATTGCACTTTTATGTGAAATCTAAAGAACAAAGTAATCAAATGAACAAAACAGAAGCATACTCATAGATATTGAGAACATTTTGATGGTTGCCAGGTGAGGGGTAGGGTGGGGTAGTAGGTGAAAAGGTGGAACGGATTAAGAATTACAAGTTGGTTGTTACATACTCATCATGGGGATGTAAGCTATAGCATAAGGAATATAGTCAATAATATTATAATAACTATGTATAGTGTTAGATGGGTACTAGATTTATTGGGGTGATAAATGGGAGGATGATTAGGGGGCAGAGTGAATAAGGTGAAGGGATTAAGAAGTACAAATTTGTAGTTACAAAATAGTCATGTGGATATAAAGTAAAGGATAGGGAATATAGTCAATAATATGGTAATAACTATGCATAGTGCCAGGTGGGTACTATACTACTCAGGGGATCAATTCTTAAATTATATAAATGTCTAACCACTACATTGTACACCTGAAATTAATATAAAATAATACTGAATGTCAACTGTAATTGAAAAAGTAAAGAAAAGATGAAAAAAGGTGAAGGGAAATAGAGGTTCACATTTCCAAGTATAAAGCACATAAATCATGGGACTGTAATGTACAGCACAGGGAATATAAGCAATAATATTGTGATAGCACGGTACAGTGTCAGATGGTTTCTGGACTTATCATGGTGATCACTTCTTTAGGTATATAAATGTTGAGTAATTATGGTATATACCTGAAACTAATATAATGTTAGATTTAGCTATTTTTTAATAAAAATCTTAAAAAATAAAAAGCAAATAGTTATATTTGAACCATCAAAATATTCTGATATATGAGATAAAACATTTTTAAAATAATTGTTTCAAAGTCACTCAGAATGTTTAAAATAATTGTTTCAAAGTCACTCAGAATTTATTTAATGTATGTAATGTCTTATCTTTTCAAATTTTCAAATCTATAGAAAAAAATGAAATAACTGGAAAAGGAAAATTCACATTCACTTCAACTAGGTTGATTAATTATTAACATTAAAAAAGTACTTATTTTGCCTTGTTCTCCATATCAGTGCATACATCTCTCTTTTTTCTCATACACACACACACACACACACACACACACATACACACACACACACAGAGGGTGCCAAAAAAATGTATACACATTTTAAGAAAGGAAAAAAACTATTAAACGCAATTCCTATCAAACTACCAACGACGTTTTTCACAGAAATAGAACATATAATCCTGAAATTTATATGGGACCATAAAAGACCCCGGATAGGCTCAGCAATCTTGAGAAATAAGAACAAAGTTGGAGGCATAACGATACCTGATTTCAAACTATACTACCAGGCTACAGTAATCAAAACAGCATGGCACTGGCATAAAAATAGACACATAGATCAATGGAACAGAATAGAGAGTCCAGGAGTAAATCCATGCCTATATGCCCATCTAATCTATGACAATGGAAGCAAGAATGTACGATGGGGTAAAGACAGTCTGTTCAATAAGTGCTGTTGGGAAACCTGGACAGACACATGCAAGAAAATGAAGCTGGACCACCTCCTTACACCATATACAAAAATAGATTCAAAATGGCTTAAAGACTTAAATGTAAGATCTGAAACCATAAATATCTAGAAGAAAATATAGGAAGAAACTTCATGGACATTACCCGGAGTAAGATTTTCACTGATATATCCCCTCGCGCGAGGGAAGTAAGAGAAAAAATAAACATGTGGGATTACATCAAACTAAAAAGTTTTTTCACAGCAAAGGAAACCATCAATAAAACAAAAAGGGATCATACTGAATGGGAAAAGATATTTGCCAATGATATATCTGATAAGGGATTAATATCACAAATCTATAAAAAACTTACTCAACTCAACTCCAAAAAAACAAACAACCCAATTAAAAAATGGGCAGATTATGAATAAAGGTGCCATAAATATTCACACACAGGTTTTTGTGTGAACATACATTTTCAAATCAGTAGGGTATATATATTCATCATCATGGTCCAACCCCTGAAAATATTGCCAAAACTTGGAAGCTACCAAGATGTTCTTCAATAGGTGAATGGATAAACAAACTGTTGTACAGCCATATAAAAGAATATCATTCAGCAACAATCAAGAAATCAGCTATCAAGCCACAAAGACATGGAAGAATCTTGAAAGCATTTTGCTAACTGAAAAGTAATCAGGGACTTGAGAGCTAATGAAATAGGCAAAGTTTTGGCATTGTCTTTTTCTTTAGCTTTATTAGATATAGTTGTCCTAAACTATACATATTGAAAGTATACAATTTGATAAAGTTGACATATGAATATACCTGGGAAACCATCACCAAAGTCAAAATAATGACTATGTCCATCACCTCAAAGGTTTCCACATGCCCATATCTTCTGCCCTGACTCCTGTGTCTCCAGGCAACCACAGGCCTATCAACAAATAATCTTAACAGTGGGAAAAGAGGTGATGACATGGTTATATTTATGTTTCAAAAAGAAAACTCTGGTAACAGTATGGAGTAGGAATGGAGACAGGTCCTGAGTAAATATTAGTAGACAGATTAGGAGGTTATTAAAGTAACTCCTGACATTAGCTTTGACTGAGATGGTGGTGGAGTAGATGGTGCAATGGAAAGATTTAAAAAGTGTATAAGGCATAATAGCAATAGGACATTGTTGATGGGTGAATAAGGAGACCAATTAGAAGAAATTTACTATCAAAGAAAAGTTTTAGGTTTCCAATGTGCATAATGGAACAGATAGTAGTATGTTGTAAGTATTAACTAATGTTAATTTTAAGGATTAGTTACGAAAAGGACTAGATTTGGTTTTGGTACTTTTGAGTCATTCATGAGGAGATATCAAATACATAATCAAATATAGAGATTTGGAGTTTAAAAGAAAGGTCCAGTGTAGAAATAAGAGGTTGTTAGTCACAGGTGTTTTCCATTAGACCATGCTGCCTGATTTTCATTTTTCAATTCTCTTTCATCTTAAGGGAACAGAAATATGTCTGGTTGAGTTGGAGGAAGAAGAAAATTGTGTTCAAAGTTCAGCAAAAAGATTCTTTTTATAAAAAAATACAATTTGCAGATAAAACTTAATTTTCACCTTAAAGTACATTTACCTCTCTGTATTATTTTTTCTTCTTTTATATTCAATTTATATTTTCATATAAGTATATAGTATTTCTTTAATTTCATGTACTGAGTCAGCTTCCAAAATTAACAGCATTAATCTTACTTTTTTTGTCAGTTATTTTACATCCTTTATTGTAAAGCATCATAGTGATTTTGAAGAATATTAATTATAATTTCTTTTTACATTAAATTTAATTGGGATGAGAATTGTTAGTAAAGTTACATAGGTTTCAGGTGTACAATTCTGTAATATATCATCTATAGATCCCATTGTGTGTTCACCACCCAGAGTCAGTTCTACTCTTCTTAAGGTCTTACATGTGCTTGATTATTAGGTTGTTTCTTTACAGTTGGCTCTCAACTTGGGGGTGGGTGGAGCCACTGGCTTTTTATTTCCTTTGGCATTTGCTGTAAACGTTTCACATTCTTATAGGGAAAATATTCCTGGTTATTTGGAAACTCGTCTACTATCTTCATCTTTGAGATTTATTGAGCTTTCGTAGTCATTCTTTTGTTTTGTTTTGATCTTGATTTGTTTGTTTGCTTTTGTTTTAATTAAAGTTTATTGGGATGACAATCCCAAAAATCCCATGACAATGGTTAGTAAAGTTACATAGGTTTCATGTGTACAATTCTGTAATACATCATCTATATATCACATTGTGTGTTCACCACCCAGAGTCTGTTCTCCTTTCAACACCATATACTGTATTTGATCCTGTTTACCCTCATTTACCACCCCTCCCCCTTTACCATCCGGTAATCACTAAACTATTGTCTATTCATTCTTAACCTTCAGCAGTTGAGAAAATTTAGCATTCCATCATGTCAAATATATTTCAACTAAAGTGGTGGTGATGTTTTATAATTTTTTAAAATATAACAGATATTATCCATTTCTCTTTGCTTCTTTTCTTGTCCTTAAAAATAAGCTCAGTACCCCAATATTAAGAACGTTAACATAGAATGCTAACATTTAAAAGAAACTTTGTGGGGTAAATTTTGTAATCTATGACTTCTTGCTTAAAAATAACTAAATACTTCTCTGTTCCACATGTTATTGTACTGTGCTACAGTGTTACTTTCATTTAACTTTATGCTAATTACCAAACAGCTTTCTCAGGATTTTCTAATGTTAGTCCTGACAAGAACTAGACAAATACGTAGCTAACTAAAAGGTAGCAGTTTATTTTCTTGTAGACATTAATCAGTTTTGTATCTAAAGCAGCAACTTTATCCTAACTTTATTAAATTTCTGATAAATGCCTAATTGAATCAAATCTGTGTTTATTGTATATTTTTATGAGTCATATTTTTTAAACTTTTAAAAAATTATACTTAAGCAGTTTTGGAGGATGTTCTCTGAGATGCTCAAGTGAACTAATCTGTTTAAGAGGTAATAAAGTTACATTTCTTGAGAAGTATCCCTCATGGGCGGCTTAACCTTGGCCCAGGAAAAATCGCACACAGCAATCAATACAGCTTTAATTTAGCAGCATTCTGCTTCTCTAGATTTTTTTTTCTCCCCTTCCTACTGATTTTATTCTTTATTTTTGTCACTGGTTCATACATGGCCAATCCATTCTTTCCCACTGTTGGCAGCAGTGGTTAAGAATTTTACTTTTTCCCAATCACTTGGTAATCATTATTAGACAGATCATAAAGATTGATTCTCTTTTTTTGGTGGGAGGTAAGATAATCTTTTTTTGTTTCTTGGTTTATTTGTGACCTTGGATCAATTAAGAATTTCATTCGTAGCAGCTCCTTGGAATCCAGACTGGTGAGTTTCTGTTTCCATGTTTACTTTGTCCTATGGCTGATTTTGTAGAACTAAATTTAAATGTGTACTGTATGTCTGTGTCTGTCTCTCTACGTCTTGTAGTAAGGAAGTCCTGAAATCTCATGGTAAGTACAAGATGTTTTCCTTTCATAGTACATAATCTCCAAGGTGACCCTAATCACCTCTGACTGTATTCAGAGTTCTATATAGTTCTCTCCTACACTGTGCCAGGTTGGTCTAGGTGGCAAATAACCTATGACAGATGTGGTAGTATTGCAACTTCTCAGATGAGGTTATAAAAAGAAGACCATAGCTTCCGTCTTGGCTCTCTCTCTCTCTCTTTCTCTCTCTCTCTCTCTCTCTCTCTCTCTCTCTCTCTCTCTCTCTCTCTCTCTCTCTCTCTCTCTCCACCTGCTCTGGGAAAAGAAAACTGCCATGTTGCACAAAGTGCAGTGCAGAGACCCATGTGGTGAGAAATTAAAGCCAGTTTCATTCAGGGAGGACCTTAGGCCTCCAAGTGAGGATGTTTGGAAACCCCTGTTGAGCTTTGAGATTCCTACAGCCCTGTACAGCCGCCAGATTTCAAGCTCATGAAAGATTCTGACCAGAACCACCATATGTTTCTGCATTCCTGACCTTCAGAAACTGTGTGATGTAATGTTTATTGTTTTAAGCTGCTTAATTTGAAGTAATTTGTTAAGCAGTAATAGATAATTAATATACCTACCTCTCCAGTCTATTAATAAACTAACATCTCTCAAATATAAAATGCCTTGTTCTGGTTGATTTCTGGTAATGATAAACAGCTACTTGTATAAATCTAATATCCATAAACTCCGTAAAATAAGAGAACTGAGATTTGAGATTAAGATTTTTCTTACAGAAACTGCTAGTTCAGGAATATTTTAATATGAGAATCCAAGTTCACTAACGTGAACAAATTAGTGTAGTTTAATAATTTTAGTTAAAAATGATACTTGTGTCTTTTCCTTGATTTTTGTCAATATAAATACTAAATAAGAATACATTTTATTAAAAAAAAAGAATACATTTTATTATTCTTAAAATAAGGTTTGTTTTTATTTTCTCATAAACAGACTAGTTAATTAGAATTCCCTCAACTACTGATGCCATTTTCTGATAAAATAATATATAATAATATATAATTCTATTAAAATGCAAATTTGTATCCAAATAAATTGAACAATAAGTCTGACAACTTTTATAACTAAAGTAATTATGTTTTCTATGTATCAGCTTCAACATCATTTCCAAAACCTTTAGATCTTAAAATCTTGTAATAATATTAAATTGAATTAATTAACAGCTAATTATTTAATACTTAATTTCTAAGTAATACAGAAACACTGATCACTAAGCATAATAATGTTTATATATGTTTGCCGCTTTTTTAATATATAGTATACTTTGAAACATGTTAACAAATCGGGTTATTTTTGTAAAGTAATGTGTGTGACTAGAAAATTGTGAGATTTGCTAGTCTTCTAAAATACTTGTATATTGAAAGTTTTCAATTACCGTCCTCTTAATTTTTGTGAAATATTAGTTACTTTTGTTTAAAATTATAATTAACATGGATATTTGAGTCTAAGAGCAATACCGACAAAACATTGCAACCATATTCTTAGGGAAGTGAATGAGATTTTGAGTTCAAGGAATCAGACAGCTGGTCTGTGCTGATCAAATTATCTGTTTGTTCTATTAGGTTGGTGCAAAAATAATTGCGGTTCAAATGGTTAAAAATAATTGCTAAAAACGCTATTACTTTTGCACCAACCTAATAGAATATACAAGATCATAGTAAAAGATGAAACTTAACTATTTGTTCCAAGTTTTAAAAGCTATGAAGGAAGGAAATAGAATTTTCTTTGGTTTAGTAACAAGATTCCATTTCTTACTATAACAATTTTCTCTACTTTAAATTGACTTTGAAATGTTTTGATTGTTTATTTTCAATTGTAGTTGACATTCAGTATTATTTTATATTAGTTCCAGGTGTACATAGTGGTTAGACATTTATATATTTATGAAGTGATCCCCTTGATTAGTCTCGTACTCACCTGGCACTATACATATTTATTACATTATTGACTATATTCCTTATGCTATACTTTACATTCCCATGACTATATTGTAACTATCCATTTGGACTTCTTAATCTCCTCCCTCCCCTTCACGCATCCCCCCAACTCTCCTCCATTTGGTAATCATCAGTTTGTTCTCTGTATCTGTCAGTTTTTTTCTGTTTTTGTTGTTGTTGTTGTTTTGTTCTTTAGATACAACATATAAGTGAGATCACATAGTATTTGTCACTCACTAAGTTGATTCACTTAGCATAATCCCCTCTAAGTCCATCCATGTTGTCGCAAATGGTATGATTTAATTTTTTTTATGGCTGAGTAAAAAAAAGTGATATACTGATATGTATATCACTTTTTCTTTTTCCAATTGTCTGTTGATGGGCACTTAGGTTGCTTCCATATCTTGGCTATTGTAAATAGTGTTTCAATGAACATAGGGGTGCATTTATCTTTTCAAATTAGTGTTTTTGATTTCTTTGAAAAAAATACCCAGAAGTGGAAATTTTGGGTCATAAGGTAGTTCTGTTTTCAACTTTTTGAGGAATTTTCATACTGTTATCCATAGTGACTGCATCAATTTGCAATCCCACCAACAGTCAGGAAAATTCCCTTTTTCCCACATCCTTGTCAACACTTGTTTGTTGATTTATTGATGTTAGCCATCTGGAAAGGTATGAGGTGATATCTCATTGTGGTTTTAATTTGTATTTCCCTGATGATTAGTGATGTTGAACATTTTTTCATATGTCTATTGGCCACATCTATGTCCTCTTTGGAGAAATGTCTATTCAGGTCATCAGCCCATTTTTTTACTTGGATTGTTTGTGGTTTTTTTTGGTGTTGAGTTTTATGGGTTCTTCATAAATTTTGGATATTAACCCCTTCTCAGATGTGTCATTGGCAAATATCTTCTCCCATTTAGAAGATGGTTTTTTCATTTTGTTGATGGTTTCCTTTGCTGTGCAAAAAACATTTTATTTTAATGTAGTCCCATCTGTTTATTTTTTGTTTCCCTTGACTGAAGAGATCTATCAGAAAAAAATATTGCTAAGAGCAAAATTAGAGAGTTTACTGTCTGTGTTTTCTTCTAGGAGTTTTATAGTTTTGGGTCTTACATTTAAATCTTTAATCCATTTTGAGTTTATTCTTTTATATGGAGTAAGGAGCTTCATTTTTTTTGCATGTATCTCTCCAGTTTTCCCCAGACCATTTATTGAATAGACTGTCTTAACACCACTGTATATTCTTGCCTTCTTTGTCATATATTAAATGACTACATAGGTATGAGTTTCTTTCTGGGTCCTCTATTTTGTTCTATTGATCTATGTGTCTGTTTTTATGTCAGAACCATGCTGTTTTGATTACTATGGCCTTGTGGTATCGTTTGATATCAGGTAGTACGATACCTCCAACTTGTTCTTTTTTCTCAAGATTGCCATGGCTATTCAGGGTCTTTTATAGTTACATATAAATGTTTTGATTATTTAAAAAAAATGGTTCTTCAGCTGTGAAAGAGCTAATATTCCTTACAACCATGTAATGGTCTTATACGTTTTATTTTTGAATAACACTTTGATTTAATAGGTAAACAGTATGGATTCTACTGCTAATAAATACCAGTTCTCATTTGGTAGTCCATTTGCATTCCCAACACCAGTCCTTACTATCAGAAAAAGGTATCAAGAATATCTTTTACACCTAAAAATATTTTGAGATTTCTGAAAAGTTCTCTAGAAAATCATACAGATCTCATTTTCTAAAAGCATGATGCTAGAAATAATGTGGAATGCTGGGTATGCTGCAAATTTCATAGTTAGTTCTACATTATTGTAATACATGTATGTGAAGAGTTATCAATTCAGAAGATACATTTCTTCAACTTTCTGTAAGATAAGATTGTGTAAAGATTGCATAAAATTTATTAATTTCTTCAATTTGAATATATGAAAATACTCACATGAGTACATTCATATGAGGCTTATATTTAAAGCAAAGGCTATGGTGCAGTGGTCAATTAGAGGAAAAGGATACAGGAGAGTATCAGATGTCCAAGAACATTCTGAAACTCAAATTTCCCCAGTGTCCTTTCTCTGAGTACAAAGAGCCTGGCTGAGTCTCAGGCTTACCTCCCAAGATCAGTGTGAGGAATTTTGGTTTTGGCAGCGCTCACTGAGAAAACTCTTGGGTGAGTTTTTAGATAGTCAAATAAAGCTTATCTAACCATTTAGGCCAATTTCAAATCTGGAGGTTACCAGGGGAGTTTGGAATCTTAAACGGGCTAGATATCAGAGATTTGACTGCTTTTATCTTGCTTCACATGAAGAAAAACAAAAACAAAAAGACCCAGCCATCCAGACATTTTCAAAAATAAAACAGATAAAGGAAGAACTTTTCCAAGCCAACTATAAATTAAACCTACCACCACATAAAATGTTACTAATAAAAATATTTGTGATTGTATGTTTTCCTAGAAAGGTCATGGAGATTTGCCAATGAGCTTGCTGTTTGTAGTTTTTACCCTAAGGAAAACTATTGATTGAAGCATTATGAAATAGTCATGTCCAGTATCCCAATAAGGAATTTTAATTTCCTCCATTCTGATATTGCTGTTTACTTCATAAAATAAAAACAACACTTCACTCTCATTCTCAAACAGTTTTCTGCTCCCCTCTGATGCTTGCTGAAGGCTCTGCCATAAGTGACAAGCTAGAAATTTTCTCTTTAACAAAGATGCACAATTTCAGAGCCTCATGAAAAAGAGTGCACTAGCTACTCTGAAATACACATTCGTGTAAGAATGGTTGAGTACTGGCGTCCAAGCTGACATCACTCAAACAACTTTTTGATTGTATCAGTGGATCAAGTTAGAATTCCAGTGTTTCCTTTAGTTCTGAAGCAGACATGCTTAATAAAAGGAGACTTCTGACTCAAAATTGAGCAGAATAAGAATTAATTAAACTGAACTGAATGAATTGATAAAAATTTTGTTGTGGTTGTTTGTTCAAAATAATGTTTTTATTATTTCCAAGGATTTATTGTTATGAATACAGGAGGAAGTCATTTTTTTCTTAAGCTGTCTCTAATCTTTAATTTAATATATTCTGTTTTTGCAAAACGAAAGGAAATAATTTTACTAATATCTAGTTCTCATTGACATTGTCTCCAGGATTTAGAAACAAATACTTCTATCCAGTTCCTTTACTTTCATGTAGTATATTTTTGTATAGATTCTATAACAACCTGTTCTTATTTTAACCAGGATATAATTAGAAAAATTAATTGTACAAGTGAGGCCATATTTGGAGGATCATATTTAAGAATGATTCTCATTCAGTAAGGTATGCCAGGCCTACTATTAAGAGATGTGTTGATTTTACATGTTAGAGTTAGTGCTTACAAACCTCTTCTAACAAAAAGGGGGGCTTTGTACTTCGCTCACAGGGTCTCAGTCTTATAGATGGTAAAGGGGTTCCACTTTCTGGCAGGCCAGGAACCACAACAAATTGTGTGGATCTAAAGAAGAGGAAAATTTATGAAAATGTATATGTATTGCAGGTGAAGTCTAATGGAAAGAGTCTTTTAGGCTTGGTTTTACAACCTTGGGATAAGAGAGCAAATAATAGAGAATTTTAGAAGGGCAATCCAAAATTCTTGAGGAAAATTTCTAGACAGAAGTTAATTCTCTAGCTATAAGAATTGCAGGGCAAGATCAAGGAGTCTACTATGATTAATTAAGATTCTTGTTGTACCTAAATAAATAATTAGGCTAAACATAATAAAACCAGTCTTTCATTATATTTTTGAAGATTGCTTGTGATCACAAGCAGGGGAGACTGTTAAGAGTCTTGATGCAAGGTTTCAGACTAAAATAAGTTATCTGTCAACTTATAGATTTTTGTGAAATTGAGATACAAATAATTGTTTTCTGGTAGAAAAGGTAGCCTGGAAACTTATAGTTTTTTGCTCTGTAGAAAACTAATCAATTTTGTATATAACTCAGAAATATTGTTCTCAGTTAAACTTTATTTAGTTACCTCTTTAAATTTGCAATACATTTCTAACCACTGAAATACTCTTTAAACACATTTTAGCATATTATTCCTCTCATTAATTAATTACTTAAATAAAATCTTTACAAATATTTACTTGATCTTTTTATGCAAGTCATTTCATTTTTAAAAAATTATCCTTTAATAATGTCTCCAGAATACGCATCTCACATATCACAATTATGTGATACCAAACTATTTATAATTAGTAAAATATTTTCACCAACTAGGTAAGTAACTCTTCTGGGAATAAAGTGGAAATTGAGTAAGGCTCTAAAGGCACTATTCTCCATTGCTTCTTAGCAGTTTATAAAAGAAGGAATTAAATGAAAACAAATGTCTCTCAAGTTCTTATTTACTCTGTAGTAAGGGTCAATGACTTTTTCTGTAAAGGGCCTGACAACACATATTTTAAGCTTTGAGGACCACATAACACCTGATCATAGTCTTCTCCTTGTTTTCTTATAATTCTTTAAAAATTTAAAAACCATTCTCAGGTCATACAAAAACAGGCTGTGGGATGTAGTTTGTCAACCCCTGCAATAATTTGTGCGGTCTAATAATGATTTGTTAAAGTTAGAATATTCTCTGCAACAGTGTTGGGCAGCCAATTAGCTCAGTATTTTGATTCTCACTTCTATCTTCTAGGACTGTCTTACAGGTCATGCAAACGGTCCCAAAATGTTTTTTTCTTTCCCAATGATTAGGTTTTCAAAAACAATTATTACACATTTAATTGGATACTGTTATAGATTTTTTTACTTAAAAAACTGAGAGTACATATTCTGATTAAGTGCTTAACAGAGGAAAATAATAGAAATGTTAGGTTTTAGAATGCATAGACAGAAAAGTGAATTGATTGATTGATTTGTTGTTGATAGGATCAGTTTGAAGGCCTTGGAATAGTCTTTCAGGAAGTCAATATTTCTTTCTTTGCTTCTTGTACTTCTTACCTTAGACTGCTTTTTCTTCTACCCATGTATTCTTGCAAAGAAATATTCAGAATTCAATTATATCCTTATCTGTGAACCTATTGGTGAGTAAATTGAATATGTGATATTGTGATTATTTTCTGCAAGACAAAAATTTATTCAAGAGATTATTAGTATATCAGTACTGTGTTAAAATGACTGAGTTAGACATCTGGCTTGTGTGCTCTAAGTGAACTATGAAACAAGATACCAGCTCTCATATGCTTTAGTACTTATTTGTTTCCGCAATAGATTCAATTAATTTGATTGTGATTTTTGTGTCAAATATCCCACAATAAAATGATATTTGTTTGGTAGAAGGCCATCCTTGAAACCATTGTTGATTGTTACCATGATCACCAACTATTTGTATTAAATTAATTAGCTATCAGTCATCAATAAATAAGACACTATTGTATTTTAAGAATTGGGATTTAATAAAAACCAAAAGTTTATGGTTATTGCTCCATGGAAGTAGATCTAGAGGCTTTCTAGCAGGAGGAGACACTTGCTGGGAGGAGCATGGAAAGAACTAAAGGGAGGACAGGTAAAAAATTTTTAAGGTTTCTGAGAACAAGTAATGTCAGCTCTTGTGTCAAAATCAAAACAGGTTTTTTTCTTTATTATGAAACTCAACGAGTAAACTCATCTTCATTTCAAAGAAGATAATAGTATTAGACTAAACTTTCATTGATACATCAAAGTATGGAAATGTTCAAGTTGGCAGAGCCTGCTTTGGGGAGAGCTAGTAGAGAAGAGTTATCATGGAAACCAAAAACGGAAGTGGAATCAGTTGAAACGAGCCATCCTCATTTTTCCTCTTCAAATCTATAGTATTTTCTCATCCTAGATTTAAGGTGGACCCTAAATCTCATGATTAGTGTCTTTATAAGAGAAAGAAAACGATTTGAACATGCAGAGACACAGGGAAGAAGGTAGTGTGAAGACAGATGCAGAAATTGGAGTTATGCTGCCATAAACTAAGGAATGCCAGGAGCTCCAAGAATCTTGAAGAGGACAAGAAGGACCTTCCATGGAGCTTTTGGAGGGAACATGGCCCTGCCAACACCTTGATTTCAGACTTCTGGCCTTCAAAACTGGGAGAGAATAAAGTTCTGTTATTTTAAGCCACACACACACATAAAAAGATAGTATTTCCAATTAAGGCCTGAGAAAATGTTTCTTTTCCTGCCTTATCTTTTATGTAGTAGGATAAAAGACAGGATAGTTGGGAAAATGTAGAGGTCTGAAGCCTGCTAGCTGTGCTGTTAATAGCAAAAACAGAATAAGGACTTGTAGTTCAGTAATATCGTTTTCCACTATGCACATCTTCAAACATCATCAGAGAGAATAGTCTCTATGAGTAATCACACTCTTGATGATGCTTTTTGTACTAAAATAGCAAGTCCTGCCAGAGGTTTTAACTTTAAGTTTCATTGTATGTCTCCAGATGTTATGTCTATTTTTCTAATTTGTTATTTAGTATATAGAATCAACAATATCTTATTTTTTGAGTTATTCTGAGACAAAATCTATCATTCTGTTTTCTTAAGAACAATAACACAATAAGTTAGACTTCCAACATTTATCTTTAAAAAAATATCTATGTAAATGCTCTGTGACCTGCCCTCCAAGAAGCTATAAACTCTGAAGCTGAGTAGATATCAGTAGTTATGAATAGATATGTAATGTATAATGATCAGTTTGAGTTTGCATGTAATTCTAGTATTCTATGATATATTTATTTCAAATCCTCCATTAGTTAGAATTAATATATTTTGAAATAAAAAGGCTGTTTTTTAAAGAATGCAATTTCTCATAGGAAAATAGTGTATGTCAAATATACTTAACAATTTAAGGTGAACCTTAAATCTAATGATTGGTGTTTTCAGTATACTCAGTCTTTGAAATTTTGTATGAATAGATAAGATAGAATTAGTAGAACTTATGTTTTATGTAAATATAATTCAGAAGGGCTTTAAATTTTATAAAGATAGAATATTTTAAAGTGTGTAAACATTTTCTATGAAATTAAATATTTCTGAACAAATCACCTAGTCTCAAATTTTATATATATGCAACTTAACTTAATAAAGAAATGCTTTGTTCAAAATAAATATCTTTAACAGAAAAACACCATCATATGATTTAGTTTATAAAGAAGGGTTCTCTTATTTTCTTTCATAAAATGTGAGAGGGTTACCTCACTTTTCCCAAAAATATAGAAAAAAATATTTCTTTGGATTAGGGGAGACAACTCTGACATTAAAGCTACTAAATAGTTCAAAGGGAAGAATTGATACAAGTTTCTCTTTTTCCCCCACTTAAAGATATTTTTTGAGATTTTAACTTTCCATAGTTGAAAATGGGTCAAAACTAAAACATCAGCTGAGCTGGGACCATATGTATCTATGAAGTATAGCAGCAGTTGGGAAACTATAGCCAGTGTGCAACGTTCAATCCACCATCTGTCTTTATAAATAAAGTTATTGGGACACAACCATGCCCATTAATTTATGTATGTTTCCATGGCTACTCTCACACTACAATGTCAAAGCCGAGTAATTGACACAAAGATCATATGATCTACAAAAACTACAATATTTAATATCTGACTCTTTAACATTTTTTTCTGACTCTAAATATATAGGACTCATTTAAAGACTTAGGCTAATGATTAAAAAGAAAAGGAAGATTCCAGGAATTTCTGACTTACATTAATTAAGAAACAACAAAAATAGCAATATATCTTTTTTACTAACTTTATTTTTTAAAGGGAAAACATAAAATAAGGAGTTTGAGCAATTATCCAGTATTCTATTCAGAATTTAACATAGGGTCAACAATATTCTAAGACTTATAAAGAATACAGAAAAGTATAACAAGTCCATTTCAACTTCTAGTTATTATCCTCAGAGAACATCTTCAGTAGAACAAATTAAATTTTAAAAACTTAAAAGCCCATGGGATGACATTAGTGAAAATGATAAACCCCTCTACAGAAATGACAGTAAGGTTGAAGGAGCAAAAACTGTCAGAATCAACTTTATCTGAAAAATAGTCAAAGGTTTAAAGCAATCAAACAAATGCTCATTTAAGACAGACAACTTTACAAATTCTAAGAGAACTTTGCAGCATTTTTACTTGCCTCTGCCCCATCCCCTGTCTGGCTTGGGAGCGGTATTGAAGTGAGCAGGCTACAGGCCCAGTGTGGAACCCTGGTTCCTAGTTCAGAAGAGGTCAGATCAAAGTAGACCTGGTCCTCAAAGAAGTGTGTTTGTCAGTTTTGACCTGCTTGATGGCTGCCTTAGGGATTATTTTAAGATGCTTCCTTTTTTTCACTTACTTGGACAGTTTTCCGGGTGGAAAAAT
This sequence comes from Rhinolophus hipposideros, assembly GCF_964194185.1. NCBI lineage: Eukaryota > Metazoa > Chordata > Mammalia > Chiroptera > Rhinolophidae > Rhinolophus > Rhinolophus hipposideros. The sequence goes on from NC_138063.1 coordinate 44,183,496, forward strand.
GGTCTGCAGAGGTCATTCAATGAAAGTATCAAAAGGTAAATAATAACCTTCTCCTACGTGAGACTAATAATAATAATAATAATAATAATAATAATAATCTGTAGAGGCAAACAATAGACACAATAAAAGTCTGGGAGATATATTCTTTGTAGAATTAAAGCTTTGAAAATCTCCTATGTAAGCAGGGGAATTTAGAAAGCCTTTCTTATGCCAAGGGCAGGGTATAGGCTTTGGAAATTGCTGAGAAGACACTATTCTTTGACTTCAAGCTAACTGTCCAGCTTAGTGCAAGCAGAAAATGAAGGTTAAAGCAAAGTTGTAAATGGCTTGGCTAAGTATTGAAGCAGTGCTACAGAAAACAAATTATGGACAAAGATCTGAAGGAAACTAGGAGGACAATACCTGAACTAATAGAACATGTCAATAAAAAGACAGACAGAAAATTAAAAAACCAAATAGAAATTCTGGAGCTAAATGTACATTAACTAAAACGAAAAATTCACTAGAGGATTTCAAAAACATATTTCAGTAGGCATGAAGAAGAATCAGTGGACCTGAAGATAGGTAAGCTGAAATTATCTGGTCTGAAGCATAGAAATAAAAAGAATCTGGAAAAAATAAACAGGGCCAAAGGGACCTGTGGGATACCATCAAGCTGACTAACATATGTATAATGGAAGTCCAAGAAGGAAAGGAGAGAAGAAAACAGAGGAGGAAGAATATTTGAATGAATAATGGACAAACACTTCAACAATTTGATGAAAGGTATTAATCCACAAGTCCAAGAAACTCAAAGAACTCCAAGAAGAATAAACTCAAAGAGATCTGTAAAACAAATTAAAATCAAATTGTCAAAAGACAAATGTAAAGAGAGAATCTTGAAAGCAGGAAGAGAAAAGCAATTTGTCATTAGAAAGGATTCTCAATATCAGCCAATTTCTCCTCACAAACCATAGATACCAGAAGTCAGTGGATTATATATTAAAAATACTGAAAATTAAAAACTCAACCATGAATTCTATATCTGATAAATCTGTTCTTAAAAAATAGGCAACATTAAAACATGTTTAGAAAAACAAAATAGAAGGAAGTTGTTGCTAGTAGACCTGCCCTACAAAAAATGCTAATGGAAGTCATTTAGGCAGAAATTAAAGGACATAAGATAGTAAGTGAAAGGTATATAAAGGAATAAAGAACACTGATAAAGTTAACCATATAGGTAAATACAGAAGCCAGTATTGTATTTTTGGTTTATAATTTCTTTAACTATAAGATTTAAAATACAAATTAATAAAACAATAATTATAGATCTATGCCAATAGACAAACAATGTATAAAGATGAACTTTCTGATGACAGTACCATAAAGAACCATATAGAAACATTTTTTTTACACATACTTGATTGTCATAAGTTTAAGAGGTTAGTTGCAATTCCAAGGGTAACCACTGAGAAAATTATTACAATTAATATACAGAAAAAGAAATGAGGAGGTAATCAAAGTAATAATCTACCAGAAAAACAAACAAATGTGAAAGAAGGGAATAATGGAGGAATTGAGGAATAAAAAAAGATATGACATATAAAAAACAAATAGAAAAATTGCAGAGGTAAGTTCTTTCTTATCATTAATTAATTTAAGTTTAATGTATTGAATTCTCCACATGAAAGGCACTGTTTGCTAAATGAATATATAATAAAAAAACGTGATTCAACCATATGTTGTCTACAAGAAACTCACTTTAGATACGAAAACACAAATAGGTTGAAAGAAAACAGATGTAAAATATATTCCATTCAAAAGCAATCAAAACAATGCTGGAATAGTTATATTAATATCATGGGGAAAAATAGGTTTTAAGTTAAAAAAAAAACTGTTACAAGAGACAAAAAGAGACATGATATATTGATAAAAGGGACAATCATTTAAGAATAAACAACAATCATATACACACATAGTGACATAGTCCCAAAATATATGAAACAAAACTTGACAGAATTGAAGGGACAAACACAATTCTATGGTAATAGTTGGAAACTTCAATATTATAATTTGAATAATGTCTAAAACAACTACAAATAAAGGTTGCGAACTTGTTGCAACAATGTTGCTAACCTTTTTTTATATCAGAAGGATTATTCATTATGAATTTGTACCAATTGGACAAACAGTTGTACCAACTGGACAGTTAACCAAGTTTACTATTTGGAAGTGCTGAAAAGACAGTGTAAAAAAGTTAGATGATCTGAACTTTTGGCCAAAAATTCATGGCTCTTGCATCACGACAATGCAATAGCTCACATGGCACTGTGTGGAAAGGAGTTTTTAGCCAGTAAACAAATAACTGGATTGGAACACCACCCTCCCTACTCACCTGATCTGGCCCCCAATGACTTCTTTCTTTACAAGAAGATAAAGGAAATATTGAAATGAAGACGTTTTGATGCCATTCAGGACATCAAGGGTAATACAATGACATCTCTGAAGGCCATTCAAGAAAAAGAGTTCCAAAATTGCTTTGAAGGATGGACTAGGTGCTGTCGTCGGTACATAGCTTCCCAAGGGGAGTACTTCAAAGGTGACTGTAGTGATATTCAGCAGTAAGGTATGTAGCACTTATTCTAGGATGAGTTCACAAACTTAATTGTCAACAGAAAACTCTACTTAACAATAGCAGAATACATATTATTCTCAGGTGTAAATGGATCATTTTCCAAGATGGAGAATATACTAGTCCACAAAACTTGACTCAATAAATGTGACATGTTTGGAATTATAGAAAGACTTTTCACCACAATGAGATGAAATAAGAAAATAATAACTGAAGGAAAATTGGGAAGTTCACCAATATGTGGAAATTAAACAACACATTCTTAAATAATAATGGATAAAAGAAGAAATTACAAGAGAATATAGAAAATACTTTACGACAAATGAAACGAACCTCAACATACTAAAGCATATGGGATATAGCAAAAGCAGTGCTCAAATAGAAATTTATACCATGAAACATGTACATTAAAAAGAAGAAATATTTCAAGTAAGGACCTAGGAAAAAAGAGAGCAAACTAAGCCCAAAGCCAACAGAAGAAAGAGAATTTAAACAGAGTGGAGATAAATTAAATGGAAAATAAAAAAAAAAAAAACAATAGAGAAAATCAACAAAACCAAAAGACGGTTCTTTGAAAATATCAATAAAATTGATAAAACCTTTTCAAGACTGAACAACGGGGGGAAAAAAGACACAAATTACTAAAATCATAAGTATAGTGAGAACATTACTATTGACCTTACAGAAATAAAATTTATTATCAAAGAATATTACATACAATTGTATAACTACAAATTAGATGAACTAAATGAAATGAACAAATTACTATAAATGTGCAAATGATCAAAACTGAATCAACAAGAAACAGAAAATATGAACAGTTATACAAGTAAAAAGGTTGATTTAGTAATCAAAACTCTCCCAATTAAGAAAACTCAAGGCCAGATGACTTCACTGGTGATCTCTACCAGTCATTTAAAGAATGAATACTGAATGTTCTCAAAATCTTCCAAAAAAAATAGAAGAGGAAGGCATACCACAAAGACAGAATTAATCAAAGTCAAACAAAGACCTCACAAGAAAACAAAAATACAGACTAATATCCCTTATGAATATGGATGCAAAGTTCTCTACAAAATACCAGCAAACCAAATCCAGCAGCATATTATAAAGATTATATGCCTTGACCAAGTGAGATTTATCCTAAGAATACAACAGTGGTTCAACAAATCACAATCAATCAATATAATACATTACATTAATAGAATAAGTCCAGCTCAATTGAACAGAAAATACGTTTGACAAAATCTAATAACCTTTCATGGTAAAAATGCTTAACAAAATAGGAATAGAAAAAAAAATTCTTCAATATTATAGAGAGCATTTATGAAAAACCCCCAGCTAATGTCATATTCAATGATGAAAGACTGAAAGCCTTCTCCTTAAGATCAGAAACAAAATCATGATATCCACTTTCTCCACTTCCATTCAGCAATGCACTGCAGGTTCTAGCCAGAACAATTAGGAAAGAAAAAGAAATACAAATTAAAAAGGAAGAAGTGAAACTATGTATTCATAGATGACATAAATTCATAGATGATATCTATTCATAGATGACATAATTTTATGTGCAGAAAATCCTAAATAACACACACACACACACACACACACGCAATAGGTAATAAAAAAATTCGCAAAATTGCTGGATACAATATCAGCATGCAATGTTCAATTGTATTTCTTTACACTAATAATAAACAGTCTAAAAGGGAAGTAAGAAAATAATTTCATTTATAATAGCATCCAACATAATAAAATATCTAGGAATAAATTTAAGCAAAGTACTGAACTAAGTGAAAGACTCTCTGACAACTATAAAACATTACTAAAATAAATTTTAAAAGATCTTTAAAATGGAAATATACCCTATGTTCATTAATTGCAAGCCTTAATATTTTTAATATTGTAATACTTCCCAAAGTAGTTTACAACCCCTTTCAAAATTCCATTGGTAATTTTTGTAGAAATAAAAAGCCATTCTTCATGTTCATATGGACTTCAAAAATGCAAACAATATTTAGAAAGAAGAATAAAGTTTGAGGATTCACACTTTCCAATTTCAAATAAAGCTACAGTACCAAATAGTGTGGAACTGCCATAAGGACAAACCTATTAAACAGTGGAAAAGAATTGAGGATCCAGAAATAAATCCATGTGTCTGTAGTCAATTGATTTTCAGCACGTGTCAAAAAGATTATAACCCTGGGTGGTGAACACACGCTGTGATATATAGATGAAGTATTACAGAATTTTGAACTTGAAACACACGAGTCCGGACAATTAAGTTCACTAATTCATCCTAGGAAACGTGCTACATACCTCATTGCTGAATATCACTACGGTCACCTTGGAAATACTCCCCTTGGGAACCTATGCACGGAATACAACGTCTAGTCCGATATTCAAAGCAATTTTGGAACTCTTTTCCTGGAATGGCCATCAGAGCTATTGTCATATTACCTTTGATGTCCTGAATGACATAAAAAATATCTTACTTTCAATATTTCCTTTATCTTCTTGTAAATAAATAAGTCATTGGGGACCAGATCAGGTGAGTAGGGAAGGTGTACCAACACAGTTATTTGTTTACCGATTAAAAACTCCCTCAGTGCTGTGTGAACTGGTGCATTGTCGAAATGCAAAAGCCATGAATTTTTAGCGAAAAATTCAGGTCATCTAACTTTTTACACAGCCTTTTCAGCACTTCCAAATAGTAAACTTTTGGTTTGTTCAGTTGGTACAAATGTATCTCTCTGACATCAAAAAAAGTTAGCAATATTGTTACAAGTTTGTGAACTTAATTGTATAATTTTACTAACCATTGTCACCCCAATAAACTTTAACACACAAAAAAAGATTCAATAAGGTAATAGTCTCATCAAAAAATGGTGCTGGGAGAACTGGATAGCCACATGCATAGAATTAATTGGATCCTTACTTCATGCCATATACAAAAATTAACTCAAAATGAGTCAATACCTTAAATATAAGAGCTAAAATGATAAAACTCTTAGAAGAAAACAGAGATACGTCTTTGTGACCTCAGATTACATGTGTTGTTTTAGATATGACAACAAAAGAAAAAAATAGATAAATTGGACTTCATCAAAATAAAAATAAATTGTTTATCATAATGCATTATTAAGAAAGTGATAAGACATTTATAAAATGGAGAAGATATTGACAAATCATATATCTGAGAAGGGTCTAGTATCCAGAATATATAAAGAACTTGTGCAACTCAACCACAGAAACATAAATAACCTAGTTTCTAAAATAAACAAAGGACTTAAACAAACATTTCTCCAAAGATATATGAATTGCCAAAAAAATACATACAACGTCCAACATTATAACTATTAAATAAATGCAAATCAAAACTACAGTGAGATACTACTTCACACCCACTCTGATGGTTATAAAAAAATAAAAACCAAAAACCACAAACAAGTGTTGGGGAGGACATGGAGAAATTGTAACTCTCTTACAATGCTGGTGTGAATGTAAAATAGTGCAGTGCCTGTTGGAAATAGTTTGGTTATTCTTCCAAGTTAATAGTTGGAAGACCTAATAGTTCTACTCCTAGCATATACTCAACTTAGCTCTATTTTACTATGTATATGAATATCAAATCATCATGTTGTATGCATTTAAAATATACAATTTTTACTTAAATAATAAAAGTTTTACAAAAAGAACTGGAAACTCAATTCTTTTTGAAACTCAATTTGGAAAACTCAATTTTGAAAAATACATGAATGTTCAGAGCAGTACTGTTCACAATATCCAAGAAAGGTGTAAACAACCTAAACATTCATCAACAGATAAATGGATATATAAAATGTAGTATATACATAAAATGATATATTATTTAGCCATAACAAGAAATGATGTACTGATACATGCCACAACATGGATTAACCTTGAAAACATTATGCTAAATGAAAGAAGTCAGACTCAAAACGTCACATATTGTATGATTCCATTCATACGAAATATCCAGTGTAGGTAAATCCAGAGACAGAAAACAGATTGGCAGTTGCCTGGTGTTATGGAGAGGAAAGAATGGGGAGTGACAATCTATTGGGTACAAAGTTTTTTTGGGAGTAATGAAAGTGTTTTGGAACATGAGATAAGTGGTGGTTGCAAAACATTCTGAAGATGATTCATGCTACTGCGCTGTATAATTTAAAATGTTTCATTTTATGTTATATAAATTTCATCTTAATTAAAACAAAAAATATGGGAAAATTATATTGATTGATCTAGATTACAAATTTATTTATAAAACTCTCATAATATTTTACCATCTATAAAATGAAACAATAAAGGTAGCATTAATTTGTTCACTCATTTACTATTCAACAAATATTTTTTCAGCATCTTCTATATGCTAAGCACTATTTTAAGCTTTAGAGATAATGCCTACATTACCAGAACAAAGTCCTGACTCCTTTGGTATTATGTATTAGTTGGAGAAGACAGAAAATAAGTAAATAATTACATAGTAATCTAAGCACTGATAAAGTTTATGGGTAAAGCAGGGTAAAGGAATTAAGAGTGTGGGGTGATGAGGTGTTATTTTAGATAGCATATGGATTGTATCCCCAGCACCTAGGACAAGACCAAGCACTTCTACCAACAAATACTGTAAAATAATAAACAAATGAATGCATGGTCACCTTCAGAAAATGCAGGTGAAAGCTTGATGGGATAAAAAGTTATAAAAAAGGAAACCAGGTAAATAATCAGCACATGCATTTTGGTCACTTTCCACATGGTAGGAAGAGAGAAAAACATAAGACAATGAAAGCACAAGCAAAAAAGTCTAGGAATGGTGTAGAACAAATCAAAAAAGTTTACAACTTTACACCTGGATTTTATTTCTAGCTTTCTAGCATCTGCAATAGTGTGGGGCCTTGAGTTTGTGAATGAACTAGAATAAACTGGAGAGTTGATACACGGCCAGCACACAGATCAGTGTTCTGCACGTCATGAATACCATAAAACCCAGTCCTAAATGGTCTCAAAGACCATGAAAAACATTAGTGCCCCAAGAATACATCCAGAATTTGATAATTAATTTGAGGTCTATATTTTGACATTCATTCATATTATTAGAGAATTTTTCTTTTGTTTTAACAGTTTCAGTTATGTTAAAATAAAAATTCCTCTAGCAGTTATGACACTACACTTTTAACTTTATTATTCGATTGCAGTTCACTTTAGTGTGGATACATTTGTGATATTCTTTTTTGATAACACAACTGAAAAGCATTCAGGTTGGAAAAGTGTGATTTCTTGATTCTTTATTGGAATCTAGGGATGATGAAAACTGTAATACCAGCAATAAATTGAATTTACTTCAAAATATTGGGAAAGATAGCATTAGTTAACAGCATTCAGGTCCACCATGTCTGGAAATTAGGCTGGAATGTGTGTGTGAATATATGTATGTATATATATATATGATCATAGATACTAGGGAATGTTTATTGGATTCCTGAGACACTTTTAAGTATTTTTATGTTAAATTATCAAGAAGTATGATTTCAGTTGCAGCTTTTCTTCTGTTCTTGTAACTTAATGACCCTTTGAATCACTAGATAAAAGGTAAATAACAAAGCTATTTGTTCCAGTGACCTGCTAACCAGATTCCTTCACTCATCCCTTAGCAGAAAACGAAGAAGGCATATTTATTCTACTCATTATAGAATCCATGGATAAAGTTGAAGACGTCTTTGCAGAATGTGTAATCAAGGCCCACTGGCAAGAGGTGCTTCCTGCCTGATCAAAGAAGAGTATAATGGCTCTTGTTTTGTCTTTTAAGTCACAAATCAATGCAATCAATATCTCTAAAAGGTGTCTACTGATTCCACCAAATGGGTAATGGTTATGTACTAGTTTCAGATAAGAGTGCTTAAAGAGAAAATCATTGCAGCGAAAGTTTTATTTCAGCGACTGTTCCAAGGCAAAATAACTATTAATTACTATGATTTCAAAACCCTTAATCTACATTTTCCTCATCTCTTCCAATTGCCACTATGCTCTGACTCCCTTGTTTAGTCCTCTAACTCTTTTGAATTATATTAATTGATCCGTTCTTTTCTGCTCACCATTCTGTAGGACCAAATAGTATCCACTAATTCCCATTTTTGCCTTGGTCTCTCTTAATTTTGATCCAGAAAGACTTCTCAGATTAGAGAAACAAATGTTTTGTGGAAAGTCAGAAATATATTTTTTATTGCTCTAACTTCTACTTTTAAATTTCTAAATTCAAATTTAAAGAAAAAAATGAAAACAAAACAAAAAAATGAGTTTGTCTCTTGCCTCTGCCAATTTTCATTTTTGTTTTTCATTATTATTATTAGTTTCAGGTGTGCAAAACTATGTAATAGTTAGACATTTACACCTCTCACAATGTGATAACCTCCGCTCCCAATTTACTACCCCTCTAACATCGTATATAGCTGTTACAATGTTACAATTCCAATGACTCTATTCCTTATGCTGGACTCCACTTCCTATGACTATATATATATATATTTGATTATAACTGACACTCAGTATTATTCATCTTCAGCTTCAGGTGTACAGCACAGTCAATGCACTGGTCTCACTAATAAGACAAGTGCCCATCTGACACCATACAAAATCTTTGCAACATTATTGATTATATTTCCCAAACTGTCTTTCATATTCTCATGCCAATATTGTGACTACTAATTTGTACTTTTTCATCCCTTTACCTTCTCCCCTTGCCCACACCCCTCCCATCTATCAATCATCATTTTTTTCCTCTATATCACTGAACCTATTTCTGTTTAGTTTGATCATTTATTCTGTTCTTCAGATTCTATACATAAGTGAAATCATATATTTGTCTTTCTCCATCTGACTTACTTCACTTAGCATAATTTTCTCTAGGTTCATCTATGTCGTCGCAAATGGTAAGATTTCATTCTTCTTTATGGCCGAGTAATACTCCATTTTTAAAATGTACTACAGTTACTTTATCCAGGTGTCTATTGATGGGCATTTTGGTTGTTTCCAGGTCTTGGCTATTGTGAATAGTGCTGCAATAAACATAGGGGTTCATACATTATGTCAAAATAGTTGCTTGGATTTCTCTGGATAGATACCCAAGAGTGGAATTACTGGGTAATAAGATAGTTCCATATTCAATTTTTTGAGATACTTCCATATTGTTTTCCATAGAGGCTGCACTAATCTGAAGTTCCCACCAACAGTGCACAAGGGTTCCATTTTTTCCACATCCTTGCCAGTACTTGTTTGTTGATTTATTGATGATAGCCATTCTGACCAGAGGTGAAGTGGCATCTCATTGTGGTTTTTATTTGCATTTCTCTAATGATACGTGATGTTGAGCATTTTCTCATACGTCTGTTGACCATCTGTGTATCTTCTTTAGAGAAATGTCTCTTTGTGTCCTCTGCCCATTTTTTAATTGGGTTGTGTCCTTTTTTGGTGTTGAGTTGTATGAATTTTTTAAAATAAATTTTGGATAGTAACCCCTTGTCAGATGTATTATTGGAAAATATCTTCTCCCATTCAGTAGGATGCTTTTTGTTTTATTGATGGTTTCCTTTGCGGTGAAAAATATTTTTAGTTTGATGTAATCACATTTGTTTATTTTTTCTGTTGCTTCCTTTTCCTGAGGGGATACATCAGAAACATATTATTAAGGGTAATGTCTGAAAATTTACTTCCTATATTTTCTTCCAGGAGTTTTATGGTTTCCAATCTTAAATTTAAGTCTTTACTCCATTTTTAATTTATTCTCATATATGGTACAAGGAGGTGGTTCAGCTTCATTTTTTTTTTGCATGTGTCTGTCCAATTTTCCCAGCACCATTTATTGAATAGACTTTCTTTTCCCTAGTGTAAATTCTTGCTTACATCATCACAGATTAAATGACTATACAGGCATGGATTTATTTTTGGGCTCTCTGTTCTGTTCTATTGACCTATATGTCTGTTTTTATGCCAGTACCATGCTGTTTTGATTACTATGGCTTTGTAGTATGATTTTGTATCAGGTAGCCTGATGCCTCCCACTTTGTTCTTCTTTCTCAAGATTGCCATGGCTATTTGGGGTCTTTTATGGTTCTATATAAATTTTAGGATTATATGTTCTAGTTCTGTGAAAAATGTCATTGGTAATTTGATAGGGATTGCATTGAATCTATATATTGTCTTAAGTAGTATAGATATTTTAAATATATTAATTCTTCCTATCCATGAACATGGTATATGTTTTCATTTATTTGTGTCTTCTTTAATTTCTCTCTTCAGTGTCATCATTTTCTGAGTACAAATCTTTTACTTCCTTGGTTAAATTTATTCCTAAGTATTTTATTGTTTTTGAAGCTATTGTAAATGGGATTGTTTTCTTAATTTCTGTTTCTGATAGTTTGTTATTGGTGTATACAAAAGCAACTGATTTTTGAATATTAATTTTGTGTCCTGCTACTTTACTAAATTTTTCAGTTCCAATAATTTTAGCCTTCTATTTAAAGTATATTTTGTCCAATATAAACATTGCTATCCCAGATTTTTTCTCATTTCCATTTGTGTGAAATATCTTATTCTATCCCTTTACTTTCAGTCGGTGTGTGTCCTTTGATCTGAGGTGAGTCTCTTGTATACAGCATATGCATGGGTTTTGTTTTCTTATCCACTCAGCCACCCTATGTCTTTTGATTGGAGCATTTAATCCGTTTATATGTAAAGTGATTATTGATAGGTACATAATTATTGCCATTTTATTATTCATATTTCTGGTCTTCATTAGTTAGTTTGTTTTCACCTTTTTTCTGCTTAAGGAAGCCCTCTTAACATTTCCTGAAATACTGGCTTGGTGGTAATGGATTCCTTTAGCTTATTCTTTTCTGGGAAGCTTTTAATCTCTCCTTCATTTTTAAATGATAGCCTTGCTGGCTTGAGAAATCTTGGTTGTAGACCTTCATATTTCATCACTTTGAATATTTTCTGCCACTCCCTTCTGGTTTGCAAAGTTTCTGTAGAAAAGTTAGCTGTTAGTTTTATTTGAGCTCTTGGCTCTGCCAATTTTTAAATTCCTCATTCACAAAATGATAAAAATATCTATTTTACACCTAGTAGTAAACAAAATAATTGAAAAACAATGTAGACCACTTCATAAATTTAAAAATCCTATATGGATTTAAAGTTTACAAGCTTAAAGTGGGTATTTTTTGTTGTTACTGTTAGTTAATTAAAATCAGACAGATTAGGAGATGCATGCCTTGTCTTAACTATTGGTCTCCAAACTTTTGCGATTGTATATACCTATCAGGAAAAAAAATGAGCACAGTGTTTCAAAAACATATGTACACTATTTATTTTCAAATTACATCCCCACTATACTAAGAAATAGTTAGACTTTAAAACATAAACTTATGGAAAACTTTTAAAGGTATCATAAACACTATTTGACAAATCAATTTTTAATTTATGTCCTCTTTATTGCAATAGTTAATTTTACTGGCAGTTATATTTGAAAAATATAGCAATAGAAATGCATAGACCCAATGGAAGAAGCCCTCATTTCCTGCCATAACTTGCTTATAATTGATTCAGTGAATAGATTTCGTGTGTGATGTTCTCTGTTTGGAATATGTTTGTATTCTAGTCAAAGTAGCCATTCCATCAAGATTGCACTTACACTTTTTCTGTATAACCCATCTGCTCTGATTCTCTAAATTTATTTAAAACAAATATTATATGTTGAGATTATTATGCTAAGTGAAATAAGTCAGAGAGAAAAGGTTGAGAACCATATGGTTTCCCTGACGTGTGGTATTTAAAACTGAAAACAACAAAGGAGCAAGACAAACAAATGAAGAAACAAAAACTCATAGACACAGATGATAGTTTAATGGTTACCAGAGGGAAAGTGGCAAGGGATGTAGTAGATGAGGGTAAATGGGATCAAATATATAGTGATGAAAGAAGAACTGACTCTGAGTGGTGAACACACAATGTGATATATCCATGATGTATTACAAAATTGTACACCTGAAATCTATGTAAGTAACTTTACTAATAATTGTCACCCCAGTAAACTTTAATTAAAAATAAAATAAAATAAATGAAACAAATCTAACAGATCCATAAACTGAGAAATGTGAAAAATGTGTACTTTCATTAATCTCAAGCAATCCACCCACATCAAGTAATTTGTTGCATTATTTTTTCAAATTTCTAAAGTGTTGTGAATACATTTTAAACAATATTTGGTGGCAAATGAATGTATTTTAGTTTATTACTGTATTGTTTCCTGTGTATTGTTTCATCCATTTTTTTTTTTTTTTGTGGCAAAAGAATGATAGCATCATTAATTATATGTGACTTTCTGTCATTTATTTCAGTAAGAAACTATTAACTTTCCTACTGTTTACTATTACATATAGTGGAATACAACTTTAAATATGACATTAAAATATAGTAATATTCTCCAAATTTAGGATTTTTGATTTGAAATCTTTTATATAATTATGACATAATAAGGAAGACTTTCTGATTTAATATAGAAACTTAGATACTTTTGATAGCAAAAAGTGATGAAACATAGAGGGGGCATTCCTCAACTTGATAAAGAATATATATAAAAACACTACAGTTAATATCATACTTAATGGTGAGAAACTTAATGCTTTCCCCTCTCAGAAACAAGGCTTGGATATTCTATTTCACCACTTCTATTCAACATCATACTGTGAGTCCTAAGCAATGCAGTAAGGCAAGAAAAGGAAATAAAAATGTTTACAAATGGGGGAAAAAGAAGGAAAAAATTGTCTTTGTTCACAAATGACATGATTACATATGGGGAAAATCCCAGAGTTAAAAAACAACAACAAACAAACAACAACAAACAAAAAAACACTGTTGGAACAAAACAAGGTGAAATTATACGTTGAACAAAATATGTGTAGGATCTATATGTGAAAAACAGACAAACTATAACTCTGTTGAAAGAAAAAGAAAAATTATCTAAATAAATGGACAGATTCTCCATATGCATGGATCAGAAGAATCAATATTTTCAAGATATCAATAGTAATTGATATCCGTGTAGTATTGGCCAAAGGAAAGTGTAGTAGAGAGAGAGTAGTATTGGCCAAAGGAAAAACATATGGATCAACAGATTAGAATCAAAGCTCAGAAACAGACCCATACAAATATATCTTTTGACAAAGAAAAAAGACATTTCAATGGTAGAAAAGATAGTCTTTTCAACAAATGTGCTGCAATAATTGGACATCAAAAGACAAAATCAATCAATCAATCAGACTAAATAAATTACAACTTAAAAAAAATTAACTCAGAGTGGTCCTCACTCTAAATATAAAAAAGAATGCTGTAAAACTTCTAGAGGCAAACATAGGAGAAAATCTGTGTAATCTTGATATCTGTAGTTTTAATCATGAGATTTTAAATACAACACAAAAATCATGACTCATGGAAGAAAAAAATGATGTTAGACTGTATTAAAATTAAAAGTTTCTTTTCTCTGAAACATATTGTTAAAAGATAAAATGACAGCAGCATATTGAGAAAAAATGTTTTTTAAAACACATACCACGTTTCCAGAAAATAAGACCTAACCAGAAAATAAGCCCTAGCATGATTTTTCAGGATGGCATCCTCTGAATATAAGCCCCAAAGTGTCTTTTGGAGCAAGAATTCATATAAGATCCAGTCTTACTTTCAGGGAAACGGTATCTGAGGAAGTATCCAAAATATATAAAAAAGACTTAAAACTCAACAATAAGAAAATGAACCACCCAATTAATAAATGGACAAAAGATCTAAATATCTATTTAGATATACAAATATATATCTAAAGATATATATATATATATATATATATATATATATGATATATAAAGATATACAAATGGCAATCAAATATTTAAAAATGTTCAACATGACTTGGTACTAGGAATTATAAATTGAAATAACAATGAGAATACCACTACATGTATTTATTATAATGACTGAAACCAACAAACCAAACAAACAAACAAACAAACCCACAAAAAACTGACATTACCAAATACTGGTGAAGATTCATGACTACTGAAACTCTTATTCACTGCTATTGGGAGTGTCATATGGCACTACATTTTGAAAGAGTTTGGTGGTTTCTTATAAAGCTAAGATAATCTTACCAAAGAGTCTAACAAGTGAACTCTTTGATGTTTACCCAACTAAGTAAAAAACTTATATCCAAGCAAAAAGCTGCACATGAATATTTTTATAAGCTTTATTTATAATCACTCAAAACTGTAAGTCACCACAATGTCCTTTATAGGTGAATAGATAAATAAAACTGTTGTGTATTCAGAAAATAGAATATTATTTAGTGACAAAAAGAAATGAGCTATGAAGCCATGAAAAGCATAATATAAATTAAATGGAAAAGCCAGTCTGAAAAGACTGTATAATGTATGATTCAATGATGTAACATTTTGGAAAAGGCAAATTATAGAGATAACAAAAAGGTTGGCATTACTAGGGGTTTGAAGGGAGGGATAGAGGGTCGACTAGGTAAAGCCTGCGGGAATTTTAAGGCAGTGAATCTGTTTTTTATGATACTTTAATAATGGATACATAACATAATGCATTTGTCAAAATTCAGAATATTACAGCATAAAGTTTATCTCAGTGTATAACAATTCAAAAAATATTTATGAAGTTAGGGAATCCCAGGAAGGAATACAGAGTAAGATATGACAATCCAACTGTATTACAAATATAAGAAGCAACCTCACTGAAAAGGATGGCAGAAAAAGATGCCGACCTAAGTAACTCTGGAAATGAGAGGAATCTGTAAAACTAATGGCAACAGAATTTGAAAAAAGAAAAAAAAGGAAAAAAATTAAAAAACACTGTACTGCAGTTGATAACATTTTCCACAGGGGTGTGAGTTAACAATTTTGATACTACTATACATGTATACTTGAATTGAACGTTTAAGTAAAACGTTGGTGGATGGTGAGAGCCTGGTTTCTCACTGTTGGAGTGAGTTTTTACAGATAAGCAAGTGAAGAAAGTTAGAATAATTTATATGGTAATTGATTAGAGTCGGAAATATCAGTATAAACTCAAATTTAGCTAAATATAGATGTAATTGGTTTTATGTGGGAATATTTGTACATATGTGTATATTCATGAGTTGGTATACACTTGCACATTTCTTTTTTCTGTCAGGTGACAAAGCTAAAACTAACAACACCTCAATATGAACAATCCAATACAGTGCACAGATCTCGTTATTTGTTACTGTTCTCTAATAAGAGGAACCATGGCTTCTGGAGAAATGGCTGGTTCTAGAACTACAGTGGATAATATAAAATGTGAGCATGGAACACATTTTAGTGCCAGAAAGCAAGAAAGTGCTAAAAAAAAGAAAAAAGTAGCTGATAGGGATATGTCAAAGGGCACAGTAACCAACTTAAAAATCAACTAGTGTCTAAAACTGGAACAATTTGAGCAAAATAAATAATAATAATAATAACAATAATAATATAGTATTTGATTATAATCCAAGTATAAAATAAATGTCCACAAGACCATATATACCGGTATATATGTGTGTGTGTGTGTGTGTGTGTGTGTGTGTGTGTGTGTGTGTGTGTATGTGTATATATATATACGTATATATACATATATATACATATACACACACACACACACACACACACACACACACACACACATATATATATGTGATTAAATAAATTAATAAATAGAGTAAACAGGCAGATCTCCTGTGCCAAATAATTATAAGTAATTTATATAGATACTCTGCTTTCAAAGAGGGGAGCATAACTTGCACTGTTCTTACCAAGATTTAGTAGATTTTTTTGATTAAATATTTGTCTGTTTTCTATACGCTTTTAGGAAAATTTCTAGAGCTTTGAAATGATTAAAAAATATGATTTTTTTCTATTTAAATTATTGTTTTTCAGGATAAGGGGTTTTCTACACAACTTATTTGTCATTTTGGAAGTCCCTTTCATAGCAGACTTACTGTGAGAAATGATGTAAGCCAGAAGACAATGAAGAATCAGGGAAACTGAAACCTTTTCTGACTTGATATCCATGTAGAGTCCAAGTTCTTTTAGATCCACAATTGTTATTGCTGTTTCTTCTGATTAGATACTTTACCGCCAATATCTAAATGTTTTTCTTATATTTTAAGACTTCATTAAGACTTTGCCTCATCCACATACATGGAAGTGTTATCTATAGCTTTTGAAATCCCACAGAAGTTTTTCTTCATTTTTTTAGAGTAATATTCATTATTTAATATTAAACATTTACTTCAATTCTTCTCTTTCTCCAAATTTTATTTCAGATTGGAAATGCATCTAACCATAAACCCTCAATACCATGCCTCCCCTCCAGATTTGTGACTAAATGTTGTCCAATGAGCTGTAGATGGAAGCCTACCTAAAGCAAGTGGAGGTGCACTTTAGCATTCCTATATTCACCTTTTATTTCTTCCTGAGATTCTGGTTCTTGCATGTTGGATCATAAGATAACAATTAGAAAGGAAAGCATGTGTAACAATATTGGAGAAGAAAAACAGAAGGAGGTGGCGTCTCTAATAATTTCATGAAATTGATACATTATCCCTGGATTTTCTACCTTTCGACTTTTTTTTGTGTGTGTGATTTAGTACATCTTTTATTTCAGTCCCAGTTGCTTTCAGTTTTCTGTTACATTCAAAAAAATGTAGAAAAAATTCACAGTTATTGACATAGATTTTTATATGTGTATCTTTTTGACACTATCCTGAAAACTCCTTGAAAGCAAGGGAAATAGCATACATATCACAAAACTTTACAGAAAGTATATTATTAGTTGTTGTGCAAGAGTGGGCTTTGGAAATGGAGGGAATGACTGCTAATAATGTATATGGGTTTCTTTTCGGTGTGATGGAACGGTTCTCATATTACATTGTTGTGATGGTTATAGAATCCTGTAAATATATTAAAAACAATGAATTCTGCACTTTAAATGGATGAATTGTATAGTATTTGAATCAATAAATATCCTTTATATCAGAAAATATACTTTTAAAATAGAAAAAATAATCTTTCCCCAAAGTGCAAGAATAGACAATGATCAACAGCACAAATAGAATACATGATCATCATTTACATTTGGAAGTACAGAATTAGAATTTGAGAAACAGGACTGGGTCATATTTTAAATTTTAATGAGCATCTTCTACATTTAAAAGTCTATATTCAAAGAGCTAAATGTGCTAAAATAAGCAAATTCAGCTTTTAGAATCCATCTTTAAGCTCCTACAACAGTCAGTGATCAAAAATATTTCTTGGTTAAACAAACCAGTTGGAGTTATGTCTGGACTCTCAAATAATGCATTTAGAACAAGGAAAACATATATTTTTAAATATTTTTCATCAATCCTTACATCTGATGAAGGATGGTTTGAGAAATATTTAAATATAATAAGACCATCATTTTAGGTAAAATAATTTGTCTTCATATTTTTTACTTTTGTTTTCAATTGTTTTTATTTTTTCTTTCTTTGTCTTGTATCTATTTAAAAAAATTTCTTCTCCTTTCTCTGTAGATTCTTATAATTTTTCTCAATATAGAGCATGAGATAGCTTCTAAGGACTGCCCAAGTTTGGCTCTGGGAAGGAAAATATGAGCCATTCTGAATTTAAGAGAGCATTATTTCACTAATTGATGTCAGGAAGAATGGTTAGGAAGAGAGAGAAGATGTATAAATTTGATAAAAGATGATTTTTAAAAATTAAATACAAAGTGATAAGTCTGAATTGAAATGCTAACAATGCTAATGGAAAGGGAAAAATTATTACAGAGGGAAAATTATAAATATATGAATGGGTATACATAAAAGAATCCCAGTGATATTATGAGTTATATTTGATGACCAAGAGATGGATGATATAACTTTGGAAAAGAGAATTTAGAATGTTGTCAGGACTATAATCTGGCAACAAATTATACTGATATTAAATATAATCACACAAAGAATTTTGATATGAACAAAAAATCTTCCTGTTAAACCTGTATGTGTTATCTGGATTTTTTTACTTCTGAAGGAAGATGAGGAGATATGAGTTTCATGCTTGTAGTAGAAGTTTCTGATTATAAGACAGTGTGAATGGATCAATTAACACAGTTGTTTAGAACATAGTGTAAATGAGGATAAGGTTGTGGGTCAGTTCCAGGATAACAACCTATACTCCTAACATTACAAATGAATGAATCCTTTAGTCACCAAGTGGAGTAGGGAACAGATATGTTCGTCTGAATGTAAAAATGTTACTATTACTGGGGAAACATGAAGCATATGTTCTATTTACAAGTTAGTTCTCAGAATGTCAGGAAGAAAATGACTTCTCCTAGACCAAAATTATAGTCAATGAAGAAAGATATATCTAGTTTCTAGTAGTAAAAGTAGAGTTTTATATTACTCCCATGAATTGAAAGAGGTTATTCATTTGATCAATTTAGGAAAGAAACCATGATTTTAGAAAGGCATATACTAAGATATTAAATAATCAAACAACCCAATTCAAGATCTTCTGTCCCTGAGGGCAATTTTCTGACCCAATTTTCTATTTCATGAGTATGGTAGTTTATGACACAGATATTGACTTAAGTGTGCACAAATTGTTGCAGAAAAATTATCTTTGTTACTACATATTTCACTGCATATTGAATGTCAGATTGTATTGCATACAACAAGTAGTCAAGGAAAGGAGTTGTGTCTACAAAAATAAAAACTGTGAAGTAACAACAAGTTTTTTTTTAGAATTAGCAAGCATATTTTCAGTAGTTTTATAGCATTTGTAATGAATCTGTTTTAAATGTAATTAAAAAATAGAAAAATTGAGTTCTGACTTCTTTTTTGGAAGTGTGTTGTAATGCCTGAAATTCTCCGAGCATATGGTGATTCTCAAAATTATCCTTTTTCCACCCACTGCTAGAAATTTCTTGCCTACTGATTTCAGCACTACTTCAATGGTGTTAAAACCAATTAGTGATACATCAAAGGGTTTTCTTTTTTAATAACAGAAAGTTTAAACTACTACAGAACATTTGCACAATGAGCCCTGTAAAAACCCATGATCTCATGATCTTTGATTTGTTCTTATAATGCTAAATCCATAAATGAGTTTTCATTAGCAACTTTGACTATAAGGAAGCAACCAGAACAAAAATAAATGATATAACCTTAACTAGAATGTGAAACTAACATTATGAGGCAGTCATTAATTTTTAGTAGATATATGGATTTTTTCCCTAGTATTTCCTACAGTATAGTACAAATCATTTTTTAATATAAAAATCCAGCAATAACTAATGAAATAACAGACTACAACAAACAACCTACATTTTGTCAAATGTTAGCTTTTAATCTAATTTCTAGTTCAAATATGATAGAAGATCATGCAAATGTACATTTGTTAATTTATACAGCTCACAAACAAAAATCATATTTATTTTGTTGGTATAGTTTGTATTTATTTATGGAACCATGGAATTACTTTGACATCAAATAATTGAGAACTAGCAAAAACACAGCATCACAATAGATGTAAGTTCACTATTTAACATTATAAAGGAAACTTTAAAAAGGAAGAAAAAACTTGCTGAAACTAACACAGGTTTCACCCTCTCTGGAAGGATGGTTTTCAATGTTACTTTGGATACCTGCATTTTTTGACATCTTTTCATTTCTCTGTTACCACTTGTCAAAAAACTTCATATCAATACTCTTTTATAGTCACTCTCTGGAAGATCTCCAAACATAACAAATGATCCAGTTAATTCTATATGTTGCTTCTTGACATGCCAGGGGATAATGGAGAAGAACATAGGTTGGGGTTGAATCCCAGCTTGACCACTTAATAACTGTGTCAAAAAGTTATTCATCTCTCCAAGTCTCATATCCTTCTTTTTAAA
Organism: Rhinolophus hipposideros; assembly: GCF_964194185.1. Lineage (NCBI taxonomy): Eukaryota > Metazoa > Chordata > Mammalia > Chiroptera > Rhinolophidae > Rhinolophus > Rhinolophus hipposideros. Next base: position 44,204,131 of record NC_138063.1, read on the forward strand.
AGTGGTGTCATAATATAGATTTCACAGTGTTTTGTGAGAATTAAATGTTAGTTATTATATAAGAAACAATTAATGACATGTTTTATACATAAAAAGTATTCAATAAACAATTCAGTAGAATGCTGCTGACCATGGAGATCCATGCAAATATATTTTGGCAAGCAGTCAGAAGGAAAATGATATTTGGGTATTAAATAAAGAGTATGAAGTGTAAGTGTGACATCTGGAATGAGAATAGGTAAATCCAAATTATTTATATTTTCTTCCAAGAAATGAATAAAGGAAGATACAGAGGGAAACATGTCTCAGTGCATGAAAACAAGCCATTTACAGTGTAGAGCTGCACTGCCCAGTATGGTAGCTACTAGTGCCATGTGGCTATTCAGCAGCGGAAATGTGACTGATCCAAAATGAGATGTGCGGTAAGTGTTGGACAAATTAACTTTGTTTTCCATTTTGAAAAGTGATATTGATGAATATCTGCTTAATTAAATTATTATACTCATTTTAACTGACTCATTTGGCCAGAATAAGAAGTCAACATAAAAATTTGTAGACCAATCTTTGAATTTTATGCTAAGATTTTGTTTATATACAGGTGTATAATTTTATATTTTGATGTCATTAAGCATATTAAAACATATAACTTTTCTTTCCTTCCTTATTAACTGTTATTTTATTCTTACTGTTATAGTTTTATTGCTTAGAGTGACATAGTGTTCTTTATAACATGAATGTAAGAGATTATAGCACTATATTATATGATCATAAGATAACCATCTGTACATTGTTTTGTTATGTGAACCTTGGGTTAAAATGCACTTTTTAAATTTGTATAAAATAAATCTACTTGAGATGGGAACATGATATTGAACAAATGTGTGGCTTTTATTTTTACAATAAAATTGAGAAAAAAATATATTCTCATGGGCCATACTTAACTATAAAATTATATCAGCACTTAAGCAACCAAGAGAAAAACTCATGACTGTGTGTTTAAATGTGTTTATCAAAAATGTTTAATATTAGTTCTCAAACATGGCAGCATGAGAATCCCACCTGATTTCTGCCCTTGAAGTTACAGCAAGTGAACAGCTATAATCCAACAAAGGATTCCCTGCACAACATGCAAACACATCTGAGAGATTTGAGCATGGAAATATCTGAAAGTGGGTGAACTTGGTAAACAGGGGAGGAGGAAAAGGAGAAGAGCAGAGACAGATGCCATGGATACAGCCTGGAGCTCACTGTGGGTCCCAGAAGAGGGAAGGATTCAGGCTATAGTGCACTCTCTGTGGCCGCAAGCACTCCTGCCTGAGAGATTGGCATAAATATGGTTGAACCCAGCAATTGAGGCAGAGACTGAATACAGAAGTGCAATAGCTGTGTTAGAGCAGGCACTATTGCCAGGCAGAAAACAAAGCCAGAAGACTGGTTGCCCCCACTCACCCTCCTAGGACCCCCCAAGAACTAGCAGCAGGCCCCAGAAGAAACTGTAGCAGTGAGTGTCAGGTTACAAAGAAGAATATCTACAGCCCTGAGAACTGGAAGAGACAGTTCTTGAGTGGCAGATGCACATTGTGGCTAATCCCAGTGACAAGGGTGGAGATAGAGAGGTGAGGAAACTGAGCTCTAGCAATAGCCATTACTGACATGAGAACAAAGCCACAAACACACCAGTCGCCTTTCTCAGCCCACCCCACCCCCACCAATTCCAGCTGATCCCAATGGGGGCACCTGGGACAGCTTAGACAGTGCAGCACTGCATCTGGCTGCAGAGGTAACACTGGGATTTCAGGGGCTTGGAACCCCGTCACCCACCACATTCTCCCATGAGAGCAGGAAAAAGAAAATTCAACCATATGCTGCCTTCAGGAGACACAACCCAGCTCCAAGGACAAATATAGACTCAAAGTGAAAAGGGTAGACAATGATACTTCAAGCAAATGGCATTCAAAGAAAAGTGGGTATAGCCATACTTATATCTGACAAAATAGACGTCAAGATAAAAAAGGTAACAAGAGACAAAGATGGACATTTCATAATGATAAAGGGGAAATAAACAAGAAGACATAACATTTATCAATATATATGCTCCCAAGCAGGAAACACCAAAATATATAAAGCAAATACTAACAGAACTAAAGGGAGAAACTATAATCATAGTAGGGGACCTAAATATGCCATTGACAGCTATGGATAGACCGTCTAAACAGAAAATCAATAAGGAAATATCTGCCTTAAATGACACATTAGAATAAATGGACGTAATTGACATTTAAAGAACCTTTCATCCTAGAACACCAGACTACACGTTCTTTTCTAGTGCACATAGAACATGCTCAAGGATAGACCATATGTTGGGACACAAAACTAGCCTCAGAAAATTTAAGAAAACTGAAATCATATTCCACAATCAGATACCACCTCACACCTGTTAGAATGGCTATTATGAACAAGACAAATAACAACAAGTGTTGGAGAGGTTGTGGTGAAAAAGGAATCTGCATACACTGTTGGTGGGACTGCAGAATGGTGCAGCCACAATGGAAAACATTATGGAGGTTTCTTAAATAATTAAGAATAGAATTATCATATGACCCAGCAATCCCTCTTCTTCTATACCCCTAAAAAGAAAACATTTCTCTGTAAATATATAATATATATATAATTATATATAATGTAATATATATATTTCTCTGAATATATATATATATATATACATATACATATTTCTTTGCAGCATTATTCATGGTGGCCAAGGCATGGAAACAAGTAAAGCGTCCTTCAATAGATGATTGAATAAAGAAGATGTGGTATTTATACACAATGGAATATTACTTAGTCATAAGAAAAGATGAAATACTGCCCTTTGCAACAACATGGATGGATCTGGAGATTATCGTGCTAAGCAAAATAAGTCAGACAAAAAATAACCATATGATTTCACTACGTGTGGAATATAAAACTGAAAGCAACAAATGAACAAGACAAACAAACGGGTAAAAACTCATGGATACAGACAACAGTTTAGTGGTTACCAGAGGGAAAGGGTAAAGGGGGTCAAATATGTGATGACAGAAGGTTATTTGACATTGGATGGTGAACACACAATGCAATATATATATATATATATATATATATATAGTGGAATTGTATGTTTGAAACCTGTATACAGTAGCACCTCGGTTTTTGAATGTCTCTATTGATGAACATTTCGGTTTACAAACGCCGTAAACCCAAAAGTAAATGCTTCAGTTTTTTAACACACCTCGGAAGTTGAACATATCATGCAGTTTCCACTGAGTGCAAGATCCTGAGGCCTAGCTATAGGCTGTTTTCAAACGTTTCAGAACTTGAATAGTCTTCCAAAACAGATTACGGTCGAAAACTGAGGTACCATTGTGATTTGATTAACCCATGTCACTCCAATAAATTTAATAAAAATGTACTATTTAATATTTCTTAAATCATGAGAAAAATCAATAATTTAAATTTTAAAAAATGAAATAGATTTGTAAGAACTGAGTGTAATTAGCATTCATTATAGTTTTCATTTGAAAATAAGTCTATTGACATGAAGGGTGGGAACTAAATTAAAGATATCACAAAGCTAAAATATAAAATTGTAGTAATAACCAAGTAAAACAGAATAATTCATTAGTGTTTGGAAATATGTGGTAGTTATTCAAATAATTTACTGCCAAATTATTTTATATTTGGTCAAAATTAATGTGTAATTTGGATCCTAAAATAATCACTACAGTGCCAAATACGATGAAACCAACAACATGGAATTAAGTAGGGACCTGAGTTTGTAAAAGAACCCAACTGAAATTAAAGTATTTCAAGAGATTTGAAAGTGGAAAATGAGGTAGGAAAGAGAAAGAACCGGAGAGGTATTTGATTGTTGACAAATTTGATATTAAAAAATGAGTGAAGAATCTCAGTTCTGGGTTAAGATGGTGAAGGCTCATTTTTCCCCACTTCTCCCCTAAACACACTAAATATCCTGTAAATAACTCGATAGACAATCATTTAATCTGAAAGATGGACTTGAAGTATGACATATTTGCATCACAATATCTTCCTGAGTTCTGGATTTTCTTTTTATTTCCCACATGTTCCACACTGGGCAGCAGAGAGGCCTGCAATGCAGAATCTCCAAGAGGTCTAGAAAATCAACAAGACTTGTTGTCTGGATAAAAAACTTGGAAAGGAAAACAGTGGAGTGACTCAGTAGGCAGACTCATACCCAATGACAGTGATCCACAACGGTGGCCACAATGGGATCCCACCAATAATCCACTCCCTTATTCAACATGGGATGGCAACAGTAGTCCAAACTGTCAGCAGCAGCAGCAGCAGCAGCAAGCCCAGTGTCTCCAAGCTTTCTATCCTGTAGTAGAAGGTAAACCATGTCAGGGTCTCTAGATCCATTACCTAAAACCAGAAAGCCCTCAGACTCTGGGACTCTTGGCCCTCTACCCAAAAGTAGAGGGTGGCTCAGGTAGGCACTTCCTTTCCCCTGCCACACAATAGAGAGAAAAGAAAGGGAAACCCACCAGCACTGAGCCAAAGATCAGAATGTAAGGGTGAAACTTAGAAAATCAATAACTTAGCCTGTAGCTTCATTCACCTCACAGTTTACTATTTAGCCGTTTTCTCTTTGTTTTTCCCCCTGACTGCCTAATTTAATGACTCTGCTTTGTTCCCTTTCTCAAGGCTATGCATGTTTCGCTAATCCAGTTAATCAGCAGAGCACTAACCAAAATAAAAAGTACTAATTCCTCAGTCTTCAGGCACCCAGGCGATGGAATCCATTTTACAATTCCCTTGCAGTTTTTACTGGTGATGCATAAAACCCCTGCCACTGTCGGGAAATAAAATTATTTTGAAACAGACCAGACCCCTGGAAGCGACATCAGCCCTCAGGTCCTGCATGACCAACTATCCCACTTCTCTTTGTTCTTCCCCCAGTCTTTATGCCAATAAAACCCCTTGATTATCCTCAGCTCAAGGAATGTGGCATTTCTCAGGACAGCAGTCCACCATCTTCCCTGGCTGCTGGCATCCAGAATAAAGAAAACACCTTTTCTCCTCACCAACTCTTGCCTCTCCGGTTTTTGGGTCTCATGAGACAAGCAGCACTGAACCTGGGTTTCATAACAAGTACACAGATTGTACTTTTTCTCCTGCTGATCCAACATACCACACCTGATACCTAATGATAACTGGGTGGCTTACGGAAAAGCCTTCCACCTCCACAGGCAGTACCAGTGGGAATAGAGCAGGCATCCAATTGGAACCAGAAAAATGAAGTAAAACAAAACATTGCAAGGGCACTGAAAATTAAATTGTCATTGGACTACAGCCTGCAAAAGTAGATCAGAAATTATATGTTAAACCTCATCAGGGCAATTGCCTGCTAAAACAGAGGATTTAAATAGGATCAAGAGTCTCTTAATGTAATATCCAAAATGTCAAGGTATAATAATAAAAATAAAAAAAAATCACTGCTCATGTCAAGAACCAAGAAAATCAGAACTTGAATTAGAAAAGACAAATGCCATCAATACCGAGATGAATTAGATGTTCAAACATTTGGTTAAAAATTTTAAAGCAGTCTCTGTAAAATTGTTTCAACAAGTAATTACAAATTTCTTTGAAACAAATGAAAAAAATATAAAACCTCAGCAAAAAAATAAAAGTTATAAAGGAACCCAATGGAGATTATAGAATTGTAAAATATAATAACTGAAGTAAAAAAAGAAAGTTCACTGGATAGCTCAATAGTAAAGTCAAGATGACAGAAGTAAGAATCAGTGGAACTGACAGATGAATAGAATTTCCTCAATCTTAACAATAGGGAGAAATAAACTTAAAAAAAAAAATGACTAGGACCTAGAGACCTGTGGGCAACAACAAAAGATCTAACATTTATAGCATTAGTGTGCCAAATGGAGAGGAGAAAGAATGTGGGACTGAAAAAGTATCCAAAGAAATAGTGGCTAAATTTCCCAAACTTGGGTAAAGACAAAAATCTAAATATTCATAAAACAGCAAAAGGCAAATGGGTTAAACCCTAAGAAATATATGTCAAAACATATCATAAATAAACCCCTGAAACATAAAGTCAAAGAAAAAATGTTAAAAGTAACCAGAGAATATTATGATTTAGTTGTAAAAGAATACAAAAGGAATGATAGTGAATTTCTCACCTGAAACCACAGAGACCAGTAGAAAGTAGCAGAAGGCTTTTCAAGTGCCAAAAAACTGTCAACCATTAATTCTATATCAAAAAAAAACTATCTTCCAGAAATTAATGGGGGAAAATACATTCTCAGTCCAAGGAAAAGTAAAAGAATTTGTCATTAGTAGACCACATTTAAAAGAAAAAAATGGCTAGAAGAAGTTCTTCAAATAGAAAATAGCAGAAGAAGGCTTGGAAACTGAGAAAGTAAGGAAGAAAAAGAGAATGGGTAGAAATAAGGTTAAATGTAATAAACTATCTCTTCCCTATGAGTTTCACATATGTCATACTTAAAGCAAAAATTATAACAGTTATTTTGATGTTCAGTGTACGTAGAGGAAATATTTCAAATAATTACATTTAAAAATGAGTCTGGTAAGCACCTAAGTGGAACTATGATTTCAATACTTTGCTCAACTAATTTGAACAAAAGAGCAAAGACAACCCAGCGGATAAATAAAAGTCTTTTCAATAATGGTGCTGGAAAAATTGAATATTCAATTGCAAAAATACAAGAACAAAAATTCAAAGTGGATCCTAAAGCTTAAATTTAAAATTTAAGACCATAATTATTTTAGGAGAAGTCATAGAATGAAATCCTTGCAACCTTGAGTTAGGTAAATAGTTCTTTTATAAAATAGTAAGACACTAACCATAAGAGGAAAAGTTCATAAATCAGAGTTCATAAAAATAGAAAAAATTTTTTGTGAAAGACTCCATTAAGAAAATAAATATTATAGAATTGTACACTTGAAACCTATATAATTTTACTAACCAACATCACCCCAATAAATTTCATAAAAAATTTATATATATATATATAATGAAATTAAATTAAAAGAAAAATATAAGTCACAGTATAAGAGAAAATATTTGCAAATTTTGTTTTTGACACAGGACTGGTAGACAGAAAATATAAAAATGCGCAAAACTCAATAATATGAAAACAAACAGTTGAATTACAATATGATCAAAAGATTTGAAGGGACTTTTGCAAAGAAAGGTAGCACCAATGACCCTGGATAGGAGAATCACAGAAATATATATCCAAAATACTCCTAGAAATCAGGTGGTCCTTTATTGACAAGGCACTGAAATCTGCATAGGTGTTAAGATGTCCCTTTGGTCCAAATAAATTAGCAAATAGCCTAGAAACAAAAGCTTTGTTTGTTGTTTCCTAGGCTATCGGAAACAATTCCATTGCTCCACCAGTTTCTCTCTATTATGGATAAACTGTCACCCCAAGAGATATGTTCAGATCCTAGCCCCAGGTACCTGTGAATGTGGCCTTGTTTGGAAATAGCGTCTTTGCAGATGTAGTGAAGCTAAGATTAAGTCATACTGGGTTAGGGTGGTATCCTTAGAAGAGGGACATTTGGGACAGAGAAACAAACATGGAATCATAAAGTGTGTAACCTTTGAGCCGGGCTTCTTTCAGTTGAAATATTGCGTTTGGGATTCATTCATGATGTTGATGTTATGAATGTACCAAAGTTTGTTTATTCATTCCTATTTTAGGGATATTTGAGTTGTTTCCACTTTATGGCCACATCATTTACAACCTATATTTATATAATAAATGCTTATTTTTTCCACTTTTATAAAAGAAGTTAAAAGTGCTGGGATGAAAAAATAAGTAAACAATGAGTTCATGGTTAAATATTGATTCCAACTTCACTCAGATTTAGAAATTCTAGAGAAACTTATGAATCAATTATATGTGAACTGGAGTTATAAAACCACTGTTTACTATTGCATTCAATAACATTGTAGTTCTATCTATTAAATTATGTCACTCAGGAAAATACCATGTTCTGAGATAATATCAGTACAAGTTGTTTTCTTTCTTTAAATATTCACAAGAAATAGCTACAGCTACATTATCTCTTCAGAAATCTTTTAAACAGATGATTATTTTAATCGTTCTTCTTGGGTGATCTGGTAATTTCTGTGCAGAACAATCATTTTTCTCTATTTTGACAAGGATCTACATTCTTGTGATTGCTGTCTATAGAGTGCAGTCATTTATAATTGTTGACAATCTTTTTTTTTTAATGTTAGATAATCTATATAAGGCCTTCAACAATTTTGTGCGTCATCCATTCTAAGCTACTTATACTCCTTTGACCTCACTGTCTTACTCATGTAATTAAAAAAATGCAGTTGTTTTATAATATTTTACAATATCTGTACAATGCCTCAATAATAATAATTTTCTAGCACTTTTAACTTCTTTCATACAAGTGGGAAAAATAAGCTTTTGTTATGTAAATATAGGTTGTAAATTATATTTTTCCGATTCTAAATGCTATTCTCTTTTTAAGAGGATCCTGAAGGAAATATTCTTATACACCATTTTAGAAAAGAGATGAAAGAAAGTATGAGTATTCTGTTCTTCCTGAACAATTTACCTAACTGACATTATGATGTTGTCATTCATAATAAGAATGATCTTTTGGTTAATCAATTAGCATGATTAATTAACTATGGAGTAGGTACTATAAAATATACATAGAGGCAAAAAGATCAGTCCATGCTTTCATTTAGCTAAGTTTACTTACACTTTAAACATTTTAAACATAAGTGAATGTGAGAATTTCCAAAGGATTGGCAGAGAAGAGAAAGAAAACAGCAGCTCAGAGGAACAGGGAGACAATATAGATTTGGGCAATTATAAAAGGCTTCCCAGGATGCTGGCAACGTATGAGTTTAATAAATGTATAAAACTAGTGGAGAAATCGCAGAGTTGGAATGCATTCTACATGAAGGAAGAGGAATAATGTACTATTAATCAAAGTTTGTAGGAAATAATGAACAAGAAATCTTTGCGCAAAAAGTAAGACCTCTCAGATTGTTTTATGTGACACCGTACAAGTGATTTCAAGTCTCTATCGTCTGTAAAATAAAAATATTAGCCCATATAATTTTGATTTCTTTTAAAATGCTGTAAGGAATAGAATATATGAAGGTCTGCCTGGGAACATTTGGAGATGTAAACTCTCACAGTGGCTGGGGTACGTGCCTGGCCTTGGAAGGATTGGCTACCCTCCCAAGGACCAAGAAAATTTACAGGATGTGGAGCCTGGCCTTCGCCTTGGCGCAGGTGGGCCCAGCTCCGACACATCTAATCTCATACCAAGGACTGGCACCGGTCCTAGCCAGATCTGAGACCAGTTCCTTGTGTTGTTGACACCTATGCTTATTGGCTTCTTGCCGCTGTTGTTAGTGAAGTCCTCAAAACCCCAGAAAGCCGAGGCAGGCACAGCAGTAGTTGTTGTTCCCCGGCCCGCCTCGGCTGCTGCAAGGTATTCCGCCCATGCTGATGACTTTACCTGACTGGGATTTTGCCCATGCTGATGAAGGGCCAGTGCTGTTTCTACGACTCTAATTGACTGGGCCTTGGTGGTATGATGAATTGCCTCCTTGCTTGTTAGTGGTATGATAATATATTCCCCTAATCTCTGTCTTGTTTTACTAACTTTCACTTTGCGATAAAACTCTTTAACCCCTTCATCCTGGCTTGTGGTAGTGTGTCTTGCATATTGGGCCTTGAAAACAAGTCTGTGCACAGCAATCCATAATACTTATCCATACAGACGCTAATGATAACTTTAGAGCACTTACTATATGAAAGCACTTGGTAACCGTTTTACATGGATTGTCTCATCTAGCTCTTACAGTAACCTTATGATACAGATTCTGCTACTCAGAAAGGCACCCATCTTGAATATCAATATTCTAAGTCATATTTTTGTATTCAGTATGTTATACTGCATTTTATTAGGGATTTATTGTATCTATGATCTACAAGCGAGGATTGGGTTTTACCTCTTGTATTCTACCTGTCTAATTTTAAAAAGTTATATGACTTCATTTTTTCATGAATAATCTGAATCTCCTTAGTGACTGTTAATGTCAAAATTTTTTGTGTGTGCTTATGTCTCCTTTTTGGTGAAATGTCTTTATGAATCTTCCCCCACTTTGTATTGTGTTGTGTGTTTTTTTTTCTTGTTACTGAGTATATTATAAATTCAAGTTATTTCACAGATATATATTTTGCAAACATTTTCTCTCGTATGGCTTGTCTTTTTATATTTATCTATTTATTTATTTTAATTATATATTTGCTTAAATCAAATAAATTTAAAATACCATCATTTTACCAAGTAATATAAAAATCATTAATGAGATTTTTTTACATTCTTTCCTATAACATGTTTTATGTCTGATGCCTATTTTACACCTCGAGTAAATTTCTTTAAGTTTATTGGGGTGACAATTGTTAGTAAAATTACACAGATTTCAGGTGTACAATTCTGTATTACATCATCTATAAATCACATTGTGTGTTCACCACCCAGTCAGTTCTCCTTCCATAACCATATATTTGATCCCCCTTACCCTCATCTCCCATCCCCCAACCCCCTTACCCTCTGGTAACCACTAAACTATGGTCTGTGTCTATGGGTTTTTGTTTCTCATTTGTTTGTCTTGTTCTTTTGTTGTTTTTGGTTTATATACCACATATCAGTGAAATCATAGGGTTCTCTGCTTTTTCTGTCTGACTTATTTCGCTTACCCTTATACTCTCAAGATCCATCCATGTTGTCACAAATGGTCCTATTTCATCTTTTCTTACCGCCGAATACTATTCCATTGTGTATATATACCACAACTTCTTTATCCATTCATCTATCAAAAGACATTTTGGTTGTTTCCATGTTTTAGCCACCGTAAATAAAGCTGCAATGAACATTGGAGAGCACATGTTTTTATATATCACTGTTTTCAGATTTTTGGCGTATATACCCAGGAGAGGGATTGCTGGATCATATGGTAATTCTATTGGTAATTTTTTGAGGAAACTCCACACTGCCGTCCATAGCGGCTGCACCAGTCTGCATTCCCACCAACAGTGTATGAGGGTTTCTTTTTTCCACAGCCTCTCTGACACATGTTCCTATTTGTCTTGTTGATGGTAGCCATTCTGACTGGGGTGAGGTAATATCTCATTGCGGTTTTTATTTGCATTTCTCTGATGACTAGTGATGTTGAGCATTTTTTCATGACTATTTGCCATTTGTATGTCCTCTTCGGAGAAATGTCTTTTCAGGTCGTCTGCCCATTTTTCAATTGGGTTGTTTGTTTTTTTGTTGTTGAGTTGCATGAGTTCCTTGTATACCTTGTATATTAGCCCTTTATCAGAGGCACTGTTTGCAAAAATCTTCTCCCATCCAGTTAGTTGCCTCTTTATTTTGTCGATGGTTTCTTTTGCTGTGCAGAAGCTTTTAAGTTTCATGTGGTCCCCTTGCCTTTGGAGTCAAATTCATAAAATGCTCTTTGAACTCAAGGTCCATTAATTTAGTACCTGTGTTTTCTTGTATGCAGTTTATTGTTTCAGGTCTCATGCTTAAGTCTTTAATCCACTTTGAATTAATTTTGGTACATGGTGACAGCTAGCAGTCTATTTTCATTCTTTTGCATGTGCTTATCCAATTCTGCCAGCACCATTTATTGAAGAGGCTGTCTTTTCTCCATTGTATTTTTTTGATTCTTTGTCAAAAATTATCTGTACATATTTATGTGGTTTTATTTCTGGGTTCTCAATTCTATTCTATTGGTCTGTGTGTCTGTTTTTCTGCCAATACCATGCTGTTTTGATGATTGTAGCCCTGTAGTACAAGCTAAAGTCAGGGAGTGTCATACGTCCAGTATTGTTCTTTTTTCTTAAGATTGCTTTGCCTATTTGGGGTCCTTTGTGGTTCCAAATAAATCTGATGATTTTTTTTTTCTACTTGTTTAAAAAATGCCATTGGGATTTTGATGGTTATTGCATTAAATCTGTTTATTGCTTTGGGTAATATGGCCATTTTAACTATGTTTATTCTTCCAATCCATGAGCACAGAATGTCTTTCCATTTCTTTGTGTCTTCTTCAATTTCTTTCAAAAATGTCTTATAGTTTTCAGCATAGAAATCCTTCACATCCGTGGTTAAGTTTATTCCTAGGTATTTTATTCTTTTTCCTGTAATTGCAAAATGAATTGTTTTTTCTATCTCTTTTTCTGAGATTTCATTATTGGTATATTGGAAAGCAATGGACTTTTGTACGTTGATTTTGTAGCCAGCAACTTTACTGTATTCATTGATTGTTTCTAATAGCTTTTTGGTGGAGTCTTTAGGGTTTTCTATATATAGCATCATGTCATCTGCAAAGAGTGATAATTTAACTTCTTCATTCCCAATTTGGATGCCTTTTATTTCTTTCTCTTACCTGATTGCTCTGGCAAAGACTTCCAACCCTATGTTGAAAAATAGAGGTGATAGGTAACAGCCCTGTCGTGTTCCTGAACGTAGAGCTAAGAGCTTCAGTTTTTCACCATTAATTATGAGATTAGCTGAGAGTTTGTCATATATGGCCTGTATTATGTTAAGGTATTTTCCTTCTATGACTATTTTATTAAGTGTTTTACTCATAAATGGATGTTGTATCTTGTCAAACCCATTTTCTGCATCAATTGATATAATCATATGATTTTTGTACTTTATTTTGTTTATGTGATATATCACATTGATAGATTTGCGGATGTTGAACCATTCTTGTGCCCTGGGGATGACCGCACTTTGTCGTGATGAATAATCTTTTTAATGCATTGTTGTATGCGATTTGCTAGAATTTTGTTTAGGATTTTTGCATCTGTATTTAACAGAGATATTGGTCTGTAGTTTTCTTTTTTTGTGTTGTCCTTACCAGGTTTTGGTATCAGGGTAATGTTGGCCTCATAAAATGACTTGGGAGTACTGTCACTTCTTCAATTTTTTGGAAGAATTTGAGCAGGATTGGTATTATATCCTCTTTGAAGGTTTGGTAGAATTCACTTAGTGAAGCCATCTGGTCCTGGACCAGATGCTTTTGGAAAGGTTTTGGATGACTGATTCAATTTTGTTACTGGTGATCGGTCTATTTAGATTTTCCAGTTCTTCATAGTTCAGCCTAGGAAGCTATATGTTTCTAAGAAGTTGTCCATTTCTTCTAGGTTATTGAATTTGCTGGTATATAGTCCTTCATAATATTCCTGGGTGATCCTTTGTATTTATGTGGCGTCTGTGATAACTTACCTTTTTACATTTCTGATTGTGTTAAATAGTGTCTTCTTTCCTTTTATCTTAATGAGTCTAGCCAAGGGTTTGTCGATTTTGTTAATCTTCTCAAAGAACCAGCTCTTTGTCACATTAATTTTTTCTATTGTCTTTTTGTTCTCTATTGCATTTAGTTCTGCTCTGATTTTTATTATTTCCTGTCTTCTGCTGACCGTTGGTTTCATTTCTTCTTCGTTTTCTAGTTCTTTAAGGTATAATGTGAGGTTATTTATTTGAGATTTTTCTTGTTTCTTGAGATAGGCCTGTAATGATATAAATTTCCCTCTTAAAACTGTTTTCGCTGCATCCCAAAAATTTTGGTAGGATGTATTTTCATTGTCATTTGTTTCTATGTATCTTCTGATCGCTCCTCTAATTTCTTTTTTGACCCAGTCGTTCTTTAAAAGTATGTTGTTTAATCTCCATGTATTTGTGTTTTTTCCTGCTTTCTTTTTGCAGTTGATATCAAATTTCAAAGCCTTGTGATCAGAGAATATGCTTGGTATGATTTCAATCTTCTTAAATTTTCTTAGGCTGATTTTATGTCCAATATGTGGTCTATCCTTGAGAATGTTCCATGTACACTGGAAAAAAATGTATAGTCTGATGTTTTAGGATGAAGTCAATTATGTCCATTTCATCTAATGTGTCATTAAGGGCTGTTATTTCGTTATTTATTTTCTGTTTGGATGATCTATCCATAGCTGTCAATGATGTATTTAAGTCCCCTAGTATAATTGTATTTTGATCAATTTCTCCCTTCAGTTCTGTTAGTAGTTGCTTGGTATATTTCGGTGCTCCCTGATTGGGGGCATAAATATTGGTAACTGTTATGTCTGCTTGTTGTATAGTCCCCTTTACCATTATGATATGTCCATCTTGGTCTCTTGTTATCTTTTTCACCCTGAAGTCTGTTTCATCTGATATCATTATGGCTACACCTGATTTTCTCTGGGTACCATTTGCTTGGAGTGTCAATTTCCACCCTTTCACTTTGAGTCTATGCTTGTCCTTGTAGCTGAGATGTTTCTCTTGTAGACAGCATATGGTTGCGTTTAGTTTTTTGATCCAATCTGCTACTCTGTGCCTTTTTATTGGTGAGTTCAGTCCATTTACATTTAGGGTGATTATTGATATGTGAGGATTTCCTGTCATTCTATCTTTAGCTTTTGGAAGGCTGTGTCTCCATTGTTTTTTTGCCTTTTTGTTCTTGTCTATTTCTGTGTTTTTTCTGTTGTTTACTTCTGTTTCTTCTTTTATTACAGTATATATTTCAGTTCTAGATTTTATTTTTTTGAGTGGTTACACTTAAGTTTATGTAAAAGAAAGTTTGATATTTAGAGTATTCCATTTTTCAGCGTGCTTATTTTCTCCATTCCCATATTCCGGTGCAGGCCTTTGCTTTCCCCCTTTTTGTGTTTTGGTTGCCACAAATTGTCCCAGTTGATGGTGGTCGAACAGACTCCTTTAGTATTTCTTATAGTGCAGGTCGTGTATTAGAAAATTCTGTATGTCTGGAGAGGTCTTTATTTCTCCTACATAGCTAAAGGATATCTTTGCTGAATATATTATTCTTGGCTCATAGTTTCTCTCTTTCAATAGTTTAAATATTTGGTTCCACTCCTTCCTGGCTTGTAAAGTTTCTGCTGAAAAATCTGATGATAATCTAATGGGCTTTTTTTTTGTAGGTTACTGTCTTCTTTTCCCTGGCTGTCTTGAGGATTCTTTCTTTGTCGTTGATTTTAGACAGCTTCAATACAATGTGCCTTGGAGAAGGCCTGTTGGGATGGAGGTAATTAGGTGTTCTATTTGCATCTTGGATTCAAGGATCCAGTTCTGTCCACAAGTTTGGGAAGTTCTCATTAATAATTTGTTTGAATATATTTTCTGTTCCCTTCTTTCTTTCTTCTCCTTCTGGTATGCCCATTATTCTTATATTGCTCTTTCTGATGGAGTCAGAAAGTTCTTGTAGAGCTCTTTCATTTCTTTTAAGTCTCAAGTCTCTTTCTTCTTCATCCATGTCACTTTTGGGTTTCTATCTTGTATATCACTAATTCTTTCCTCCATCTGATCAACTCTACTACCTAAGCTGGCTATTTCAGTCTTAATTTCTTCTATTGAGTTTGTAATCTCCAGAGATTCTATTTGGTTCTATTTTAAAATTTCAATCTCTTTTGTGAAACGCTCATGTTATTCTTTGATTGTGTTCCTGAGTTCATTAAACTTCCTTTCTGTGTTTTCTTGCATCTTGTTAAGTTTTTTCAGAACTGCAATCTTGAATTCTCTGTCATTTAAATCACATATTTCCATATATTTAAGTGCCTTTTCTGGAGACTTTTCACTTTCTTTCTGAGCTGTCTTTTTACCTTGGTTATTTCTCTTCCCAGACATCTACAGGAGTGGCTTCTGCAACAGGTTGATAGGAAGAGGTCTTTGTTTTGTTTTCCAGTACTTGTTGGTAGAATGTTTTATCTTCTCTCTGAGTGCAGCCTTTTTTTCTCTCTCACACTGTAATGCTATGTTTTCTCTGCACTATTCCAGCTTCTCACACAATGGGGGGATTCTCTGGGAGATGGCTTCTTTTCTGTTAACAGTTCTCCTGGGTCACAGGGCACAGTGTCCGTGTGGGTAGGCAGAGAGCTTTTGAAGTCCAAAGCTCTTCCTGCACCAGATTCAGAACCCGTGTGTTTCAGCATTTCTGTTTACTCCTGCAGGGATCAGCCCAGATAGGTGGGGCCAGGGGCAGGTGAGTTATGAGAAGAGGCCCAGAGCAATGGCATTGACCTCCACCACAGCCGGTCCTGCTTCCACAGCCCCCTCCGCTTTGCGAGAACCAGTTGTGCTGCGAATCTGTGTCTGTGGTCCACAGTTCTCAGAACAGCAAATATTATGCTCTTTTTATCTGACACTGCTACTGTTCCGCTTCTAGCACTGGGCAGATGGGGGCGGGGCAAGCTCTGGGAAAGGAGGGAGGGGGTTGTTAGTCTCAGTGCCTAAGGCTTCCATTCTCTGCTTGTCAGTGAGGGCTTAAACCACCGTTTTCAGCCTTCTTCCCTCAGTCTTTTCTCCGAGGTCTCTGCCATGAGCGTTGGGTTCAGCCGTGTTATGTGCTGCTCCATCAGCATGTGGGCCTAAGCGGAGCCCTCACAGTCCCAGTACTTCCCTCTCCCTCCGCTGCGGTAGTTCCCAGTTGCAACGAGCTCGGAGCATTGAGCTAGGTCTGCGTCCTGTGCCTGCACAGTTCCATCTCTGCAGTTCTCCCTTCCCTCCTCCCTCACTTGTGCAATTTGCCCACCTTTAGGTGAATTCAGTAGTGGCCCTCTTCTTGCGTGTGTGCTCTGCAGAGAGTCCTTTGTGGAGTTACTGTTGTTCCATTTGTTGTAAATTCCAGGGGGAGATTTACAGAGGCTCACCTCATGCCACCATTTTGATCTCTTATATTTTTTTAATTTTTAAAAAATTGTTTTTTAGTTACCATTGACATACAATATTATATTAGTTTCAGGTGTACAAAACAACAGTTAAACCTCACAAAGTTATCATCCCAATAAGGGTGCTACCCACCTGATACTCTCCATAGTTATTACAATATTATTGACTATATTCCCTATGCTATACTCTACATCCCTGTGTTTTTTCAATTATTATTGATATTCAATATTGTTTTATATTAGTTTCAGGTGAACAGTGTAGTGGTTAGACATTTATACAATCTATAAAGTGATTCCCCTGATAATACTAGTACCCACTTATACATGCATGACACTATACATAGTTTTGACAATATTGCTGACTATATTTCCCAAACTGAACTTTACATCACAGTGACTATTTTGTAACTACTAATTTGTACTTCTTAATCTTTTCACCTTTTTCACCCAGCTCCCCAACACCCCTCCACTTTGGCAACCATCAATTTGTTCTCTGTATCTATGAGTTTGTTTCTGTTTTGTTTGTTTGTTTATTTTGTTCTTTAGATTCCACATATAAATGAGATCATATGGTATTTGTCTTTCTCTGTCTGACTTATTTCATTTAGCATAATACCCTCAAGGTACATCCATGTTGTTGCAAATGGTAAGATTTCATTCTTTTTATGGCTGAGTAATATTCCATTGTATATATGTACCACATTTTTGTAATTCATACCTTGGCTGTTGTAAATAGCATTGCAGTAAACATGGTGGTGCCTATATGTTTTTTAATTAATGTTTTGGATTTATTTGGAAAAATACCCAGGAGTGGAGTAATCCTACCACCAGCACAGCAGGGTTCCCTTTTCTCCACATCATTGCCAACACTTAATGCTTGTTGACTTATGATGAAGGCCATATTGATAGGTGTGAGGTGATATCTCGTGTGGTTTTTATTGGCAGTTCTCTGATGATTAGTGATGTTTAGTATTTTTCCATATGTCTATTGCTCATGTGTATATTCTCTTTGGAGAAATGTGTATTCAGGTCCTCTGCCCATTTTTAAATTGGATTGTTTGTGTTTTTGTGTTGAGTTGTATGAGTTTTTAAAAATAAATTTTGAGTATTAACCCCTTATAGATGTATCATTGGTGAATCTCTTATCCCATTCAGTAAGATGTCTTTTCATTTTGCTGATGATCTCCTTTGCTGGGCAAAAAGTTTTTAGTTTGATGTAGTCCCACTTGTTTATTTTTTCTTTTGTTTCCTGTGCCCCAGGGGATAGATCAGGAAAACATTACTGAGCAATGTCAAAGAGTTTACTGCCTATGTTTTCTTCTAGGAGTTTTGTGCTTTGGGATCTTACATTTAAGTCTTTAATCCATTTTGAGTTTATTTTGAGTTTATTCTTGTATATGGAAAAAGAAGGTGTTCGAGTTTCACTTTTTTTCCATGTATCTCTCCATTTTTCCCAATACCATTTATTGAATAGGCTATCTTTACTCCACTGTTCATTCCTGCCTCCTTTGTCGTAAATTAATTGACCATATGGGCATGGGTTTCTTTCTGGACTCTATTCTTTTCCATTAATCTATGTGTTTGTTTTAGCACTAGTATTATTCTGTTTTGATTGCTATAGCCTTGTTGAATAGTTTGATATTAGGTAGCGTAATACCTCCAACTTTGTTCTTCTTTCTCAGGCTGTTTGGGGTCTTTTATGGTCCCATACTAATTTTAGGATTATTTGTTCTAGTTCTTTGAACAATTCCTTTGGTATTTTGATAGGGATTGCATTGAACCTGTAGATTGCTTTTGATAGTGTGGACATTTTAACAATGTTAATTCTTCCTATCCATAAACATAGAATATGCTTCCATTTTTTTTGTATCTTCTTCATTTTCTTCTCACAGTGTCTTATAGTTTATTGAGTACAGCTCTTTTCCCTCCTTGGTTAAGTCCATTCCTAGGTATTTTATTTTTTGATGTGCTTGTAAATGGGATTGTTTTCTTAATTCCTCTTTCTGATAGTTGACTATTGATGTAAAAATGAAACTGATTTCTAAAATATTTCTAAATATTAATTTTGTATCTTGCTACTTTACTAAATTCATTTATCAGTTCTAATAGTTTTTTGGTGGGATATTTAGGGTTCTCTATATACTCATATAGTATCATGTCATCTACAAATATAGACAGTTTCACTTCTTCCTTTCTAATTTGGATGCCTTTTATGTCTTTTTCTTGTCTGGTTGCTGTGGCTAGGACTTCCAATAGTATATTGAATAACAGTGAAAATGGACATCCTTGTTTTGTTCCTCATCTTAAGGAGGATGTTTTTAACTTTTCCCAAATTAAATTATCTGAACAACCATGTGGGGGAAAATAAACATGCAGAGCATGAGCAATCAGAGAGAATATGAAATATAATAAGGCCAGAATGGGATTTTGTCTGTGAGGCTGTTAAAATTACAGTCTGGCCTTAAAATTAATATAGATCATTCTTTTTAGGAGTAATCTCAGGAGGCAACCAATTGAAAGATTTCTCACTTCTATATTAGGTTCTATAGGGATGAATGGGAATCTGTCCCTGTCCCCAATGGGTTTGGATAGGACTTTAACAGTGGGGCAGATGAATCTCAAGTGTAAAGAGTGGTACTGGCAAAGCACTGCTGAAATCAACAGGAAGGAGCATCAGTAACTGTGAATTTGCTTAGTTAGAAGTGCTTCAAGGAAGACACCATATCCAATCATATAAAAATTGCTGCAAATAGGATGGACAGGTGGCTCAGTTGGTTAGAGCGTGAGCTCTAGGCAACAGGGTTGCTGGTTCAATTCCCACATGGGCCAGTGGGCTGCACCCTCCATAACTAGAATGAAAACAACAAGCTGCCACTGAGCTCCTAGGTCGCCAGATGACTCGGTTGGTTGGAGGGCGTGCTCTCAACCACAAGGTTGCCGGTTCAACTCCCTCAAGGGATGGTGGCTTGTGTCCCCTGCAACTAAGATTGAACAATGGCAACTGGACTTGGAGCTGAGCTGCGCCCTCCACAACTAAGATTGAAAGGACAACAACTTGACTTAGAACTGATGGATCCTGAAAAATCACACTGTTCCCCAATAAAAAGTCCTGGAAATACACACTGTTTCCCAATAAATTCCTGTTTCCCTCCCCCACAAAAAAATTGCTGCAAATATTGTGAAGATAACATTACCATGAGGTAGAAGAGATTGTAGAGCTACATGCTAGAGATAGAGCAGTGGTCAAGTTGTTCCGGAACTTTTTTCCAAGGGAGATGGTCATGTTTTTTTGTTTCATTTTCCTCTTTCTTTACTTTCTTTTGATTTCCTCTTCTTTCCTGCCTTCTCCTCTCCTCCTTCCTTCCTTCCTTCCTTCCTTCCTTCCTTCCTTCCTTCCTTCCTTCCTTCTTTCTTTCTTTCTTTCTTTCTTTCTTTCTTTTACTCCTTCTCTTTTCTTGTTTGTGTTATGTGCCAGAAATGTGCCTAGAGTGACCTAGGAGAAAATCAACAGGCTGTTACCTGGGGGAGAAGATTGCTTCACAGGGCTTCACTTCTCGCATGTTCCTTAAACACCGCTGATCTGACATTTGCTCTCCCAACTGAGACTTCCACTGTATTCTGTGCACACTTCTTCTGTATTCTCACAATATCCTATGACATCTGTCTTTGTATTTACAAATCTGAATAGATTTTTAGTGCCTACAAAACAGAGATTACATCCATTCATATTTTATTCGCAAGACAATATTTGGTACATAATATGTACTCAAAAATGATAATTAATCTAAACTTGGATACATAAAATAATTAAAAGAAAGGATGTTCTGAAGGCAGTTTATCAGATTCTTAGACCAGTAATATTTGCCCACAATCAATTATCAATTACTAAGCACATACGTGAAAATGGTTTACTGGGCAGATACATAAGTGTTCCTAGAAAGAGTCTCAGGTCACTGAATAAGAGGATAACCCTCCTAAAATATCATCAGCCCCTAAGGGTAACCTAATTCAGCTCAGAAGTAAATTCCAAAGAGCAAGAGTTGTTGAAAAAGCCAGATTGCAATGAAAGGAGAATACACACACATACACACACACACATACACACACACACACACACACACACTTAAAACCATAAAGTACTATGCTCAGGGTTAATTAAAGCCTCTTTTGAGTGTATCTGCTTCTATCTTAGGACCTCATAACTGAAACAAGTTGTGGTCTAATCAACAATCCAGAGGAAATCAACTGAGTCAATTTAATGCTATAAATATTTATCAATTATCTATTATGTGCAAGGAAAATAGGTAAACAATTGGGGCCGTGTTATCACTGGTGATGAAACATGAGTGTACCAATATGATCCTGAAACACAGTGTCAAAGTACACAATGGAAGTCAGCCAATTCTCCATGACAAAAACATTTCCGTCAGTCCAAATCAGGAGTCAAAACGATGTTACTAACCTTTTTTGATATCAGAGAGATTATTCCTTATGACAGTTAACCAACTTTGTTATTTGGAAGTGCTGAAATGCCTGCACGAAAAAGTTAGACGAAACGACCTGAACTTTTCACCAGCAATTCATGGCTCTTGCGTGATGACAATGCACCAGCTCACACAGCACTGTCTGTGAGGAAGTTTTTAGCCAGTAAACAAATAACTATATTGGAACACCCTCCCTACTCCCTTGATCTGGCCCCCAATGACTTCTGTCTTCACCCGAAGATAAAAGAAATATTGGAAGGAAAACATTTTTGATGACATTCAGGACATCAAGGGTAATACTTGACAGCTCTGATGGCCATTCCAGAAAAAGAGTTCCAAACTGGCTTTGAAGGGTGGACTAGGCAGTGGCATTAGTGCATAGCTTCCCAGGGGGAGTACTTTAAAGGTGACTATAGTGATATTTGGCATTGAAGTGTGCAGCACTTTTTCTAGGATGAGTTCTCAATCTCAATTGCCAGACCTCATATATCAGGATCTCATTGCTATCTTGAGATATTTTTAATTAAGAAGAAACTGGAAAATATTGTTATTAAAGAGATTAATACCCCTTATCCCTGCCTCCTCCCCCATTCACATATTTGGATCATCTTCCCTTACCACGCTAGTTATGTATATGTGTAGATGGTGCCCTGAT
Organism: Rhinolophus hipposideros; assembly: GCF_964194185.1. NCBI lineage: Eukaryota > Metazoa > Chordata > Mammalia > Chiroptera > Rhinolophidae > Rhinolophus > Rhinolophus hipposideros. Next base: position 44,226,093 of record NC_138063.1, read on the forward strand.
TGTATGTGTCATATGCACATTACAGTGCTTTGGAGTAACTATGAAATTATTCATTTTATTTCTTTTTTAAGCCTTCTGTATAATCATTTGCACAGACTGCTTTGTCACAGCTGGCAGGGCCAGTCAAATGTCAGCACAAAAAGTAGGGATACAAACATACCTCTTCAAGAGGCCTATTTATAGTTTTTTCAGATTATTTTGCAATTTTTATTTGAAGAACATAGACTTTTCCATTTTCAAATCTTTGTTGAATTACAGAATTGAGTCTACATTGTTTTCTGACACAGCTAAGAGTAGAATATCAGCCCCTTCTCTCCTTATCTCTTTTGTAGGAGATTTCCTTAAGAAGAATACTCAATGATGAGCTTATTCCAGAGAAAGTGCACCACTGTTTGGGTCTGGTATGTGAGTATGTGGGCAATAGAGAAAACAAAAAGGAGTTGTCAAACATGCTTTTGCCACTTACTAATAATACACCATTGGACAAGTCACTTACTTTCTCTGTGTTTCTCTTTCCTCATCTGCAAAATGAAAATAAAAATGATATATCCTCATGGCATTGCAAAATTTAGAATTAATTCATGCGTACAATAAATATTATCTATTTTAATTGGTTTGATTTATTATTTCTCCTCTTTTACTCTGAAGATTTCAAGGTTTACATGTTAAATTTTTATCAGTAGAGAAATAGAACGATTATACTTAGCTAGCTCACATTATCAAAAAATTAATTAACCAATGTATTAATGTTGATCATACATTTGATTGATTTTAGAAAAGAGAAAATCAAATTCAAGAAAAATGACTTAATTTATGATCTACTTGATGCCAAATGACTGTATTGACTCCTTTTTTCCCCCCAGCAAATTGCTTAGAATTTTGGTGTTACAAGTTAATCATATGAGAAATGACACCATTTAAATCTGTATCTCATCACAAAATGTGGTGAAACTAATCCTTTTGCTAATACTTGGAGAGGTATTCAGTGATGGTGGTATGAGGAAGTGGAAAGATAATGAACTTTGGCATCAGGCTGACCTGGGTTTAAATTGTAGTCATATCACTCCACTCACTGACTGAGTTCCTTTGCAACAGAGGTTCCCAGACTTTGCCCTATGGTTATCAAAATTTGTAGTGTTTCTGAAGGGACCATTACTTTTCACATTTTAAAAATTTCTGTATAGATGATTTAAACAATTTGTCTTTGTAAATAATCCGGCAAGAAAGGTAGAGGAGACAAAGTCAGGATGTGAGATGGATATGAGAGGAGAAAGTAGGTGTTAGGGGAGAGATTTCAAGATATTGGATGATAGACTGTGCAGGGTTTATTCTAGCACAATTGGAAAGTTGGAATTGGAATTTGGAAACACAATTGGAAAGACCAAATGTGTCTTGAAACTTGCCTTTCCCATTTATATTTCTTCCTGATGCTGAGATACACACTTCCAAAACTGCCTTGAAGTTTTCTCCATCTTCTAATAATCTTTAATTGATATTTTCTCTGTTTTGTTTTTAAACTGGAAACAAAACCTATTCCATATATAAAACCACTTGTGACAGGTTTTATTTATTTATTACTTGGACTGATAAGGTCATGCTTGGAAGTCTATTCTTTGTTCCTGAAAATAACTAAAATGAGTAATCACTCACTAGTTTCTACAACACTCTCCAAGATTTTTAAAAAGTAAAATTAAAATGCTTGCACACCTGAAATCTGTGTAACTTTACTAACAATTGTCACCCCAATAAACTTTAATTGAAATAAATAAATAAATAAATAAATAAATAAATAAATAAATAAATAAAATGCTTTTCATTGAAACTATTCTGGAAAGCAAATTTTTTGATGAGAGTGTTTCTTAAAACAAACCAGTGATGTGAGAATACTAATTTCCTCTGTATATTTTTCTTTCGTATATGTTTATCAAAATGCCTCATGCATATATAGAATATAAAGTAAATTTTCAGTTTCTTTTCTTTACAATATTGGACTTCAATGGTTTATTTGAGTGTGAAATATTTTCTTATGCCTAATTTTAAACAAAAGTATCAATCTGGATCCCAGTAAAACATTTTAACCATAATTTGAATAAAATTGAAATATCCATAATTGAGCATGTTGGATCTCTTGGTTTCCAAGATGAATCAAAACTCATAGTTTTAATTAGAAGTTGTTGTATACCCTTTATTTTTCAAGAGTTAGTGTGAGTTTTGTAGAGCTTAACTGGGATTAATTCAAAGTTTTTATTCCAATGTTTCTTAATGTATGACCTATTTTCATTAAAATTATTTGAAAATTCTCATTAGAAAAAGTTCAGATTCCTGGGCTCCACTCAAAATTTACTGAATCATAATGTCCGGAAATGGAGCCAATAAATCCACTTTTTTAAAAAAAAAGTTTCCCTTAGTAACTTTTATACACACCAAAATTTGATTTGAATGCCACTGACAAGAATCAATGGAGATGCCAACAGCCATTAAATGAGCTGGCTTAGGGACAAGTAAGTATGAAAAAGGGCAAGGACAACTCAGGCTGGATTATCAGTGTATGAATGATAGAAGGGCAAATGCTGTTTTTTTCCTTTTTATTTGAAAAAAAGCTTTTACTTTTTATGAACAACTGATATTCATTAAAATACAGAAAAATTGTAGTTATTTTTGAATTCACAATAAAGTGATGAATGCAGAAAAGGAGAATGTTTAAAGAAGACAAAATGGGTGAGATGTATATTTTCACTTGGAAACCAAAACTGTGAATAAGGCTGATATGAAAGATAGGTTGAAGAAATGGGACAAAGTGTCATTTCCATTACTTATTGTAGATTTATTTCTTTGTCCATTAAAGAAAAATGAAGCCAAAGTTAGTTTCAGTTTATTTATCTCCATCTATTCATATTGGTTTGTTAAAATTATATATTAAAATGAAACGAACACCTCCCATAAACATGCAATCCCTAAATTGCATTCAATGAATTGCATAAAGAATTTCATAAAGAATCTCCAACATTTGGATTGAAATGCCTTCTATCATTTTGTGAAATAGTTCTAACCAAATAATCTTTTGTGGAAAATCTCTTTCTATTTCAGTTTTGATTTGTATTTAATTAAGAATTTTGTTGGCATTCTCCAAATATTTTCTCTTAAGAAAGGGAGAAAATAAAAGAATTACACTTTTAATTTTTGATATATATAAGTGGTAAAATTTTTAATATGAAGCCAACGTGGGATGATAAATAATTCATGCAGCCTATTGGTAATTGGCAATGTGAAATGGGAACCACATAAATGAAATGTATCTCTTTGCTAACATTTGCCCAATGTAATATATTTTATAGACACTAATGATACAGAAACAGTAAAATTTAATGATGTTTTGAATGCTGATTATACCTAAAAGATGCTTCGAGTCATACAAATATTCCAGAAATGATCACACCGTGAGCTATTTGTTGAAATAAACATTACAGGATGGTTTAAGGTCAATTTAATTAAATATATATGGAAATCTTTTTGTAGTTGCATGTATCTAGCTGCTGCTCATTCATTTAAATCTGTTTACTTCTCAAATAATCAGTTCTAGAAAAATAGTAAAATGGAGTGTGTCACCAATTAGTGCCACTGTTCCTCAAAGTTAATTAACCTTTGATTCAATCAAAGGTCACACCTGCAAGTTTCCATTTATTTGGGGGGATGGTGCTATTTCTCAACAACTCTGTTAGGACTTAGGATATTCTAAGCTGGTTGTTAGACAAGGTACACTGTCATGTCAGTGACAAGCCAGTTCATTACAGTAAAAGTAGATTAATCAATGACATTTGAAAAAAATGTCACTTTTTCCTTAAACACCTAATTTTGTTTTGAGAGCTTTCACACTGTTTTAATATTTAGGAAGAACTTTTGTTATTAGTAAAATACCCGCTATTTTTTCATGGAGAAGTAAATAGTGAATAGATAAGATAGACTATGTTTTACAAAAAGACAGTTGATTATGCCTTGTCCATGCCTAGAGTATTTTTACGTATCTAGCTGGTCAAAACCTTGTGAAATATTGTTAGATCTCAGTTAACATAGCTAGAAAATAACCATTTTTAATCAGTGAAACTTAATGTTGCTGCTTCACTGAATTTATCCGGGCAACTTTCTTGCAATACTCAGAGTATTGTCATCCAGCTGCAGTTTTAGTGACAATCTGAAAAGGAAGTGGGATCTCAAAAGCTTTTCACCAGATGGGAGGTTTTATTTATTCCTGGCAACCAGATGCCACTAATTTCTCTTTCTGATGAGGCTGTTGACTGATTTTACATGGAGAGGTGATGGTTGGTCTAGCTCATGTGTATTGAGAATTTTAACTTCCAGTTGAACAAAAAAATCCTCTTAATAACAGCTAATTAACACAAATCCAAAATGCTTTTGTGATTTAAGAGAATTATTCAACCAACTCTTTGCCTGTTTCACTAGCAAACTGCCATGACTGTGGTTGTTGAGAATTGGTGGTGAATGTTCAGTGATGAAAGAGGTAACACTATACTGGTCTTACCTGCTTGACTCTGGAGCCAACCCTGAGGCAGCCCAGAATGTGACCCCAACAAATAGTTGAGCTGAAAGAGGCCCCAACCCTGAGATCCCTAAGCATTGATATAGAATCCTTATCAGAAGTACCAAAATTCAGTTAAATTGTGGGACTAATGACCTGATTAGTCTGACAGCAGATCCCCTGGAGTAGGCTCTGGAATTGAAAGCTACCAATATTCTCGCAGAGGAACTCTACATGTAGAGTCATCTCAAAACTTGTACAGCAACTCTGTTCTTCCTTCACTAACAGAAGAAATTCTATATAGAACCACATGTAAAGCAGATCAAAGCAGTGTAGTTCAGAGGACTCTGGAACTTCAGCTCTTAGCAGTAACCTTGAAGCTATGCAGCAACTCCTTAATACCTTTGAGTCATATTGCCCTAAATAACTCAGGACTAGACCAAACCACTTCAGATATATGGCAACTGTTCTTTGCCTTAATACACACTGTACAGAGAAGCAGGTTGTCCCCAGCTAGACTGCCATGTATGTCATTAAGCCATGTAATCTGTGTCCCATGTCCCAAGCAAGAGAAAGTCCACCTGACTTCTCTACATCTGTGTCCATGTATGAAACTGAGTCTTTGTTAAAATGTGTTACCACACATATTCACACACTACATATAGTCACAGAAAATAAAATTTGTTTCAGTAAGTTAGACAATAGGGCATGTGTTGGTTTCATAGCATCATCTCTCTCACTACATAGGTATATTTAAATATGCCCACCAGGGACACAGAGTTTAATTATCTGTAACAAATTTAACACATTTATATGAAAATGGCTTTAAAATCAAAAGCCACATAGAAGAATGAGCACCATAGCCTTACCATGTGTAGGGTAACAAAGTTGGTTCACACAGTTGCTACCATAAGAGGGCTTTGGAGTCAACCAGATCTTGGTTTGTTTCTTGGTTTTGCTATTCATTGGGAAGTTACTAAATTCTTGTACGCTTTGTCTTTTCATGCAAGAACTGGAAAATGTAAATAGTGCCTACACATAAGGCTGTGATTAGGATTGCATGAGATATGTGTGTGAAGGCCTTAGCATAGTTTCCAACACATATTAAGTATTTATAAATGTTTCCTATTTTAATTATTACTAAAAATATTTTAATATTGATAATCCAACCCTATTTTCTCAGTTTAGAGGCTAGATAATTATTAATTTCCTAATGCTTCTGTGACAAATTACCACAAATGTAGTGCCTTAGAACAACACAAAATAATCTCTTACAGTTTTGGAGCTCAGAAGTCCAAATTCAGTCTGTCTGGGCTAAAATCTAGATGTGTGCGGTTCTGGTTCCTTCTGGGGGCTCTAGGGGAGAAACAATTTCCTTGCCTTTTTTAACCTTTTAGAAGATGACTGCATTTCTTGGCTGGTGATCTTTCTCCATCTTCAAAACTGGCATTGTAGCATACTTCAATATCTGTCTCTGTCTCTGTCAGTCTTTCTCCTTCTATTGTCACATTACCTTCTCTGTCTTTGATTATCTTGCCTTCCTCTTATGAGGACCTTGTGATCATATCTAGCCCATAGAATAATCTCCTCATCTCTAGATCTGCAAAATCTCTTGCATATCAGGTAACATATTTACAGGTTTCCAGAATGAGGGCCTTGGCATCTTTGGGTGGACATTATTCAGCCTAACACAATAATTGAGCCTGGCTAGTTATGTAACTCATGTCTCAAAACTCCCGGTTAAGTTTTTATTCTGATTTAGCATTCTGACTCTCATTGCAGATCTAGTCTTGTTTTATTTTGAAAACAGGTCCATAGACTCTCACTTGTTATTTTTTCAGTTAAGACAAGTAATACATATATGTAATTTTATTATAGAGAAATATGAAACTTCCGTTTCCCCATTCTTTCCCCATACGTAACCACCCTTATTGCTACATGGCCAACCTTCTAATATCCTTCTATATATTTACATAATTATTACATTTTGTATAAATATAATAAATTCCCATTTATCTTTTTTGGTCTTTTATTTTTTTCACATCCATAGGCTCTCGCCATAAGTATTACTGTGTCCCTGTTTTCACACTTACCAATGTCATTTTTTAAGAGGGAATATAGGATTCCACAGAGTAGATGTGTTATATTTTCAACTTTTTTTTTACAGATACACATTTCTATTCCAGCTTTGTGCTAATCACCTTGATAGTGTGATGAATAAATGTCTTTGTGCACATGTAAACGTATTTATAATGGTAGAGTTTTAGAAGTGCAAATGTTTGTGTGTGTGTGTGTGAGTATATGTGTGTGAGTGTGTCTGTGAGTGTGTGCATGTGTGTGTGTGTTTCATGTGTATATTTTAATTCTGAAGTCTTACATTTTTGAAAGCCTAACCAATATACAATTTGACGAATGGTGTATGAGAATACTCATATCACCATGTCTTCAATTGTACTTGATATTCTCAATTTTTGTTCCAATTAAATAGGAGGAAAATTATATTTATTGTGGCTTTAATATATGTTTCTTGAATTAGTAACAATAAATATTTTTTAACGCTTCTTTAGAAGGATTATTCAAATATGGATGTGCAAGTATTCAATAAAACTCTCTTACCCTAACTGGCCAAATATAAGCCATGTGACAAGTCTCTGCATATATTTCACAACATCCCCTCTGGCCTGATTACACATTACATAGCTTACATAGGGTTCTTCTGCCATCAATCTCTCAGTCAGAAAAACATTTATTATTTATTTTGAGTCTGACACATTTTTTTTACATATGGTTATTTCACTTGCCATCCTCCCTTAAACCAGTTTTGTTTCTTAAACAGACTTTGGATAATGGAGTTCACTGCTTTCATAGTTGTTATTGTAGTTCCTATTTTATTAAATTTATTGGGGTGACATTTGTTAATAAAATTATGTAGGTTTCAAGTGTACAATTTTATTATACATCATCTGTATATTACATTGTGTGTTCACCACCCAAAGTTAAGTCTTATTCTGTCACCATGTATTTGACCTCCTTTATCCTTTTCTACTTCCCCCTCTCCCCTTTCCCTTTGGTTACCGTTAAACTGTTTTCTGTGTCTATGAGTTTTTGTTTGTTTGTCTTGTTCATTTATTGCTTTCATTTTTGTACCTCACATATGAGTGAAATCATATGGTTCTCAACTTTGTCTGCCTGGCTTATTTTGTTTAGCATGATAATCGCAAGATCCATCCATGTTGTCATTATAGCTCTTATTTTTCCATATTTTCATATTGGTTTGGCTTTCTCACTGATCATTGGAAAGTAATTAATTAAGCTAGTACCCTACACTATGCACAATTTATGATGCCTAAGGCTTTACAAATTAATCTGTTTATATATAAAATAACATCAGGCTGAAAGTAATTTACTTATCTACCCTGATTCCTCAGGCCATCAATGGTGACTTTTAATACAATTGAAAACAAGCTGCTCAAAAGAATGATATAAAACACATCTAATTTACAAATGCTTAATATAGGTAGAAATGCAGTGGAACCTGGTGTCCTTTTCCATCAATATTTGTTGAATGTTGAGCATTCATCTGAAAGCTCAGCTGCATTGATTATTAGAACTTGTGTGTATTGTTTGAGTATGATCATATTGTCAAGATTCAATTATGTTTCATTAGTAAAACAAGAAGTGGCGATTATAACCTGAATTATTTTAGAACTGGAGTTTTCAACTACTTGAGGAAGTTCTGTTTCTATTATGTTGGAAACAAAAGTTAATACTATAAAAAAATACTATAAAAGTTAATACTATAAGCCAGCATTTGAACTTCAAAACCATAATTTGAACTTCAAATTATGTATTTAAAAAAAGCACATGCTGATCCTGATATTGGACTCATAAAATCCCAGGAATCCATACTGAATAAATTTAAGTGGTCAAATAACATCTCCAAGGTGTTGATATTTGAGTTGAGATCTGAATGACAAGAACAAAACAGCCATGTTAGAATTTGAAATTGAGTATTCCTGGCGAAAGGACAGCAAAAGCAAATGTCCTGAGGCTAGAATGAACATAGTTTTTAAGAAACAGAAATAAGTCCAAATGTGGTCAGAAGATAATGAACACAGAAGAGGTTAATGTAATACTACGTTAATACTACATTACATTAACCTTATCTGAGGAAGATGGCGAGCCTTACTGGGCAAGATTATAAGCACGGTGGAACACCATTAAACTTTTTTTTAGAAAGGCGCAATATGATTCAATCTGTATTTTAAAAGGATCATTTTGGTTATTGTGTGGAGAATGGACCATGGGCATCAGAAATAGAAGGAGAAACACAAGAAGCTGCGAGAAGATGGGCAAGAAAAAGATGATTATAGCTGGACTAGAGTGACAACAGTGGAGATGGGCAAACATGGAGAGAGTTTAGATAAATATTAAAGGAAACGTTGATAGTATTTGATTGGTTGTAGTGAGTAAGGAAAAGCATACATTGAAAGATGACTCCTGGAATTTTGGCTTAAAGAACAGTAGGGGTAGACAGTGTGGCCATTTACAGCAGTAGGGAGGATTAACAAAGAGGGAGGGTTAGCTCTTGTTTTTGAACATGTTAATTTTGATAAGCCTGTAAACTGCAGAAACCAAGTAAGCAATTAATTGTTAAGACCAGAACTTTATAAAGAATCTGGGCTAGAATTATAAAGTTTTAATTTGAGCATATATTTAGCATTTAAAGCAACAGTAAAAAGTGAAATTAAAATTTAAAAGATAAATCTAAGAAAGACAGGGTAACTTCTGAGAGAATTCAACACTTAGATTTCTAGTAGTAAAAGAGAGCAAGTAAAGGAACATGTTAAAAAAGTGTAATGTGGCCAGGTGCAAAAATGAGAAGAGAAAGTTTCACAGAATACAAGAGACAAGAGGGAAGTATAGGATGGACAAAAGTATTTAACAAGAAAGGCATCCATTTGAATTTGTAATACAGGGTAGATGTGATACGAACAGGAATTGACAGGAAGAACTTTAATTGATTGATGAGGACTAAATTCTAATTGGAGTGTGTGGGAGAGTGACTACTAAGAGGTGAGGCACTAGAAAATTGGATTGTAGAAAATGCTTCCAAAACTTTAGGAAGAGAAGTAAAGAAATTGTAGAGTAACTAGAAAAGGATGTGGAGTCAAGAAGCTATATTTAAACATTGGAGATTCTAGAGTGGGTATTTATACTTATGATGGTGGTGCAATAGAGGTAGAGTGGTAATGCAGGAGAGGAGATAACCAAAGAAGCAAAACTCTTGAAAAGGTGATGTAAAGTATAACATGGAGAATATATGAAGGCATTGACCTTTCCCAGGGCATTTCTCCTTTGACAGAAGAGAAAGAAGATGGGAGCAGATTCAGGTAAGGTTTATAGATTTGACCATGAGCATATTTCTTTGTGAGGTTTTCAATATGTCAGTGGAATATGATGCAAAGGCATTAACTAAAAGTGGAATGGGGATTAAGGAGGACAGGAGATTAGAAAAGAAGAAAAAGGCATGGAATGTTTCTTTCTCAGACTAAGAAAGTACTCTTATTTGAAGAAGCAGCATATCTTTTCCAGAAAGTGTTGAGAACCCATTTGCAGTTCAAGATCATAACTTTGGAATGATACCAATTAGGCTAATTTCCTGATTTTTCTTGGAAAATTTCACTGCATGAGTGTAGATACCAAGAAGGTAAAACATTAGCTCCCACCTTGTGGATTTTCTGTGTGTGTGTAATTAAAACATAAAAGCTTTGCAGGTTGATGCAAAATAAAAATGATTATATTGATAATTAATTATTATTTTGATAGGTCTTTAAACTAAAGGTAGACTAAGAGTACATGAGATCGAGAGTAAGTGATAGGACCCGTGGATTGAGGGACTAAAAGATGTTGAAGTATTGTTTCCATGAGACTATTTGTCAAAACAACTAGTAACAATAGGACATTTGTGTTTTGAGGTAAGATGGTCTCTGGTAATAACTAGACCTAGGATGTAACCGTGAAAGAACACAGCTTTTGTGCAGTGAATGGACCCAAGAAACACATTCACTCATTCAACAAATATATCTTGATATCTTCTTATGCACCTTTGCAATGCACTTTTTTAAACCTCAGATTTATAGCAGTGAACAAAACAGACAAAAAGTCCATTAGCCAATAGATTTTACGTTCTAGTAGATGAGAGAGATGACAAACCAAGATGTATACAATAGAGTGTCAGGTAGGACAAATGACAGGGACTGAGGAAGGAGAGATGGCCACAGGCCTGATAAGGTAGAAGGCCTCATCAGTAATGATAAAAAGTTAGAATTTTTTCCTTAGTGTGGTGGGATTTTTGAGGTGTGTTTGTGTGGTATGGGAGATGGAGAGGACATGATATTTACATTTATAAATGGATGACTAGGGCTATTATCTGGAAAACAGACCTCTTATGGTTGAGAAAAGAGACCTACTCAAAAACTTCTACACTGGTTCAGGCAAGAGATAAAGGTTCTCCCCTATATGGGGTAGGTGTGTTTGTGTGGTATGGGAGATGGAGAGGACATGATATTTACATTTATAAATGGATGACTAGGGCTATTATCTGGAAAACAGACCTCTTATGGTTGAGAAAAGAGACCTACTCAAAAACTTCTACACTGGTTCAGGCAAGAGATAAAGGTTCTCCCCTATATGGGGTAGCTGTGACAGAAATGAGCAAAGGGGTTGAATTCAGGATATATTTTGAAGGTAGAATGTCAAATGTCAGGTTCTTGAGCAGCTGTGTTTGAGAGGTGGCTCTCTGTGATCTGCTCAGCTCCTTAATCTCCAAGAGATCACTTCTGCACAACAGTTTGGCATGGTCGAATTTCAAGTTTGGCAACTCTCTTCACATTTATAAGTGCATTTAATCATTACAACAGCCCTATGCAGTAGGTTTCATTAACATCTTGCAAATTATCATATATCATGGACCATATAAGATGTAGAGAGGAGCTAATACAAGAGGTACTAAATTTATAAATACCAAGAGAATACTGTATTTATTTTCTATTATTTATCTTTGTTTGATTTAATAGCAGCCTAGAATTGAATTCTGTCTGTTCTGAGAAATTCACAAAAGAGTGTACACACTTTGGGTTAAAAGTCAGAACAGTCTATTCAGTTTTATGCCATGAGAAATTCAAGAGATAAATATGTCTCTATTTAAAACTTCACAAAATGTTTTCTATCCACAGAAAGACACTGCTTTTGTTTCACTGGTCAGTGTTTTCTTGTGCATGCAGTCCTTAATCTTGCTTTCAATTGTAAGACCTATCAAAAATAGAGTAGTTGTAGCTGAGCAAGGTAATCTTGATTTGAAATCACTTTTATTTTTGGAATATTCATCTGCATTTAACACTTAAAATTTTGGCACAAAGCAGTGACTCTCACTGGCTTTTTTCCCTGTTTCCCAAGTAAAACTCTTTTTTCTGGATGAGCCATAAAAGCAATTAAAAGGATTCTGAGAGAGTAGTTAAAATGATGTTGGAGTAAGATCAAGGACTCAAGGAGCTGAAAGTCAGGATATTAGAGAGCTGTTCTTGTAAATGTTAAATTTACTTAAAATCCTGTCAGGAAAGGTGTGATGAAGTGATTGTGACCCAGGTCCTGAAGGCATCAATAATGGAAGAGAATTGATAAAGAGGCCATTAAAAGCCAGTGATGGTGACAGTAAATTGTTAAATGCTAATGGCATAGGTAAACCTCAAAGTAGTAGGGCCTTCTATAAGGGGAGGAGGTAATGGTATGGTAGTATTTCTGGAAAGAAGGAAGCTGCTCACACCATTATGTAAGTGTCAGCTTTAAAGAATATAGAAAAGTAAGTGTCTTCTACTTGATAACAAGTATTCTCAGGGGATGGCCAGCATTCAGCTAGAGCAAGGAGATGGAGGGTACTTTGAAAAAACAAAACACATGATATAGGAGAGTGTGCTGGTCATAGAGGAAGAAAATCAGAAAATACAGTACAATTTGTTGTTATCCTATATTAGCACACTGAGGTAAATTGAAGTTCAAATAATTATTTATCCAGTGTCACGGGGCTTCTAGCTGGCAGTAGAATTTGTCTCCTTTATGCAATTTTATAACTCTAAAACCTGTGCTCTATATAAGGGATATGAAGCTAACTCAATGTAATGTTAGACAAATGCTATTATTTACCATGTTTTAGACAGCACAACATTACAACACAGACACTTAACAATGCTTTTGATGGTAGTACAGGGATGAATTCTCTACTCCACTTATGAGAGGTCTCGGTGTGCTGATAGATATATTGACTGCCTCTTAGAATCTTGTTCAAGTGCTGGTCATGACAAACTCTGGATTTTGGTAGTTTTTAGTGCCTGCTTTAGAACATGTTTGGGGAAAAGCAAGGAAAAACAGATTTGGTTGTTGAATAATGTTTGAGCAATTCAAAATATGATTAAGTATTGCTATGCACTCATCTATGAAAAGACTATATACAGACTCAAGAAAAATACAGTTTTACATCATTGGTTTCTTTCCTATGTAAATGTTATTTTTCAATTTTATTCTTATTTAACCATAAAAGTACTTAAATGCTAATTCTTACTAGAGTATAAAATCTAAATTTTACTTTTTAAAATAAGCTTATCTGGTCAAAGGGTGATTGATAGAGTATGTGGGGTTGCCTTAGCAACCAGCGCATACAACAATAACTAGAAATCCCTATGAACTCAGGGAGCAAAGGTTTTCATGATTCAGAATATAAATTATTTTTAAATACACAACTTTGACCTCTTTCTCCAACTATTTGAAAAAAGAAATAATTTCTATAATAGTTTCATGTTTTAATAATTTCCCTCCGGGCTAGCAGAGCAGAGAAAACTAAAACATAGGTGCTTGTAGAGAGGAAGAATGACAAAGTCCTGATTTACTCCAGAAGTTCCCACAACAGCTTGAAATTCAGATGAATCAGAGGCATGTGAGGTAGGCTGAGACTTAGATCTAAACCCTCGTGGGGAGTGATTGTCTACAGTGAATATGAAAACTTAGATCTCCTCCTCAACAAGCAGGAAATCTGATGACTCTCTTTTTCCCCAACCCAGGAAGTAGAAGACGTCTATTCACTGGAGAAATTGAACTCACGATGTTCAGAATGTGTGTGGGTAAGGCTTATTGAAGACATAGGGATTAAGTGACTATTTGCATAGGAATCATCAGACTCCCAGGATTGTTTTTCATCCCTGCTCCAAGAACAGAGTCCAACAAAAATATGCCCTTCCTGTCACCAAAGCAAGAAAACAAAAGATTATTTTCTGGAGAAATTGCTCTAGGAAAAGACTTTCTCACTTTTGAGATCTTCTGACATTTGGGATCACCTAAGACAAGAAGTTGCTCTGCCTGATCACTGTACAATACTGTCTATCTATGGAAAAGTCCTGCCATACACCTGGATCTCCCAGGAGACCTTTAGTACCTCACTCAAATGGGAATTTAAAGGCAAGTGTCACAAGGTATTTCAAAGAAACCTCTAAAATCAAGGCCAAAGCCTAAAATAGACAGGGAAAAAATAACTTGGAGCAAGAAGATGAGTCAAGACAGCCAAAAGCAAACTTTAAAACTATTATTAATATCTTTGTTTGAGTAGAATAAATAGCACACCTATGAAGTGAGAATATGATGTGGTAAATTAAAAATAAGAAAAGTACTTGGGAAATGAAAATTATGGTAGCCATTTTTTAAAAATATCAATAGAAGAAAGTATTAAAAGATTTTCAAAATAATTCTCCTGAAAAAGAACAACAAAAATACACACACGAAAAAAGAAAGAAAAAAAGAACGTGATGGTAGAGAAATGACGGCAGTAAGGTGGGCTTCTTGAGTTCTCCCCTGAAAGTTACCACAAATTGAATATCTATAACTCATCAAAGGATTATATATTCATCACACAGAACAGCTAAGAGACTCGCAGGAGGATTACCTGAAGGTGGGCAAAATGGGTGAGTGGGGGAAGAGGGAAGGGAATGGTGTGGAGAGCAGTCTGCATTCATGGCTGTAGAGATGTGGGGAGCCCCAGGACGCAGACCAGAGATTGCAACAGCCAAGCAGTGGGCTTCCTCCTTGCACCCCACAATCCTGCTGAGAGATCAGCATAGAGAACGGTCGTGTCCAGCATTTGAGGCAGAAACCTCAGCTGAGAACTGTGACTGGGCTCTTTCAGTCTGACAGAAATCAAACTCCATACCTCGACACTTCCCCCCACTCTCCCACAGCAATCCTACACCAGCCCTTCCAGAGTCTTAAGCTGGTCCCTGAATGGAGGAGTAGTATCAGATTACAAAGGAGCTGTAGCCCTTAAGAACTGGAAAAAGCCGGTTTGCAGATGTGACCTAGGGAAGAGGCTGGGAAGAGTGTGACACTCCTGGGCTAGCCAGGCACTTGTCTACCCAGCCCCCACCATAAAACCCAAGAGACCTGCACACAGGGAGTAAGGCCACCTCCCTGTGGCTGGCTGAAGTGCATGTTGGTGGCAGGCGAAAGCAGAAACAGCACTGATTTTGTGAAAACTACCAACCACAACCCATAGCCCATTCATCTAGAACTGCAGTCACTCTGGACACCAGGTTTCCGGCTCTGCCTCCACAAGATGCAGAAGAATTTTTGTACAGCAGAGGAGATTGCTTGGTGGGCTTAAGCCAAGAATAGCACTTTTTTTGTTTGTTTATTTTATTATTATTATCATTTTATATATATATATATATTATACCTATATATAAATATATATATATGATATAGATATAATATATATACTATCTATATATTATAGATATATAGATAGATAGCATATATATAGATACAATATATATACTATCTACATATATGATATATATATATATCATATATAACATATATGTAGATAGTATATATATATTGTATGTATATATATGTGTGTGTATATATATATATCATATATATCATATATATCCCATTTCTCACTCTTTTCTTTTTCTTTTCCTTGCTCTATTTTTCTTTCTTCTTTCCATTTTTCTGTATTGATTTTTTTTTGGAGGGAGGGTTTGTTATTTTTTATTTTGTATTGTATTTTTAACATTTTTGTTTGTGTTAAATGTAGGTTTTCGGTTGGTTTTACATGTGTATTTGGTTTTTTTGTTGTTGTTGTTGTCCTTGTTGATTTGTCTTGTTCTGAAATTTCCCTGCACCATGGCCCAGTTCTAGAGGCACAAAAATCAATACACCCAGAGGACAGTTCCAGACCAAACCAGAGCATTACCGGGTTTGACTTACAAGTGACACATCTAAAGGGATTTCTCTATAGGTACAAGTGCCCATAAGGGCCAAGCCTCAACTGAGGGGTCAACTCTCACACAGTAGCTCATACACTGTGGGCATAGCCAATTCTCACAGCTAGTCAACCTGGGAGTCAATCCCACCTACTGGCAAGCAAAAAGCAATTAAAGCTCAATTTCAAAAGGAGAATACACACAACACAAGGTACACCTTCTGGAACACACACACACAGGAGAATAGGGAGACTGTGCAATTCAAATATAAAGGACACATACTACATACTACAGACAGAGACATAGAGAATCTACTTACTACATCGAAGCAGACACAGAGAGTCAGCCAGTAAGAGGAAACAAAGAAACATGTCCCAAACAAAAGAACAGAAGAAACCTCCAGAATTGGAACTAAATGAAATAGAGGTAACCAGCCTGTCAGAGACAGAGGTTAGAACACTGATGATAAGAATGTTTACAGAACATAGTGAGAACATAAAGAAGGATAGAAAAATCATAAAAACCAACCAGTTAGAACTAAAGAATACAATAACTGAAATAAAAAACACACTCAAAGGAATTACCAGCAAGTTTGATGAAGCAGAGGATCGAATCAGTGATTTAGAAGACAAGATAGCAGAGATCACCCAAGCAGAACAATAAAAAGAAAAAAGAATAAAAAACAATCAAAATAGTTTAAGAGACCTGTGAAATAACATCAAACACAAGAACATGTGAATCATAGGAATACCAGAAGGAGAAGAGAGAGAGCAAGGAATTGAGAACATATTTGAAGTAATAATGACCAAAAACTTCCTTAACCTGGTGGAGGAAAGCAAGATACCAGACTAGGAAGTGCAGTGAGTTCCAACCAAGATGGACCCAAACAGGCCCACACCAAGACTCATTATAGTTAAAGTGGCAAAGGTTAAAGACAAAGAGAGAATCCTAAAAGCAGCAAGAGACAGACAGGGAGTTACTCACAAGGGTGCTCCCATAAGGCTACCAGCTGACTTTTCTACAGAAACTTTGCAAGCCAGAAGGCAGTGGCAGGAGGTACTCAAAGTGATGAAAAACAAAGACCTACAACCTAAATTGCTTTATCCAGCAAGGCAATCGTTTAACATTGAAGGTACGATAAAGAGCTACCCAGAAAAGTTTAAGCTAAAGGAATTCATCACTACCAAGCCAGCACTGCAGGAAATGTAAAAAGGACGCCTTTAAACAGAAGGGGGAAAAAAAATGAAAACAATGTAACTAATAGAGACCAGAAATACAAATAACAAAGTGGCAATAACTATGTACCTATCAATAATCATTTTAAATGTAAATGAATTAAATGCTCCAGTCAAAAGACATAGGGTGGCTGAGTGGATAAGAAAACAAGACCCTTGCATATACTGTATATGAGACTCACCTCAGATCAAAAGACACACACAGGCTGAAAGTGAAGGGATGGAGTAAGATATTTCATGCAAATGGAAATGAGGGAAAATCTGGAGGAGCAATACTTATATCTGACAAAATAGACTTTGAAATGAACAATGACATAATAAAAGACAAAGAGGGCACTACATAATAATAAAGGGATTAATCCAAGAAGAGGACATAAACCTAGTAAACATCTATGCATCCAACATAGGAGCACCTAAATATATAAAACAGATATTGACTGACATAAAGACAGAGATCAACAGTAACAGATCATAGTACCATTGGCAACAAGGCACAAGTCCTCCAGGAGGAAAATTAATGTGGAAACAGCAACCTTAAATGACACATTACACAAGTCAGATTTAATCTATATTTTCAGAGCATTTCACACCAAAGCTGAAGAATATACATTTTTCTCAAGTGTACATGGAACATTTTCCAAAATAGACCACATGTTAGGCCACAAAACAAGTCTCAATAGATTCAAGAAAATTGAAATCATATCAAGCGTCTTCTCTGACCACAGTGCTATGAAATTAGAAATGAATTGCAAGAAAAAAAAATTGGAAAACACACAAATACATAGAGGCTGAATAACATGTTACTAAATAATGAATGGGTCAACAATGAGATCAAGGAAGAAAACAAAAGGTATCTTGAGACAAATGAAAATGAATACACAATGACACAAATCTATGGGATGCCGCGAAAGCAGTCCTAAAAAGGAAATTCATAGCAATGCAGGTTTACCTAAAAAAACAAGAAAAATCTCAAATCAACAGTTTATCCTTACACCTAAAGGAACTGGAAAAAGAACAGCAAAATAAGTCCAAAGGGAGTACAAGGAAAGAGATAATAAAGATCAGAGCAGAAATAAATGAAATAAAGACAAGAAAACAATGCAAAACATCAATGAAACCAAGAGTTGTTTTTTTGAGAAGATAAACAAAATTGACAAACCTTTAGCCAGACTCATAAAAAACAAGCAAATAAATAAACAAACAAACAAAAAATACCCAAATTAATAAAATCAGAAATGAAAGAAGGGAAGTGACAATAGACACCACAGAAATACAAAAAATATGAAGAAAATACTATGAGCAACTATACGCCAATAAATTAGACAATCTGGAAGAAATGGATATTTTTCTAGAAGCATACAACCTTCCAAGGCTAACTCAAGAAGAAACTGAAACTCTGAATAAACTGATTACCACCAGTGAAATCGAATCAGTAATCAACAGGCTCCCAACAAACAAAAGCACTGGATCAGATGGTTTTACAGGTGAATTTTACAAAACATTCAAAAAAGAATTATCACCTATTCCCCTCAAATTATACCAATTATACAAATTATAAAAAAGCCAGAAGGAGGGAAGGCTCCCAAATGCTTTTTACAAGGCCATTATCATCCTGATCCCAAAATCAGACAAAGACATTACAAAAATGAAAATTACAGGCTGATATCCCTAATGAACATAGATGCAAAATCCTCAACAAAATATTAGCAAACAAAATTCAGCAATACATTAAGGAGATCATATATTATGATCAAGTGGCATTCATTCCTGGTATGCGAGGTTAGTTTAATATTCACAAATCAATTAATGTGATACACCACATTAACAAAATGAAAAATAAAAATCATATGGTCATATCAATAGATGTAGAAAAAGCATTTAACAAAATCCAACAGCCATTTATGGTAAAAACTCTTAAGAAAGCAGGAATAGAGGGGTCATATCTCAACATAATAAAGGCCATATATGATAAACCCACAGCTAACATCATACTCAATGGGGAAAATCTAAAATCATTCCCCTTAAGATCGTGAACAAGGCAAGTTGTCCACTTTCTCCACTTTTATTCAACATAGTTCTGACAGTTCTAGCCACAGCAATCAGACAAAGAAATAAAAGGCATCCAAATCGGTAAGGAGGAAGTAAAATTGTCATTATATGCAGATGACATGATTCTATATATAGAGAAACCCAAAGACTCCACCAAAAAAAATATTAGAACTGATAAATGAATTTAGTAAAGTAGCAGGATACAAAATTAATATTCAGAAATCAGTTGCATTTGTATACACCAATAATAAACTATCAAAAGGAGAAATTAAGAAAAAGTCCCATTTATAACTGCTTCAAAAACTATGAAATACTTAGGAATAAATTTAACCAACGAAGTAAAAGACCTGTACTTAGAAATTTATAAGACACTGAAAACAGAAATTAAAGAGGATGCAAATAAATGGAAACACATACCATGCTCGTGGATAGGAAGAATTAACATAGTTAAAATGTCCATACTGCTTAAGGCAATATACAGATTCAATGCAATTCCTATCAAACAATCAAGGACAATTTTTAACAGAAACAGAACATATAATCCTAAAATTTATATGGGACATGAAACACACTGAATAGCCACAACAATCTTGACAAATAAGAACAAAGTGGGAGGTATCATGATACTTGACATCAAATCATACTACAAGGCTATAGTAATCAAAACAGCATGGTACTGGCATAAAAAAAGACATTGCAGATCAATGGAACAGAATAGAGTGCCCAGAAATAAATCCATGCCTATATAGGCATTTAATCTATGACAGTGGAAGCAAGAATTTATATTGGGGTAAAGACAGTCTGTTCAATAAATGGTGCTGAGAAAACTGGACAGACATATGCAAAAAAATTAAGCTGGACCACCTCCATACACTACATGCAAGAATAAATTCAAAATAGATTGAAGACTTGTAAGATCTGAAACCATAAAACTCCTAGAAGAAAATATAGGAAGTAAATTTGGAGACGTTACATTTAGTAATATTTTTACTGATATCTCCCCTTAGGCAAGGGAAGTAAGAGAAAAAATAATCATATGGGATTACACCAAAGCACAATTTTTTTTTCATAGCAAAGGAAACCATCAATAAAACAAAAAGGCATCCTACTGAGTGAAATAATATATTTGTCAATGATTCATCTGATAAGCAGTTAATATCCAAAATTTATAAAAAAATTCATTCAACTCAACATCAAAAAAACAAACAACCCAATTCAATAATGGGCAGAGGACATGAAGAGACATATTTCTAAAGAGGACATACAGATGGCAAACAGACATATGAAAAAAGAAAACCTCACTAATCATTAGAGAAATGCAAATAAAATCCACAATGAGATACTAGCTCACTCTAGTCAGAGTGGCTATCATCAATAAATCAACAAACAAGTGCTGGTGAGGATGTGGAGAAAAGGGATCACTTGTGAACTACTGGTGGGATTACATATTGGCGCAGCCACTGTGAAAATCAATATGGAGGTATCTCAAAAAACTGGAAATGGAACTACTTTATGACCTAGCAATTCCACTCTTAGGTATCTATCCAGCGAAATTGAAAACACTAATTCGAAAAAGTTTGTGCAACCCTATGTTTATTGCAGCTCTATTCGCAATAGCCAGGACATGGATACAATTGAAATCCCCATCAGTAGATGACTGGATTAAGAAACTGTGGTACATTTATACAATGAAGTATTACTCGTCCGTAAAGTAGAATAAAATCTTACCATTTGCACTGATATGGATGGACCTAGAGAACATTATGCTAAGTGAAATTTAAATCAATGGAGAAAGACAAATACTATATGATCTCACTTATATGTGGAACCTAAAGAATAGAATAAATCAACAAACTAATCAGAAACAGTCTCAGAGATATAGAGGAAAAACTAAGGGTTGATAGATGGGAGGGAGGTGGAGATGAGGGAAAAGGTGAGGGGATTAGAAAGCACAATTGGTAACCACAAGATTGCCATGGGGATATGAAAGATAGTTTGGGGAATATAATCAATATAGGGTATCCGATGGACACTTTTTTATTAGGGAGACCACTTCACGGAAAGTGTAGGTGACTGACCACTGCAGTGTACACTTGAAGCTGAAGCTGAGTAATAACAAATGTCAACTATAATTTCATATATAGAGTCAGTGGAACTGTAACAGCTATATACAATGTCAGAAGGGTAGTAGCTTGGAGGAGGGCAGTGGTCACTTTGTGATGGGTATAAATGTCTAATTATTACATTGTTTTGTACACCTGAAACTACTTTTTAAAAAGTGATGGTAGGAAGAAAAAGATTTTTAAAAATTAAATATTTTTCCAAGAGGTCCAGCAGCCTCATATTGGGAGTTCCATAAATAGAGAATAGGAAAAAAAAAAAAAAAACAAGGCGATAATGCAATTTTAAGTGAAATAATGAAATAAACTATTCCATGATTGAAGAAGAGGAGTTTTCAAGTTTAAAGGGTTGTTTGCTCAGAACAATGAATGAAAGGCATCCCTCAAACCACATCAACTTGAGATTTTAGAATTTTTTTTAAAAGCAGATTAAAAAATCTTCCAGAAAGTAAAGATGGCACATAGCTAAACGAATGAGAATAAGAATAGCCAGTAGCCACATAGGATAATTAAATATGGAGAATACAGAGTTTTAAAACTTGGCCTTGGTACTATCTGGTCCTGAACCAAATTCTTAATTTCTCTGTTTTTATCTTTATTATCTGTAACACTCAGATAATAATAACACCTACTTCATAGGGTTGTTGAGAGAATTAAATGAGATAAAGCACAGAGTGAACTCTCAATGTTAGTTGTTTTTACACTGATAATATGATTACCATACTTTCTACAAGCACTTCTTACTAGAAAGAATTATCTGGGAAGCTGTAGATGTGGAATATCATTAGTTAAGTTATTATGAAATGAATGAGGACTTACTAAGCATGGGATAATAATGTAGGAGAAATTGAAACAGTTTATTTATATATTTGGACATATAAAAATTAAAGCCAGACATAATAATTGCAAATAAACAATCAAAAGATAAATTGGAAAGCTAAAATATAATTGCAACAGTCATATGACAGAAAGTAATGTCAAAAATTTATAAACAACATTTTTAGTCAACAAAAAAAAATTATACATTAACAAGAAATTGTTAAAGGATCTGAACAAACAAATCATAGAGGATATTTTTAAAAATATATGAAACCAATTATCTGTAAGTGTAATCAAATTAAAAAATTAATGGGTTGATGTTTTTGGTGTAGGAATTTGGCAAAAAACAACATCAATAACTCATTAACTTCCTAATCATATCTTCATTGCACTTTATTTTATAATTTGTGCTTTATTTAATATATCCTTCCAAAGCAGGCTTTGTTAGGGCAGAGCCCTTGACTGTTTTGTTCAATGCAGCTTTCTCGGTGTAGCTGAATAAGGAGTCAAATTGCTCAGCCCCAACCTCCACTCCCTCAAATATCCTCAGGGCTACTCTGGATCCCACAAAAGAGCAGCTGGGCAGCCTGTCCAGAAGAGAGATTCCAGGCAACAAGAGTAATGATGGCTGGATCAGAGGTTGCAGTGAGTCGCCCCCCCTCAGTGCTGGGGCTGTGAAAGGGAAGTTGTGTGGCTCCTACTCCGATGCTGTTTAGCAGGTCGGAGCCTATTTGGGTGCCCCAGGCCACTGCAGATGCATTGGCCAGGAACATCAATATGCATTATGTGCTTAGTATCTGCTGACTGACTGACGGAATGCTATTATAGGGTGCAGAGCAGCCATACAAGAAGTGTGTGTGTGTGTGTGTGTGTGTGTGTGTGTGTATGTGTGTGTGTGTGTGTTTAAAATTTATTGGTGTGACAATGGTTAGTAAAATTTCATACTTTTCAAATGTACAATTCTATAATACATCATCTGTATATCACATTGTGTGTTCACCACCCTGTCAGTTCTCCTTCCATCACCATATATTTGATCCCTTTTACCCTCATTTACCACCACCCTCCTCCCTTACTCTCAGGTAACCACTAAAGTATTGTCTGTGTCTGAGTTTTTGTTTCTTTATTTGTTCATCTTGCCCCTTTATTATTTTCAGTTTTATATCCCACATATCAGTGAAGTCATATGGTTATTGACTTTTTCTGTCTGACTTATTTCACTTAGCATAATAATCTCAAGATCCATCCAACTGTTTGCAAATGGCACTATTTCATCTTTTCTTATGGCACAGTAGTATTCCACTGTGTATATATACCACATCTTCTTGATCCAATCACTTATCAAAGGACTCTTTCATTGTTTCCATGTGTTGGCCACCATAAATAAAGCTGCAATGAACATTGGAGCACATATATATTTATGGATAAATGTTTTCAGATTTTTTGGGTATATACCCAGGAGAGGGATTGCTGGGTCATATGGTAAATTTTTTCTTAATTTTATGAGGCATTTTCACACCACCTTTCATAGCATCTGCACCAATCTGTGTTCCCACCAACAGTGTATGTGGGTTCCTTTTTCTCCACAGCCTCTGAAACACAAGTTTTTGTTTATTTTGTTGATGATAGCTATACTAACTGATATGTGGTGATAGTTCATTGTGGGTTTTATTTGCAATTCTCTGATAATTAATGATGTTGAGCATCTTTCATTTGTCTATTGGCCATCTGTATGTCCTCTTTGGAGAAATGTCTATTCAGGTCCTCTGCTCATTTTTTAATTGGGTTGTTTGTCTTTTTGTTGTTGAATTATATGAGTTGCTTATATATTTTCAATATTAGCCCCTTATCAGAGGTTTTGTTTGCAAATACCTTCTCCCATTTGGTTTTCTCTTTGTTTTGTGAATGGTTCCTTTTTCTGTGCAGAAGCTTTTTAGTTTGATATAGTCCTATTCGTTTATTTTGGCAAAAGTCTGTTAAAAGTTTTTTAAAAGTCTGCAAATACATATATACATATATATGTATATATATATATACATATATATATATATATATATATATATATATATATATATATATATATGCCATTCATAACATTTCACACAGCAATTTTCTTTGTTGGAATCCATCCTAAAGTCATCACAAATGAGGATTTATTAATAAGTGTATTCACTTCAGGTTTTTAGTAATAAGGAAAACATGGAAACCACTTAAGTGCCTAAAAACAGAAGAAAGGTTAAAGAAATTATGTTAAGATGGAATATTATGTAGCCATTAAAATCAACAATTTTAAAAACCATTGAATGCTCTGGGAAAGTATTAATGATATGTTAAATTAAATTTGCAAAATGTGAAACTGTACAGTGTGAGGCAAATGTTTACAGCATATGCATTTAGTAAGCAATTATACTAATTTTGCTAGCAGTAATTATCCCTAGGTGTGGAATTATGGTAGATTTAATTTATGTATTTCCTAAAACATTATAAAGCATTGTGTTGTTTTTTTTTTAAATTAGAGCCATATAATAAGCATTACTAAATCAGTAGGAGACAGTAAATTATTATGATTTATTCCTATGGGGATGATTGCCTTAGATTTTAATTTGTTTATGTGACAAATAAGATAAAAATTTCATAAAAGAGATGATAACTTCCATGTCAGCAGTCCATTGCTTGGTCATCTCTAACTGTCACCTCTAGGAGAGGGAAGGAAGACTGATTTCCCACCCAGATAAGCCAGCTCCTGGGACAGCTTGGAGACAGAACAATGTCTTCCTCTTTAATGGCTCAAGGGACCTCTGGAGCAGAGAAAGATCTGGCTACCATTCTGAAGCAAGACAGTCTCACACACAGTATTGATAAGGTAGTACAAGGTCACTCAAGGACAAAAATTTATAGTTCAATAATTAAAGACTCTTGGAACCACCAGGCTCAGTTCTCTGGTTAATTCATTGTCTAGGCTGTCTCTCCAAATGTCGTTAAATAGTTATTTACAAATGTGGTGTTAAAATAAGTTTGGTAAACACTGGTTTTCATTATTACAGCACTTTTAGGAGTCCTTCACATGCTAAAGGGTCTTGCAAATCTCTGAGATGGAAATCCTATTTGCAGATCATCTAAAACTTAGTCTCTGGGCCATTTTTTTTGCAACGCTTTTCTATTTTACAAAGATATTTAGTAAATAAAGGCCTTTGTATTCCTTCTAGAACTCTAAAGCTAGATCTCCATCAGGAAGAGAAAAGAATTTATCCTAAAATTTCTTTATAAGCTATTTTTGAAGACAGGTGTTGATTAGGATAGCTATAGTAGTAGGAGGGTTGTCCAAAGTAAAACTTTTAGGGGGAAGGTTGAGGTATGTGGGCTCAGTGTGTAAAATGTATTATTAGAAAGTGGATTTGGATTAAGTGTAAATATTTATTGAAAAACTCTAGAGCAAGCAGTGAAAAAAAGTTAAAAATAAAAGTATAAAAGATATTCTAAGAAAAGAGAGAAAATAGAGTCATAAAATTCTCAGTTAAAACTACAAAAGAGAGAAAAAGAGTGGAAACAAAAATAAAGAACAAAGGCAGCAAATAAAAAATAGCAACAAATGGAAAATATTAACCCAACTATATCATAATCACTCTTAGTGCCAATGGTCTTAATGCAACAATCAAAAGGTAGAAGAAGCCAAACTCTACAAATGTCAGTAGGCTCTATCAAAGAAGCCAGGAAGAGAAACTCAAAAAATGCGAGTCTAGCATGAAATGAATTGCTAACTACAGAATTTTATGAACTTGCCATGAATAAGGTTTTGAAAGATTTAAACGTGATTAACTTTTGTTTCCCATAGTATCTAATCTTTACAATGAGATTATGAATTCATCCACCTGACATCATATACCATTATAATATTTATTAGAAAAAGTAGTAAATTTTCATTAAATGTTTCATTAAGTAAATATATTTCCAACTATAAAGTGTGAGCAACAAATACGGTGAATGTTTAAATTAAAAAAAAATATTACAGTAAAATACACGTTGCCATTAATCTCCCTAAAATACTCTCCCTCAATTTCAATACACTTACCCCATCATTCTTGCCACTTTCTGAAGCAGTTCTGGAAGTCCCCTTTCATGAGCATCTTTAGTTGTGCTGTCGTGGCTGCCTCCATGTCCTGAATTGATTCAAAATATTTACCTTTCGTGGTCATTTTGCCAGAAGTTGCACAGAGCCCAAACCATTGAATAAGGTGGATGAGGACACACTGTTATGTTTTTATTTGACACAAATTGCCATACCAGAAGTGATGTGTGACATGGAGCCTCTCCATTGTGACCACAAAATACAATGAATACTGCTGCTGTGTACCATACAATGGAAAGGCAGGGATCTTCAATACAGGAAGCGGCGCATCGAACCTTAGTAACAGTGTGTGATAAGTTTCAACTTCTTCAGGCAGTCAGGTGTAAGTTACAGTTGAGAGAAAGTGTGTTTTAAACTGTGCCATAAATCATTCTCCATCATGACAATGCTCTGTGTCACACATTGCTTTTGCTGTACAGCAATTTCTGTCAAATAAAAACATTATAGTGTGTGATCATTCACCTTATTCACCAGATCTGGCCCCATGTGACCTCTGGCTCTTCCCCAAGGTCAAAATGATTCAGGACATTGAGGCAACCATGACAGTGCAACTAAAGACACTCACAAAAGAGAACGTCCAGAACTGCTTCGGAAAGTGGCAAGAACGATGGGATAAGAGTATTCAAAGTAATGGGGAGTACTTTGAGGGGGATTAATAACAATGTATCTTTAATGTGTAATAAATCTTTTTTAAAATTTAAATATTCACCGTATTGTTTGATTGTACGTCATATACTCCAATTTTTATGTTGAAAGAGTCTCAGGATATAATTTAGTCTTTCATAACAGTAAATGTTATGTTCTGTTCATAATTCATCTTTGGTTTCTGCATTCTAAATTGAATTTCCATTAATGTGATTTACATTTAAAGAGTTTTAACAAACACGAGGCTTCCCATGAAAAATTAAAATTTGCTTTGACATCTAGTTTGAGATATTATCTTCCTATGTTGATAAACATTCTCTTTATTTTCAAGCTCTTTCTATGTAATCTATTTGGGCACAAAAAGAGTTTGCTTCATGGAAGCACTCCCTCTGTTTCGCTAAAACTAAATTGGCTTAGAAACATTGTTTCATTCAGAATGCAATATTAATAAATGAACTTGTGTGAGCAATAAAGAGATAGGGTTTTATTCTGAGATTCAGTTATATTCAGTAGAACAATCAATTCTCTTATTCATATGCCCCACCAAAGACTAAGTTACTGCATATGTGCTTTATTCCTAAAGGAGAGTGAATCACCATGTCTGTGGATATCACATTATCAAAAGATACACATGGGCTACATCGATATGCTAACATTTTCTTGTACAATCTACCCAAGCTCTGGCGTGCCCAACTCAAAAATTGCCCCTCAGGCAATCAGTAAGAGGAAAGGATGATGGAGCCTTGGAACAGAATATAAATAGTCACTTATCTTACGTATGGATTCGAATCAAACATTTGAGATCTTTTTATATCAGAGGGCATGAAAAAGAAAAGTGGTGGTCACTCACATCCAGAAAAGAAGCCAATCAATTAATTTATCAGATGGGGTTTAGCTCATGCTTATCTTAGCTCTATATAATCAGTGCCACCTAGTGGTTAATCACAAGTACAAAGCTGAACACAAACCCTATTCCGGTTCCATCAGAAAGAACTACTTCATAATACGAGAATAGTGCAGACCGTAAAGAATGTTTATAATTATTCTTACTTTAAAGGATCCTGTTTTGATTCCTATACTGCATTGCTGAAATCTCTCCTGGATCTGCTCAGCCACTAGGCCCAAGTTATATTGCTTATGAAACACAATCAGCCTTCTGATATATATACCTGTTTCCATCAAGTTGGTTGACATGTTTCATCACAAGGTGAGTCCTGTATCATGTCAGTGTATATTTAAAATAGTTTCCTAGACCCCTATTTACAATATAGACTCTGGACTTTGCTTAGAAAAACAAAGTTCATTCACATTCAAATTCTAGCTCTAGAACTGACTATATGGCTTTGAGCAGTTATTTAAACTTTCTAAGGCTTATTTCCTAAAATCTTTAAAACAGAGAGTAAATATCTGTCTATTTATGCTACTATAGATATATTTATATAAATGAAGTTATGTTAAATCCTAGACATACAATATATGTTCAATAAATAATAGCTATTATTATTTAAAGTCTTTGAAAAAGCACAAGATGCATTGTCAGACATTTTTATCTCATTAAATGTTTTGTAATTTCATATATAAGGAAATCGACATTTTGACTTCACATCCCACAGTGCCTGAAAAGCTGCCTACATATTAGAAATTCAAGGCATATATATTGAGTGAACGGAACAACGTCAGTGTTTCAGGTCCAGACCATTCCCCTTTGCTCTCCCTTCCTTGCCGTAGCCCTTAAGGCAATAGTATTCACCATTTTTGTGTTTGTAGCATTTTTTCAAAAACTGGAATTTTTAGCATCACGTATAAAGAGATTAAATTGCACCCACAGTAATTACATTGTTTACTCAGTCACTTGTAATTACCCTGTTGCTATTTTAGAACTACCTTGACTGCACTGTTTCATAAATTCAGAAGGCAAATTAATCACACATTCTTGCTAAGTGAGATCTTTCCCTGACCCTCTCCTCATAGTATTGCATGTGGCATATATCACCTTAAAAGTATATCTTCCTAATAGCAGCAAAAAAATAAATCTTATACACTGATTGTTGTCAGCAATTGGCTCACTGCTGTCTTCACTGAATTTTCACTCTTCCTTAAAGTGGCTACCACAAAATTGTGCCTGGGAGTTCTTGTCACCAACATAAAATATACAAAGATGGCTCTACATAGGATAAGCTTAGCCAGTCAGAAAAATGGTCTTCTGTCCTGGATAGTGAAACTAGAATGTACTGGGGAGGCCAACAAGATTTATACAAACTATTGATAGGCATGTACTCCCACACTTGTACATGAAAATTGGTGATATTTTCAAAATAAGGAGATAATTATCTTTAGAACAAGAAGCACCTGGGCTTTTCTCATTACTTCTTATCACCAATAGTTGAGCCTTGGGAAAAGAAAAAAAATACTGTGTAAAGAAAGTATAATGATAGGTGGAATTCTGATGTAAGGCTCTAGAAGGATTATCTCTTGCATAGAGATGGATTGTATCTCTCAATGTCAGAAAAGAATGTGTTTGCCAGGAAGCTAGGTAACTCTAAGTTTTAAACTAAAGACAGAAGAGTGAAGGAGAAAAATGCCCAGGACAATAGAAATACAGAAGATAGAGCAGTGTTAGAACTGATGGTGAATAACAACCAGAGGAGACAGAAAATGCCTCAAAAACCCAGATACTGATAAACAGCATAGCAAGAAGGAGAAAAACACATTTTAGTTTATCATAGAGATATTGTAATAATGTCTGAGATGTATCTATGGTACTATAAGGAGAGGCTTCAAGATTGGAAGGGGTGTCCTACTTGTACTGAATGATGCCAGGGTTAAAACTTATAGCAAGCAAATGATTCAGTAGAAAATGTGAATGAAATGGTAGTTACATAATTGTTGGAGTTCACTACAGATACCTACATGGTGCACAACACAAAACTAGCACAGGTGGAAAAGGTTGGAATAATGAGATTTTAGTGCCGTCATATGTTTCTAAATGTCATATAATTTTCATTTAAAACAATCTATCTAATACAATACATCCCCAATATGTCTTACATCTTTAGAGGGTAGAAGCAACTAAAAGAAGTGATGCTTCAGATTTTATTTGGACTTACAAAGAGGAATTATAAGCCTAATTGGGAGAAAAGGGAAAAAGTCTTTTTGTGATCCTGCTACCCAAATCAGAAACTCTGGAAATTACCTCAGATTAAATGAAAATGCCATTTAAAATACTTGGAGATTTTATGAGCTGTATCTTTGTTGAACATCATAGCCCTAGTTCTTTTATTTTGAATACTGCTGTATTCCCTTGTATGAGTGCCATAATTTATTGTTTTACCTTTTATTTGACATCCGAATTTTCTCCAAATTTCTGTTTCTTAAGAAATTTCTGTTCTTAAAATAATGTTGCTATAAATGTAGAACCTATCTCCATGTATACATGTACAAGAGATGCTCTAGACTCCAACAGTGGAATTGCTACATCCTGAGTCATGTATGTATTTGGATTTCTAGATATTGTCAGATTATTCTCCATAGTTATGAGAATGTAACACCCTCATCAGTATTGTGTGACAAGTTTCATTACTCTATATATTCACCAATGTATGATATTGTCTAACCATTGAAGCTTGACTAATCTAATAGTTTAATCTTTTATTTTACTGATTGTTAGTGATGTTGAAATCTTTACATGTGTTTGATTGCTTATGTTCCTCTCTCTGCAAATTGCTTCTTGATATATTTGCCCATATTTTCTTGGGGGAGTTCTCATTTTTTATTGTTTTATAGAATGTCTTTATATATTCCAATTAATATTCCATTGTTGGCTATATGGGTAACAGATATCATCTCCTAGCATGTGGTCTTTTGGGTTTTCTATGCAATCTTTTCTATGAGTCAGATTGTTGATTTAAAGTCAAATTTATCAACAAAGATAACATTTAGATAAGCTGTCTAATTATCCAGTGCTATTTTTGGAAACCATGGTGAAGTGTTTAGTGAGAATAAAATGAGACTGAAATAAGAGCTAGAAATAATAAAATTATGCTAAAAGAGTCATCATTTTTATTGTTACTCTTGCTTTTCTTCATTTATTTTGATACTATGTCATTTAGGTATCATAAAAATAATGTTTTTAACAAAACAAACTTAGTGGCTTAAAACAAGGAACATTTATTGCCACACTCACAGGTCTGCAGGTCAGCTAGTTTTGCACATATTGACTGGAATTGGCTGATAATGGCTACAGAGTGTGGTCTTGTTGGGATTGGCTTCAGGTTTAAAGTTAGGTTCAGATGGGCTTCATATCATTCTGGAATCAGTACTTACCTTGGATATTATCTCATAGAAATGACAAGGAACAAACCAAGCCACTCAAGCATATCTTAATATCCATGTTTGTATTATCTCCTACTCACATTCCTTGGCCAAAACAAGTCATATGACTAATTCTAAAGAGGAGTGTGAAATTATACTCTGACAAAAGGGAAGAAGAGGTAAGTGAATATTTATTGAAAATATTCTAGTTTATTACAGCCAGCTTACATATTGGAGAGTACTTATTTTCTGGCTATATTCTTCTAGAGGGGCATAAAATACCATAATTTCCACCATTTTTTGCATGTATGTGAGATTGCTTAATGATTTTACTTTATAATTCATTATAAAAAAATGATGGAAGGAAAAGGAAGGAATTTAAGTGCACAAAAATCAAAGTTCCCAATTCAAAATAAATATAAAGAATCTAAATTTTAATAAGCTTGGTCATTACATTTTTGTTTGTTTTTTGTTTTAAGACATTTATTTTTATTTAGGACATCTATCCAGAAGTGTATACTCTTTGGTGCTCTTCAGTCATTCCTGCATTGCATCAATTAATCTGAGATAACATTCCAACATTTTATTATGAAAATATTCAAATACATAGCAAATACATAGCAAAATACATACAAAGTGAAAGAATTTTACAGTGAACAATCACATACCTACACCTAGATTCTACAGTTAACACTATACTAAACTTGTTTTATCACATATTTGTCTAAATCCCCCAACTATTTATGTATTTTGTTATGTGACATATATCTAAGTACGTTGCAACTCTCACTATGCTGCTTGCTAAATATCTCAGAATGCACACCATTAACTAGAGTTCAATATTTTTTCACAATTATTTTACTGTGAGGTAAAATGTACCTGCAAGAAATATACAAACCTTAAAAATACCATTCAATAAGGTTGGCTGTGTGTCTAGGCCATTGCATTTAGATTGGAGTGGCTCTTGATGAACATAAAGCCTTCAAGATCCTAATGCTCTGTAAAAGTATGATGAATGGAGGAAGCAAAGCCACTGAGAGTTCTACAAAGGGGCAATAAGAATGATTCTAGGATTCATGCATCTTATATTCCCTGGTATTCCTGTAATCTAAATTACAGACTTGCAAGTCATCCTCAAATCAGATGGAAAAACATTAAGCCCAGAGCGAGATATTTACATTCAGTAGATTGTTACCAAGTGACTAGAAATGGCAACTATTTGTTCTCAAAAATTAATTTCACATATACAACTATTGAGAGATACTTAAATAAAGGTAGCTCAAATCAGCAAATAATATTGAGAAAGAAGAAAAATTCATCTATTTCCACTCAGTGTTTATCAGAACAATCATGACAGCCTTACTGTATGTGTACATTATTTATCACATTCCCTTTTTTTCTTCAGTTATTTTCTATGAATGATCATGACAAGCTTTAATATTGAGTGGCGGAATCTCTATTATAGTACAAACCTCTTTTTTTTATTCCTTTCAAAGCATTTTAGGACATCTATGAAATGTTCAGGTATCATGCATTAATTTCTGGCCATATAGAGAAAGAGCAAATATGATCCCTGTTCATGAAATGCCAGAGTTCTCCAAGAGGTATACATGGCTTAGAGTTACATTCCTGTGTAGCAGGGGTTGGGAGAGCTGTTTGTACAGTGTGTCATGGGAACACAGAAAAGGGACATTCAACTGAAGTAGGAAAGAGGGTAGGAGATAAAGGAGGTTATGGAAGATCTCTGAGAGAAGAGAAGTCTAAGATGGATGTTGACAAACAAATAAACAAAGAAAAATGCAGGAGAAGGTCATTCAAAGCAAGGGGACCAAACAAAGTAGAGGAACACAGCTGAGAGAAAACATGACATAGTTAACCATTGATTCAGCAAAGATTTGATGGCAACCACTAAGTATCAAGCACTAATGAGTTACTGGGGACACAGAGGGTAAGAAAACAAACACACCCTCCTAGAATCCAGAATCTGGTGGGTACGACATTGAACACAGAGCCACAACGAGATAAGTAATATAAAGGAGACTACTGCAGCTAACTTAATCTTGTGTTTATGTGGTTAATTAGGGCAAAAAGCCACTCTGACAAATGATTTTAACCAGATATCTATAATAAATAGTATTTATCTATTTATCTATTTATTTATCTATAATAAATAGTAAATAATCAGGGATGGGATGGGGAGAAAGGAGAAAAAAGTGGAGAGACTCACTGTAGCTGTTTGGCCATGAAAAGGAGAGAACATCTGTAGAACCCTGAGGCAGGAGAGAATGTGGCACATGTGAGAAGCCTAAATAAGTTAAGTACAGCTTCAGTGTAGAGTGGAAAGAGGAAAACAGCAAACTGAGGTTAGAGAGGCAGTCAGAAGCCTGATTTTACAAACCTTTTCCCTGCATTATCTACAGATAATGGTAAATGTTTGTCTGTTTCTTCTTCCCTAAAAATAATTGAGTGACAAAAACAAAGTCTAGAATAGAGGTACACGCGCATAAAAAAATACACTTAGAAATATACCTACATAGATATCTAGACAGATAAATAGACTTAAAGAGACAAAGAGATAGAAATAGTGATAGAGACAGAAAGAGAGAGAGATGTAATTAGGGAAGGTGAGCATCTTGGTTGGGATGTTGTTGGGTCATTATGGATTCACCCAAAAAGTTGCAGGGGATTTGATTCTTAAGGGAGAAGGTGGGGTCAAGCAGTAGATTCCTTAACCATTTCAGTTTGGCTATTCTCTCTCATGCCTGGAGAAAAACTACTCATTCTGTTAACCTATCATCAGGTGTGTGATTTTATGTAAGTTACTTTGCTGCTGATTTGATGTTCTTTTTCCCAAAACAATGACACAAAATAATGAGCCCAGGTTCAGCAGGAGCTGTCAAATTAGCAATATCACAAAACAATAATCAGAGGAAATGGATTGTGGTGTTCATGCTCTAGCAATGACTATTCCTCTGTGGATCTATTAGCAAAGTGATTGGATCAGTATGCAATTTTAATGAAGTCAGGAGTACACAAATGGAAAATTATATGGGAGGTGTTTTATTTCTTTTTTGGGAGATATACATTTGCCATTCTTTCCCACACACATGAGAGCCTCTATCACTGTGAGTGCTTGGAGTCAAGTCACAGAAATCATCTGAACTAGAATTTTTGGAAGGTAATATTCACTAGTGATCCTATAAGACAAGTCACCTACAACTGACACAGATCATCACCCCAACTTATTTTAAGTTAATTTTATTTTTAAATAAATAAGGACCAAGAGAAAAGGTAACATTGAGTTTTCCAGGCATAAATTAGGATCAATCCATGAATTTGCTAGATGGTTTTAAGAGGCCAGGAGAGCCTTACATTGTTTCTGTTTCCTCACATGTAAGAAAGGCTGGATGAATATGAGTAATCAAAATATATGATTATTTCTTTTATTATCCTGTATGTTCAATGCTGCTAAAAATACAGATACATTAATTCATAATCCATAATACATGTTTATTATTTTTTTTAAATGTTGGGTCTTACACATCAATCCTTGAACACTTCTCTTAAAGCATCAAACCCTTTGCTCATTAAATGGAAATGGAACTAACAATTGATCAACCTAGAAAAGGTCTTTCTAAGCATCAATCGGTCAATAAATATTTATTGGAAACTATCAAGTGGCAAGCAGTTTTCCAGGTTCTTTATATATTTTATTAAATGTGACACTTTTATCCTATCTTCATGATATAAGAAAACCAATGGGGAAAAATGAAACAAAAATACAAATTGACTCTTAAGAAAGGCAAGAAAAGAGAAATTAGAAATTTAGAAATAAAATGGGACATACAGAAAATAGCAAAGGAAGGCAATATAATCAAGTCCAAATATACAAATGATCAAAATAAATGTAAGTTGACTAAACTGACATGTTAAAAGCAGAGATTTTTCAGATTTGATAAAAAGAAAATCCAGAACATGACATTTGTAAAGGGCACAATTAAAACACAAAGTTACAGAAAGACTGAAATTAAAAGGATGAAAAAGATATACCAGAAAAATATAAAATATTTTGAAAAGTGTGAGTCACAATAATTTGCATCAGACAATATAATCTGTAATGAAAAAAACACCATAAATGATAGAAAGGCTAAATACATGCATAAATACTTCAGTTCATAGGAATTTATAAAAATTCTAAATTGGTACCCATGTAACTAAATCTCAAATTGTGCTAGGACAATTGGATAACCACAGCAAAAGAATGAACTTGAACTCTTATCTAGCATCATATACAGAAATTAAATTAGAATGGATGAAAGACCTACATGTGAGAGCAAAAAGTATAAATCTCTTGGAAGAAGAATAAATATTTGTTATCTCTGAATTTGACAAAGGATTTTTAGATATTATTCCAAAAGCATGAGTAACAGAAGAAAAACTTTTTCATAAAAATTATTTTTTGTGTGCTTCAAAGGATACTCTCAAGATACGATAACCGACAGAATGGGAAAAATGCTTGCAAATTATGTATCTAAGAAAGGACTTATGTAAAATATATTGATAACCATTATTATAATAATAGAAATACAAGTAACCCAATTTTAAAAATCGATAAAGGGTCTGAATAGACATTTATCCAAGGAAATATGCAAATGGCCAAAACACCATCAGTTATCAGATTGATGCAAATTAAACCACAATGAGATACTGCTTCACATGCCACAGGATTGTTAGAATTAAAAAGCCAGATAATAAGTGCTGGAGAAGATGTGGAGAAATTGGAATCTTCATACATTGCTGGTGGGAATGTAAAATGCCACAGTTACTTTATTGTACAGTCTAGTAGTTCCTTAAATGATTACTTGTGAGTTACCATATGTGTCACCCATTCCCCTCCTCGGTATTTATTCAAAAGAACAAAAACTTGTACATAAACGTCTATAGCAGTATTGTTCATAATAGCCAAAATGTAGAAACAACTCAAATGATTTTCAGGTGATGAATGGATAAACAAAAGGTGGTATACCCTACAACAAAATGTTATTCGGCCATGAAAAGGAATGAAGTACTGATACCTATCACAACATAGATGAACCTTGCAAGCATTATGCTAAATGAAATAAGCTAGTCATAAGTCCTGATGTTATATAGGACTTTCATATTATATGTCCATAATAAGGAAATATATAGACAAAAAAGTAGATTAGTGCTTGCTTAGGGAGAGGTAGGAATGGGGGACAGGAGGATGATAGCCAAGGAGTACAAGATTTCTTTTTAAGGTGGTGGAAATATTCTAAAATTGACTGTGGTCAAGTTTGCACATACAAGTATATTTGAATATACTAAAAACCACTGAATTGTGTATTTTAAATAAATGAAATGTGTGATATATAAATTATATCTCAATGAAGCTGTTTCAAAAAGTAACTTCAAAATATACAAAGGAAAATTTAATTGACTTGCTGGCATTGTGAAGGACTTTTGTTTTCTCTGTTCAACTCAGGTCATAAGTATATTTTATAATTATTTATTTTCAGTTAAAGTTAATGTTCAATATTACTTTATATTAGTTTCAGGTGTACAGCATAGTGGTTAGACATTCACATGATTTATGCAGTGATCTCCCCAGTCAGTCTAGTACCCACCTGGCACTATACACATACAATGTTGTTGCAACATTTCGACTATATTCTCTATACTGTACTTTACATCTCTGTGACTATTTTGTAACAGCCAATTTGTATTTCTTAATTCCTTCACCTTTTTCACTCACTCCCCAATGCCCCTCCCCACTGGAAACCATCAGTTTGTTTTCTGTATCTACTAGTCTGTTTCTGTTTTGTTTCTTTGTTTATTATATTCTTTAAATTCCACACACAAATGAGATCATATGGTATTTGTCTTTCTCAGTCTGACTTATTTTGCTTAGCATAATACCCTCTAGGTCCACCCATGTTGTCATAAATGGTAAGATTTCATTCCTTTTTAAGGCTAAGTAACATTCCATTGTATGTATGTACCACTTCTTTATCCATTTATCTGTTGATGAGCATTTGGGTTGTTTCCATATCTTTACTACTGAAAAAAG
The DNA here is from genome assembly GCF_964194185.1 of Rhinolophus hipposideros. NCBI lineage: Eukaryota > Metazoa > Chordata > Mammalia > Chiroptera > Rhinolophidae > Rhinolophus > Rhinolophus hipposideros. Next base: position 44,263,329 of record NC_138063.1, read on the forward strand.
TGCTGCAATTAACATAGGGGTGCATATGTTTTTTTGAATGGGTGTTTTGGATTTCTTTGGATATACCCAGAACTGGAATTCCTGGGTCATATGGTAGCTCTATTTTTAATGTTTTGAGTAACCTTTAAACTGTTTTACATAGTGGCTGCACCAATTTGCAATTCCACCAACAGGACATGAGGGTTCCCTTTTGTCTGCATCCTTACCAACACTTGTTGTTTGCTGATTTATTGGTAGCCATTATGTGAGGTGTGAGGTGATATTTCACTGTGGCTTTAACTTGCATCTCTCTGATAATTAGTGACATTGAGCATCTTTTTGTATGTCTGTTGGCCATCTGTTTGTTCACTTTGCAGTAATGTTTATTCAGGTCCTCTGCCTCTTTTTAAATTGAATT